>NC_139720.1:113892189-114133752 GCF_964211835.1 Anser anser | reverse complement strand
TTCCCTTCCCTTCCCTTCCCTTCCCTTCCCTTCCCTTCCCTTCCCTTCCCTTCCCTTCCCTTCCCTTCCTTCCCTTCCCTTCCCTTCCCTTCCCTTCCCTTCCCTTCCCTTCCCTTCCCTTCCCTTCCCTTCCCTTCCTTCCCTTCCCTTCCCTTCCCTTCCCTTCCCTTCCCTTCCCTTCCCTTCCCTTCCCTTCCCTTCCCTTCCCTTCCCTTCCCTTCCCTTCCCTTCCCTTCCCTTCCCTTCCCCTTCCCTTTTCCTCTTTCCTCTTTCCTCTTTCCTCTTCCTCTTTCCTCTTTCCTCTTTCCTCTTTCCTCTTTCCTCTTTCCTCTTTCCTCTTTCCTCTTTCCTGTTCTTCTTTTCCTTTCTTTTATTTATTTATTTTATTTTAGCAAGGAAGTGACATTTTAAAAATTTCAGACTGATCTTAAGCATGAGGGTCTTGCTTCTCTCTTGGCTTTTCAGGTTGCTTTTGAGTCAAAAAGTCAATTATTTATCACCATTTTACTGATGGGGAAATGAAACAGAGAAGAAAGGACTTGTCTTAGTCACATGGGAAGTCTGTGGCAGCTCTGGGTAAGGAGCCTAGGATCCCACGTCCCAGTGCAGCAGTTCAAAGCTTCAACCACAAATAAACAAAACAGTCAAGTTCTTTTTATAGCTGGAAACCATTGCTGACATATGTCGAAAGACCCGCTTGGATTCTCACACTTAGAGCATATAAAAGTGATATCACTTCTCAGCCAGATGGCAGTCACTTGCCCTGGGTTAGAAATATCGATTTTAATGTGAACTGTGAGTTTTACATAGTCTGTTCATGCTCAGAACCCCCTGTCACTCAAACCCAAGGACCTCTCCATCCACTGGGATGAACCCATGCGTGCCGCTCTCCTTTCATGCTGCAAAAAACATATTCCATCACTAACCCCGGTGCTGCCCAGAACTTAAACTGATCCATGATAAAGGAAGGTGGCAGTCACTTTTAATGACTGTGGGTCTTATTTTGAGGTCTGTGATGGGAGCAGCACCCATGGAGGCTCAAAGGGATCCTGGTAGATCATATAATTTTGGAGGAAGTGACATCAGGGCTGAATGACAGGGCTTTAATCCTATGCATTATTTAGTGCGTGATATTGTTGTGGGGAGGGACTGCACACTGAAGAAGATATTTTCTGAAGGAAAATAAAGGAAGGCAGAACAGCTGATTAGTTACTATTATCAGACGCTAATGGGTGTCATGTTGATAAGATGGTAACCAGATAGCATGTAGAAAGGATTTTAGTGCTAAGTACTCCATTGCCTTTGTGTGATGCCTCATTACTGCACTTGGATCCCCTCCTCTATAAATTTTTAATGACCTCACCATTTTTCATGTAACACTTCACTCCTTGCTTTGCTCTCCTTTTTGTCCTGTTCAGGTCCTCATCTGAAGTGGAAATGCATTGTGTGCTGAGGTGTGGAGACTCCAGTTTATCGTCCTGCAGCACATAGCCCTCCTGAGAAGGCAGGAAAGAGAGAAAGATTCCCAAATTCAGCTTCAAATGTTCATTGCAGGGACTGACAGTAAAGGAGTTTTATTGTCTGTTCTGTGGTGGCTAAGAGTTTCCATGTAAAGCTATGTGATAGATATAGCACATTTATGGGGTGACACCATTGCCAAGGGCCCCTTCATGGGCATAGAGGCTGCGAGGTGCAGTCTCAAACCCCTGTGTTCCCTCCAGTGCTAGGGGTGTTTTTAAGGGAGCTGAGCATAAACCTGAGGGTGGCTTCCAGGAGGAAGTCAGTAGCTGGAGTGGGGAGAGGAGCAGGCAGGCCAGCCTCCTCCTCCTGGCCATAGTGGCAAGGCTCAGAGAGAGAACCAACGGGAAATCACAGCACCTTTGGGCTTGCTCTGGTCTGCATCAAGGGCTGAATTAGCCCAATAAGCCAGAGAGGAGGTAGAGTTTATACCAGTGCCTCATTACCCTGTGATACCACCAGCACAGGGGAAGAAGGAAAGTTCCTTACTTGGACTCACAGTCAGTGTCTCCTAAAAACAGAGCTTCAGATATTAGCCCTGCTCACTATGAGACCTTTTCAGAATGTGGTGGGTTAGAAAAATGCATGCTAATTAGTCAAATGAACAGCAACCAGGGCCAAATAGTAAGCATCAATAAACTTCCTTGTAAATGAGGTACATTGGGAACGGGTATTCTCTCTACAGCCTTATTTATCCCCAGTGATGCAACTGATGAGGACCCAGATCACTGTTGTAGGAGGAAGGACAACGTGGCTGAAAAAGTACCTCGAGTCTTTCAGATAATGTGTTGCACTTTTGGTTTTGTTTATAAACCAGGTTTGGAGAGATCCTCCCTTGGACCTTCCATCTGAAACCATCTGGAGGAAAATGCTTTTGCTTTCGGCTGGTTTTGGCTGTGTTCCTGCCCCACCACGTGGAGCTCCTCAGCCTGGGGGTCAGGCTTGGCAAACGCAGCCTCGTGTCGTGAAACCCACAGCTGTGGGCAGAGCGGCTTCTCTTTGACATTTCTCGAGTGAGTAAGACCCGTCTGGAATTTCTGAAGGAGTTTCTGCTATCTCGGGTGTCTGCTGCCTGCTGCAGAAACAGTTTTTCTATGGTATTATCATAGCAAATTTTCCATGGATCGAACATCACCATCATTGCTTCCCCTATAGATAACGCCTATCTGGGAATAAAGCTCCTCAGGGCACCTACCCAGGCTTTCCTCTTTGAAAGGGTCTTTTCTGAAAGATGACACATATGGACTCACATCTTAATTTTTATTTATTTTTTTCTCTGAAAACATCTGAGTCATACTTGTGTGAATAATAGAACACATTAAGGAGCAAATGATACATCCGGTACAAGTGAGCTCACTGTCCCAGCTTACTAGACAAATGTTTATACATTCAAATAAGCAGCACACTCAGCTCCTGGGCTGATCTGCGCATGACACCCAATGTGCTGTCTGGTTGCATCATGGTGATGCTGAGCATGACGTGCACCAGTGGTAACAAGTGGGAGAACAAAACTGTAGAGCAATGTGCGGTCTGTGGCAAGGTACTGCACACTCGAGGAATCTGGCTGCTGGGAGCAGGAGTGGGGGAAAATTATATTCACAGGGTAAAATTTAGCTCCAGAAATCCAGTTTCTGAATCTGGACAGTCTGTGAACACACTTTTCTTGTTTTTTCCCTTCCCTTCCCTTCCCTTCCCTTCCCTTCCCTTCCCTTCCCTTCCCTTCCCTTCCCTTCCCTTCCCTTCCCTTCCCTTCCCTTCCCTTCCCTTCCCTTCCCTTCCCTTCCCTTCCCTTCCCTTCCCTTCCCTTCCCTTCCCTTCCCTTCCCTTCCCTTCCCTTCCCTTCCCTTCCCTTCCCTTCCCTTCCCTTCCCTTCCCTTCCCTTCCCTTCCCTTCCCTTCCCTTCCCTTCCCTTCCCTTCCCTTCCCTTCCCTTCCCTTCCCTTCCCTTCCCTTCCCTTCCCTTCCCTTCCCTTCCCTTCCCTTCCCTTCCTTTCCCTTCCCTTCCCTTCCCTTTCCCGTCTCTAGAAAACCTTTCTAGTAATGAAAAAAAAGAGCTTGAAGACAGAAGAATATAAAATATCAAAGAATATCATACCAGAAAAACATCAGACTGAATATGAAGTAACTCTTGATCCTAAATTTTTGTGTTTATTTATTTATTTATTTATTTATTTATTTATTTTTGGTATTAAAAATCACAACGATATTTTAAATTTTCTGATCTTTGAAAGTCTTGGAAATTTTGGCACCTCATGAATACTTAAATTAATTGTTTGTGAAAATAACATTACACTGTTCTTTTTACTAGACAGCAACCTCAGCTAAATCCTCCTCCCACTTCCTGTTGACCAGAGATTTTAAGATTTAATCCGCCCACCTTTGCCAATCGCAAAAAACAATTCAGCAACACTATTTCAAAGCTGACCAGCAATATTCTTAGACATTAATGCCCTCTCTGACATTATTGTCAGAGGCCAGATTGAACCTAGGGGTGTCTAGGAATTTGCAGCTCTCAACCACTTTTTAAATTCTAAGCTGGTTACTAATGACAGAGCTGGAAATAAGAACCTAGGAAATCAAACCGTTACGAATATTTAAAACCTACAAAATTTCAACCGCAGAAAAATGTGCTCTCCCACCACTCCAGGGAAACTGTAGATTTGCCTGACCTGTTGAAGTCAGCTGTGCTTTACTCCTAGCACAGGATTTTTCCCCCTTCATCTGACAGTTTGGTGTCCTCAGAAGCAGCATGGGCATTCATGTGCCAAGGCCAGCAGCATGCCCCAGTGCTCAAATATGAAACAGCCGGGCAGGTCTCTGGGGAGCCCTGTGAGAGGTGAAGAATCCCCCTCCAAAGACGTGGAGTGGCTCCAAGGAGACTCCTTTGCTAATTCTCCTGCTTCTCACTGCCAAAGAGCATCTTGCTGGCTACATTAATCTGTAAGATCTATCTTACTTTAACCGTATTGAAAAGGACTGATGTTTTGGGGTTGTGCTGTGCTATATTAAAATCCATATTTCAAACAATAAATGTTTTCCATTTATCCAGGCTGGTCTCTTTTCTACTGAGCCAAACTTTCAGGCAGTTAGCTAAACCTTTCAGTAATATGAAGCACCTTTTTCATCTTGTGCCAACACTGTAATGCCTCTAATAATTTATGTTTAATTTTTAATACAGTTATCTATCATGAGTAATTATGTGGGCTGCTCACAATATTCCATTTTCTGTTATGTGGTTTTTCTGAAGATTGTGGACTTAAAAAAAATACAGAGTAGTACTACTTTCTGTTGGATTTCCTCTAAAAAAGAAATATTGAGGCATATTTGAAGATACTGCAAGTTAGACCCCGAGAAGTCCCTTGCTCTGTCTTTAGATCTACTGATAGCAGTGTGAGAAGCAGTGTAAGCTGCTGTGATTTATGCACTGCACAGCCAGAAAAAAGGGCTGAGGAGAGTTCATCCACAGGGAGGTTTGGCTGGTGCTTGCATGTGGGGCTCAGGCTTTGGGGAGAAAATGTCACTGCAGCTACTGGTAGTGCACATCAGTACTGGGACAGGCATTCACTTTCATCTCCAGAAGCTAAGTAAAAGCTCGTCCTATCCCAGATTTACCAAACTTTTCATCTAACTTACTTTCTCCTCCAAGCTCATAAAAGTGTCGATCTCAACACCTCGCGGCTGTGCACCCCTGTTGCTGGGGGAGTGATCGTGCTGCCGTCACTGTAATTACCCAGTCATGCCTCGAGGAACTGCCGTAACACTGCAGGCACTCTTCTGTAACATTCAGTAACTTCAGGGCTGGAGGGGTGTGATACTTTCTAGTGGCAAAATGGAAAATATCCACTCCTGGCCCAGAGCTGCTTGCACCAGGAGCAGCCACTAAGTGTTTGCCTGCCTTGAATGACAGCCTGCTTTACATGTGCAATAGGAGCAGCTGGTTTCATTAATCTGTATTTGGCAATAAACATTGATATGAGTACCAGATCTGTCTGAAGGACCGGAAACTGAACTCCTAGGGGCCATATTGTTTTCTGTCCAAATATACATTTTGAGAAGTCTGGGCTATTTCTCTTACTCAGGAGCTCTCTCTATGAGCACTGCTCTTTTGCGAAGGAAAAAAAAATTTGTTTTGTATTTTTTTTTTTTTTTCCTGGCCAGACCACAGCTTGTCCTGACATGCTCTCTGCTCTGGGAATTGGGAGTGGGATGTGTATAGGACTGCTAACGGAAACCTACACCAAGTATCTGAGCACTGGATACTTGTCAGGGACATTTCCAGCCTCTGTGTTGGTGAAGAGGCCCAGGACAATAGTGCTCTTCTGAAATGGCAGTGCCTCATGAGTGAACGGTGCATCAAACTCACACAAGTTGTCAAAGTTTACAGCTGCCTTTGTTCAAAACAGAATATGTTAAAATGCATTTCTCCTCACAACAGAAAAACATAAATTGCTTGTTCTTATCTGAATACCTGAACGAAGGAGTGATTTTCTCCACGTACAATAACTATTCTCATTGAGAAGATGTGAGTGAAACCAAATGACTGCTCCATTACAGAAGACGCACAGACAGTGCAATAGGGGACAGAAACACCTTCCAAGAAAATATTTTCTGTGTACAATTGCCTCAGGTCTGGCTGCTGAGTCCTGATCCTCAGAGAAGACCCAGGCAATACCTTCAAAAAGCAGACCTTCCTGGAAACTCAAACTAGTAGCCAAAGATGCTGCACTGGATGGGTTCACTACATTTGTTGCTGTAGTCCTTCCCCCCCCCCCAAGTAGCATCACCCCATGAGCTCTGCTGGTGTGTGTTTAGGAGCTTTCCTACCAAGCTGTGGCACCTAGTTTACACTCAGAGCTGTTGCTTCCTGCGCGAATATATTAACTTAATATATTGCTCACTGAGTCTTTGTCAGACCTAAAGGGGACCTTGTATGCCCACAGATTTATTAGTTTTTAATCCCAATATTCTTTGAATGAATGAAAGATATTATCTGTCCTTATGAATGCTGTGAATACCATCGGAGATCTGTAACTACAATATAGTCATCAAAGGCAAAGGACTGCAGGCTTGGCCTCTTCAAAGTCAAAGGTAAAGCTTCCTTTGATGTCAGCATCACAAGATTTAAACGAGATAAAAATACAGTTTATTTTGGTAGCAGTTCAAGATTTACGCATCATATCAGATGTTTCACCACATATATAGGTAGCATTGAATAATACAAGATGTGCAGGTAAATCTAAGGCTGTAATTCAATCAAAGACTTTTGTTGATGTCTTAATCTGACAGTCAAACAGCTTAAGTAGTTTATGACCAGCAGTAGAACTCCCTTGATTGAATTACTGCATAGCCATTCAATTGCATAAATGTATTGTTATTTATATGGCGTGCCAAGGCCTGATTTTAAAGTTACCAATAGCAAGCTATAACTAATGGAGAAAGAGCAGTACGATATTACAGTGCCCCTTAAGCAAGGAAAATGAATGATGTGCACTGTGTTCTGTGCTCATGTAAAAATAATTGTTGTAGTACTGTAGGGAATTAATTCCTTAGTATTCATTAAAGGAAGGAGAACTTGAGGTTGTTAGTCAGAAATAGTCCCTGGCCCCTATACCAGAGTGTAGGACCTGAGCAATTTCCATTATTGTTAGGCACCTGACTATAGATTGGATCCACAATTTTTTTATAATTCTCCTAGATTTAAAGGAAAAGAGATGAAACAAGGTGAAAATGGGCACAATAGATGAGCATGCTATAACCACAACACCAATACAGTTCTGTACAAAGGATAAAGGGGGTTTACAGAGGCCTCCCTGGCTCTCAGTATCCCTGTGCACAGGGAAGGTGCTGAGCCTCAAGCACCGATGGTGGCGAAACCCCTTACACCGACAGGTGGGAGCTCTGCTGCTGCAGCCCAGCTCTGCTCTCTTGCATCCTCCCAGGGGCTGCAGGTTTTCTGCTCTCTTCTTTCGCTAGAGAACTAGATAGCTTTACCAAGGGAGGGTCCAGAGGGCATGCACATTCAAATCAACCCTTTTCGGAGGTGGTCAAAACTGCTCAATAGCAGTGCAGGCTGTCTGTATCATGGGCTGTCATGGCAAATTGGAGCTGACAGCTAGAAACTGCTCACATAGATTTCCTATTGCTCCTTTTAACCAGCCTGTATTAAATTGCACCAAAAGGGCTGACAGCCTTAAAATCCATGCCATTATATCACATTAAGGGCTACAAAAATCTGCCTGCTTTCACAAATTTCAAAGTCAATTGATATATAAGCCTAGTAGACATCCTATAACCTAGAGACGCAGTACAATCAGCACACGTATGTGCGTGTTCATTCTGCCTCCAGGACCATCTGCAGTTCTCAACTATTGCCCCATATCAACATTTCCGAGAATCCTATACATAAAGGAAATTCTTTTAATATAGGGAAAATAACTACAGGCATGAATATTTCCTTCAGGAAGCCTTCTGACAGGACACGGGTTTTGAAGGCAGTATTATTACTTATCTTGGACTCATTAATTACAAGAGTAGCCTGTATATGTATGAACACTGCCATTGAGGAAAAAGATACTTCTTGTTTCAGTAAGGTGTGAAGATGAATACTTGCATGTCAGGTAGAATAACGACTCAGTCACGTGTATCCTAGCAGACAAGACAGCAGCATAGCCTCTGAAATACAAAATTTTAGAACCTACTAAAATGCTGATGAGGATAAAAGCAAAAAAAAAAAAATAATCCAACCATACACGTATGTGAAAGAAATTGTATGATATTGTCTTTTCTCAGTCATGAGATTTTATCTGAGCCAACATAATTCTTAAAATACAACTTCAAAATTCTTCCTCTAAAACAACTCCATCACCTCAACAAAATTACTGAGCATAACAGCCAGTATTCCATAATCAGCTCAGCACAGAAATACTCATGCCAGTACGCTGGTGGCAAAATCATCTTTCTTCATAAAGCTTGTGATACATTGCCATTGTCATTCCCTGGTTAGTTGTGGAGGTGGGACTGAACTGGGAATTATGGCTGTGCTCCTTTGGTCTTTAAATCAAGCGTGTTGCTCTTGCTATCCTGACTGTTATAAAGTCAGCAGACTGTCACTTTCTAGGGAACACCAGCAGAAGATAATTTCTTTTTAGGTCTGGAACTATCCCCCTCTGGATTCAAGTGAATATAAATAATATATATCAAGGACTGGTAGATAAGCAAGCTACCTCACACATGTAGACCCTTGAAAACTAATCAAACTTCCTTCCTGAAAGGGACTTTTATTGGAAGTCGGATGACCCTTAGTTTGACATTTGAGAAAAAAAGCAGCTAAAGGTACTTAAGCCATGCTCCTCTTGTCTCCCTTCATCAACAAACAAGAAAGAAAATTATTCATGTCATCCATGTCACATCTTTAAAAGTCCTTTGCATTATCAAACCTCAGCACATGTAAAACATGCAGCACACAAAAGCAGTTAAATTTAACATTGTATATATTGTGGTTTCATCAGTTCCTTTGGTCGCTGAACTTTGGAGCAGTCTGCTCTGAATCCTGAGAAGAGCAGCGGGACTTCCATAGGTCACCCCAGCCTGTTGCAATGGCAGCCTGACCTTGGCATTACTTGAAAGGAAAATGATCTCTTCTAAGATTGGGAGGGCCAACTCACTAGCCTTCAAAACTCTGTGGTCTAATAAAGTAGATAAACCCTCTGCAGAGAAAAATAAACAATTAACAGAACTGGTTATGTCCTCAGCTGTGTTAGAGAGATTACATCATGGCTTATACACACAAACACACACATTATATAAGGATGGATCCTAGTTTTATACTTCATATCCAGAAATCAAATTTTCAGTAGATACATTCAGTAGATACAGATATTTATTTATTTTTAAAGTGCTTGATTTAGTTGGACTAAATGATCTTAGAGGTCTTTTCCAACCTGAATGATTGTATGATTCTACGATGTGGAGAGTAATAGGATGTGATTTTAGTAACTGAACTATGGATGGCTTTCCTGGATTTAAATTTTTATCACAGTCAAATATGTCTCTGAGAGTCTCTTTCTGATTCTGAAAGCTGTGTGTTTGGGAGTCACCCTTAAGGTCATTGTTGACTTCTCCAATCCGATGTTATATCAAGGACTAGCATTGATTTTATAGGGGTGTGATAATTTCCACTGTGTCATTCAATACCAGTAACAATGAAAAATCAGGTCAGTTGATATTAATATTGCTAAAAAAAGGTTCTTGCACTAAGCAAGAGGGTCAGCTGTGGCTTTCCTTCAGATCATAAAAAGCAGAATGTCTCAAAAGCAGCCTGGGAGGTCATTTGTGACTCAGAGCTCTGCACCAGTAAAAGCACTGGTTCTCCCTCACCCATGAGAGCCATCAGTCTATCCAGGCTAAAGTCCCAGAGATTTAAGAGCATTTCCATTCAGTAGGCCAAAATTCTTTGGCCTCTTCTCTTTACACACCCCACAAGGCACTTGAAATTGCAGTGTCTGATTTTATGCACCAAGTCATGTAAACATATTCACTATTTATATCACTAGCAACTGTAACAAAGATTTAATCCTCAAGTTTCCAGGGAGAGAAGAGCCGTGTATGTTCCAGCTCTGCTGCCTTCAGTAGATCTTCTCCAAATAGATGTTGGGTTCGTGCCAAGAAAGTGGTCCATCCTTGATTGAACACTGTCTGCATAGCTTGGACAAAATCGTGTACAGCTGATTCTTTCTACGTTAGGATTAATGGGGCATAAGCAACCCTATAGCTAACAATCAGGTTGTTTCAATCAGTCATGACAATCAACAGCCCTGTAGGAAACATGGTTATCAGACACACATTACGGAAATGTGAGGAGTAGTTAAATGAACTAGCAACTCTTAATGAAATAAAACTTTTCTGTACTGCTTTTTGCATCATTTTTCCAGTCTGAGCAAAACATCTTTCAACAGTAGACTCAGTTACATTCCAGTGTAATTTAACTTTAAATATCACTTTTTTTTTCCCGTTTTATTGCTTCGAACAATGTCAATCAAATGGATTTGAACTTTTTGCTGGAATGCTTAAGTTATTGAAAATGTTACAGCCCGCAGTATGCATAACTGCAATAATTGAGTTTTTTTTTTCCATGTTGCATAAATTAATTCAAAATCTAAAGTAATTTTAAAGTAGTAAATACATAATGATCAAGCAGGACTTGCAGAATTAAGAAGGTACTGAAATCATAGTGATGATCAAAACTTCCAGAGTCTAAACAAACTTGGAAGAGAATCATTAAATCAATGCTGGTTTTAATTTTATTTTTCTTACCAAAATAAATAAAAAAAAAAGGTCATGAATTCTTATCAAGCTTCCTTAAAGGACAGCTTGGCATTGGCTCTGACTTCTTAAAATTAAAATTATATTGATTTTCTGTTTTATTAAATAAATGTTTCTCCCTAAGCTTGCTTTAGGAAAAGAAAAATGTTTTCAGTGCAATTTTCTGTCCAGCCATTGCCTGGATTTTGACTGTGGAACGCACATCCACATCAAAATTAAGAGACAAAGGGATTACTGAGGACAGCATTTGTTCCAAGTTCCTGGTGGCACGATGCAAGTTTCGCCCTCGCAGACATACAAACAAAATGCAAGTGCTGTCACGTTACCCTGCACCACACTTTCTTTAAGAACTGTCCGCAAACGTTTGCATTCATGTTGAGGAAAGAAATTGATGTGGTACTCCAATACACTGTAGAACACCTTCCCTCCGTGTCCCCCTACCCCTGCACCCCACTGTGAACAGCTCTGAGCGCTTCTCCTGCAGCTCGTTAAACATGAACCGACGCTAGTGCTCCTACTGGTACAGTCTGTCTCCTGCTTCCAAATTTATTTTATACATGCATTGCTAAAAATTATAGCTGTATGAAAGTGGAACTTTGAACACCGTTGAATCCTTCTAGATTAAAACTGTTAAATTCTAAATGGGCAAAGTAGTTTAGGAAGAGTAGGAAGACCTTTTCTAAATCCATCAGCTATTAAAAGTATCCTTTCACCTCAGGGGCAAAGAAGCATTTCTGAACTGAAAAGATTAACCCACGCTGTCCTTGTGCTTTATATTGAGGATGGAGAACAAATAGCTGTTGAGGTGAAGCATGTAGTGGAATTTGGTGCAAGATCCCTTACTGCCTTCCTGTTCTCGTGTAGTGGACAGTTTTCCTATAAGATATGGGAAGAGCTCCTGACAGGTCAGTATTGAATAAGATGGTCTCCAAAGGAGCTATTAGTACTTTCTGTAATGCTGTGTGATTGAAAATGAATGATTTGGTAAGATAGCTATTGTATTATTTGCATAAAGGATTTTAAGACAAAATTTAAGCCCTAGGAAGGTTCCAAAAAACCTTTCTTTGTTTGAAAAGAGAGTTAAGACTGTTAAGCAACATAACATTTTTACTCCATTGTATAATTTACAAAACTCAAGCACTCAAGAGCAAGGAAATGAATAATTAAGCAAGATCATTAATCTCACACTACCCACATGATAAACACAATTATCAATCTTATCAACTGTGTAGAAATGAACATTTCATCACAAGGACTATCACTGACTCTAGCTACAAAATATTTCACCAAAAACATAAAATAAAACTGTCCTGAAAAACACAATTAGCTGTGAAGGTGTCAGTGACACAGATCGACAGGGCCACATGCAAATCTGATTTCAGTAAGACTCAGTCTTGCATTCCAGTTTTTCCTGATTTTCTGCATGTATTTTTTTTTCTTGTCAAATTCCTATGTCAGTTGGTAAGTAGTTACTAGGTAACATTTTTAAAGAAAAGCACTACAATACCAAATTAAGGATAAAGCAATAGAAAAACACTCCACAGGGAACAGCTAACGCTGTTTTGCTATGGTGTAATAGCTAATTCCTTGAAGCAGACATAATAGCGGATGAGTTACTGAGTTCACTGAAATCAAAAGAGGCAGGGCCTCACATGTTCCAACTGCCATCCTCTGTAAAGCTCAAGATTGGAAAAAGTCTAAATTCTGGCCATGGTAAAGCTGAGCTCCCAAAGTGTGGAGGACAAGGTCACTGTGCCAACTCTTTCTGCCAAAGTGCAGAAGACATTTTGGGATTTAATAAGTTACAGCTATAGCCTGTAGGTTATGTTGGGAGCAGGATATGGAATTGCTGCAACGCCATCCGCTGAAACAAGCTCCTGCCAAGCTCCCTGGGTGGCTCATATGGGTATGTAGGTGGTGGGAAATCAGCCACAGATGGCACTGTTTGAACTGTCTGAGCATTTTAGATTTACCTACTGGCCAATATGAAATTAGCAATGTCCTCATCTATCCATTTTTTTACTTTAAAATGCCTGGCTTTTGCAAATAGCATGAGAGGTGAGTAATTTTTTGCTGTTACGTATCAGCTTTAACGAGCTTTTGAACCAAAACTGTTTACTTTTCTGTGACGGAATTGGGAGAAAATGGAAGGTTAAAAAGAGCTGCCTGAAATCATGCTCTCCTGTCATATGTTTGAGACAAATTTTTGGTAGAAGCAAAGTAATACTATGAGCTCTGACTTGGAAGCATTGGCCACATTTTAGAAGGGAAATATAATTTTAGCTTTTGAAAGAATAATAATTTCTTTCCAGATTCATTCTTTTTCACTGGAATTACATAAGAAAACACCTTCTCCCTGGTATTTTTTACAGGAAATTCCAAGAAACTCAGCTTTCCTACCTTACGGTATTTCCATAAAAACATACTCTCCTACATTATTTTATTTAGGAGCAGCTAAAAATACCTTTTCTTGAGTTACAATGTTTGTAGCAAAATACTTGAGAATATCCTTCCTAGACTTGCCAGCTGTGTGGATACTCCAAATTACACTTAATTTATTGTAGTTAGTGCCTACATGAAACATTCACATAAAGCTTTTATAAACATGATTCTGGGATTTTTTTAATTTTTAATTTTTATTTTTTGGATAGCAAAGGGAATGTGATGTTCCTGGCTATGTAAATATTTTTTTCTCTAGCTCTTTTCCTTTCCCACTGACATTTCAAATTTTATCTTCTGACGGATTGTTTCTCATCTCCTCCTTCTTCCCCCTCAACCGTAGGACCTTTACCTTGCCCAGAGAAGGCTGCTAAACCTCTAGGGTTGCTTATCCGTGCTTCACGGTCCTGTTTCAAGTAATTTGATTGAATTCAAAGATGTCAGAATCTCAGCTCTTAGAACTTAATGTAATTTTGCTTGTTTTCAGTTTCAAATGCAGTCGTGTTCTATGCCTTGAAGAGATTCCCATGCAAGCTGCACTGGATCTACATGTGAGCAAGTAACCATAGGTAAACCCCAGCCCCTCTGGGGTCTGTGGAGGCTCTCCTGGAGATATGCCGCTGTCCCCTTGCTTTTACTGAGCTCCAGCAAGATGTAATTAAGGGCACATACTCTGAAGCAGGGCTTGAGGATTGCTTGGCCTTCTCTGCATGCCTGTGCAAATTTTGCAGAGCAGAGCTGTTTGGAGCGGGGGACGGCTTTCATCCACAGTCTGCAGGGCAGGGCTTGGCAGCCCGGGCTGTCCCACCACCCCAGCCAGCAGCAGGGCTCCTCCACAGGGGCAGGGCTGGCCAGGATGTGGGTCTGGCTCTGTGGGGCCCATGGTCAGGCACGGCAGGGCTGTGGGGAGCTGGAGCCCAGCCCTGCAGCAGGCTTGCTGGGGCTGATGGCCCTGCTACTGATGTAGGGTCCTGGGCCTCAGGCAAGTTGGGGAGCTCTGGGGGTAGGCAGGAACAGGCAGGGCTGGTGGTGCCACCAGGGCCTGGACGTGAACATCAGTGAGCAACTAAGCCTTGGGGAGTTGCAGTGCTTGGAAGGAGAGGGGAGGCTGGGAGAGCCAGGATCTCCAAGAGCATTCATGGAAGGACAAGGCCGCGGAAGCTTCCTGCAACATGGCAGAGGAAGCTGGTGGCTGTCAGGGCACGTGCGGGGAGTCCTTGTCTCTAGCCAAAACCAGGGGTTTCAGTAGGGTTGGAATTCCTGTCCGGCTCCTAGGAGAAGGCTCTTCTTTGCTAAGCCCACCAGATCCTCTTCTCACAGCCAAGACAGTATGAGGACTTGCAATGATTATGCTGCAGGCCATTAGCAATTCTTGTACCTCAGGTGACTTATTAATATCTTATCTGACAAGTCAGATTTAAATGCATGTTGAAAAATGACTTTATACTGTCGGAGCTCATTAGGTTTTATGCGCAAAACAAAATCATTATTCAGGGATTTGGAACTGCTTTACTAAAGTGGGCATCTATTGAATATCCTCAAAGCAATTCTTCCTTCTAATATGGTAATTCGTTATCTGTATTTAATTATCTGCAAGGTGAAAGGTTGCTGGGCAGTGTTGTTCAGCAATAGCCCAATGGAAATTTTTAAGTACTTTCACTCTGGGCTGACTGTCTTTACAGATCAATCTTACTGCTAATGACAACCAATACTTTCAGATGTGATTACAGACTAGCTCCATCTTTTCATGAGCCGAGACTCTTTGGAATCATATGTATTGATCTTTTTAATAGAAGTCAAGAAAAATGAAATTACTGTGGCTTCTTTTTGCAAAACTATGATAAATGGGAACTTGGAAAGTTACAGAAGATTTTTTTTTCTGCTGTGGATTATTTTAATCACTAAAAATGATGGTCTTTTTAATAATGTTTGTCTTTCCATTATGCACATTTGCAGGAAAGCCAAAACTTATTTCGGTATTACTTTATATAACCACATTTAAGCAAAGACATGTCAGAATTGCCTGCTGGTATATTTAGGTAACTATGCAGTAGACTCTGGGCAAAAGGAGAAAGCTGCTTTTAGATTCCAAGAGATTGTATTTTCTCAACATCTTCAACTTTCATCCAATTTTTAGAGCAGTGTTTTGGACGTCTACAATCAAGTATTCATTTGTTTCTTATATAGAGCTTACCTTTCATTGCATGTAATATTTTGAGAAGAGGCTTTACATATGTACATTTTCTTTCTTCCTAAAAGTCTCATTCTAGCTTTCACCTATCTAATTTTCAATGGAAATACATTTCACATGGCTCTGCCTTTTGCTTCATTCCTTTGTTCATGTTTATAAACCTTTAGTATTTTATAAAAAAAAAAGAAAAAAAGTGCCTGTTTTACCCTGCCCCTGAGTCCTAGCAGACAGTGTTTTGACTGTATATTATTGCTATGAACCACACTGAGAATAACATTTTCAAGCTTTGCTTGTCATTCTTGTGTCAATAGAATGGAAATAAAAATGTGTTAGGTCCCACGTTAATTGTAGCTATGCCTCTTAGATAAATTTCATTGCAAAGGTGGTGGCTGAGATAAATCTTAGTGACACAATGGCAGAAGAAAAGATGGATAAATCATCGCAGCGATGGAAGATATATACTGGTGGTTCTCACTGGTATTAATGGAAGCTGGAAGATACACACATGACCGACATATTTAAAAGCAGAGGCACTGGCAACTCTCCTCAATTTGAAGGGCAATGTCATGTTCTCTTATTGCCTGATTGATCCCTAATTCTCTTCAATCATCTGTGTTGTAAATCCATGCTCTTTTCAGACATATTTCCACAAAGCAATTTCCTACTTTTCTAATAACCCCCCCATAATTTTTTAACTTCCTTTTTACTTTTCATTATGCCTCTTGTCACAGCAGTCTTCTATACCCAATCATTTAGTTTTATTGCTGTCCTTGAAACTCAATATTTTTCAGTCAGATTACTTTCTGAACACTTTGGTAACCTGTATCTCACTGTTTTCAGAGGACCAGATTTAACATCTTTTTTGCATAATCAACTTCAGAAGGTTTTTTGATTTTATTTTATTTTATTTTATTTTTTGGTTGGTTGATTGGTTTGGTTTATTTAAAGTCATGATACACAAATCTTAGGTTTGGTTCAGGAAGTTTCTAAACTTTATATGATTGGGAGGGTACTTCAAGTGCACTGTATGTCTGCCTTGCTTTGTTTCTGCGCTTTTCATAACCTCCCGCTAATGTCCATTGTTGGAGACATGTTACTGAGCTGTTTTGGATAGACCCAGCTGACAGCTGACAGCTCTATTCCATAGTATTCTTGCTCTAGCAGATCTTGCTGAGTCTAGTTTTCTTTGAATATCCTGTTCACAGGAATTATTATACTCACAGTGTTAAAAAAAGCAAAACACCAAATCAACCAACCAGACAACCAAAAAACCAGCACTTCAAGTTCTCACTAATTACAGTTTTATACTATATCTTTTTGTGATGGACTAGATTTTTTAAAAGTAAGCTTTTACATTCCATATAGACTGGGGTCTGTAGTACAGATGGACTAAAGCAGGTGATAAAAACATTTTTTGACATGCTGTATTCAGCTGCAGACAATCCATTACTTAAATGAGAAATCTGAGTTAAAAAAGCTATCATCTAATAATTGCTTTAGGTATACCTTACTATTTTCATTAAAAATATTGAATAATGTTTCAGAATGTCTTGCAACCATTCCTGCTCAGTCAAAACCATCCAAGGTTTTCTGTAGCTTTCTGAGACTTAGTTTTACAAAATTGTGTCTGACTAATTTTACCTGGGAAATCTGTCCCTTTGTTACTTCATGAAGATGTGAAATTAACCACATTAGGAAGGTGACTGTACAATTACATTGCAAAATATTTATTTTAGTATATCTGGAGAAGTCAAGTTATTCTGCCTGTAAAAAACATTTCTTGGAAAAATAATGGACTGTCTCAAAGATGCCTTTTATTGAACACTAGAAGCTTATTTGTTGCATTAGCATGTTGAAATAGAATACACTAATATTGCCAGTTGATGATTGCCAATCATCAACTGAAAGATGATTAACATTGTTAAAGTAGTTCTGTGAAACAGTGGCTTTGTCATAGATGTCTTTTTTTGACATGTAATATGTAATACATAGACAGTATAAATGTTCTTCCATCCTGTTTATCTGAGTTTTCAGCTCATTTGTTTAGGTTAAATATTTTTCTTAGCATGCATAGTAGGGAACAAGCACTAAAATTTGTTATAACATGTCCAGAACAATCTGGATTAAATAACTCAACCGCTCAGTTTAATCCATCTAACACTTACGCACATAAGTGAATCTGCTTATGTGAATATATTCTTTAAGCTCAAAGGTCCAACTACTCCTGTGCTTATGTGTGACTAGATCCCTTAAAGAATCTCCTTATTTACTTGAATGAAACAAATAAGCTCTCTCTGAGCGTCCATATCACTTGTGTGTCAAGAGAAGGAAGACTGTGCTGTTGCTTTGAGTTTTTGAAATGTTTTCTTCTGTAATGTACACTTTTATGATATGAGCCTGAAACAAAGGCTAGTTGTAGAAATAGTGGTTTGCACGTAGAATAGTTTGCAGGATTAGACAGGATGTCATTTTATTCTATTTTTTCCTTGGTGTGGCTGAGTTTCTCATCTGAGCAAGAAAGAAAGACTGGTGAATTGAGGTAGGACAACCTTAACTAGGGTGATGTAAGCTAGAGACAGTTTTCAGCATGTTTTTTTCTCAGCTCCTCTTAATTATTATTTTTAACGCAATCTGTAAAATTTGTTTCAGTCTACCCTCTTACATAATAAATGCACTAGTTCCTTTGCTAAAACGAGAAAGAGGAGGGGATGTGCCTTCTTTCTGACTAACTGTTGAGAAGCTTGCCTCTACATCTCCTTGAAATCTTTTGCACAGCTTAGGGAGAAAATTCATCAGTTTTGCTTGTCTAGAGCTTTACTGTCATTCTTTAGCACCATTGCTGTTAGGTATGTGCAGCACCCTGGTTGTGTGACAGCTAGTCACTGTTCCATTTCTAAAGACTTTGCATGTTATTATGGAATCTGACAGGTCAGTACCAAAGCTTATAGCATACTTCAGATGTACACAAATGTTATTGGTAAAAGTCAGCATTTCCTTGAAATTAGTATGTAGTGGTATCAAAGACCTGCTGTTACTTCTTATTTGAATGACAAAGAAAAATAGTTTATCTGTCTATCTATCTATCTATCTTCTGTAGGTAGTGCTGCTCAGTAAATTTTGTCAATGTTAAATTTTAATTGTTTTATAATTTGGAAAGAAAGGTGATTATGGAAAAGAAGATGGAAAATATATAATATATATATATAACATATATATAATATATATGTTAATTAAGGATGCGAAGGAGGGAGGGAAGAGAAGGAAGGCTTTTGGCAGAAAAGATGAGAGAGACAAGGGCTGAACAATAATAGTTAGAAGATAAATCATCTTCCACCAGGCATCCTGAGTGCTGCCGAAGCTTTACAAAGAGTTACATCCTACAAGACTAGGTAGCTATGAACATGAACTGCATGCAGTTCATCTGAGGTGGTCTCTTTCTCCAACTTAAGTGCTACTTAAATGATATCTGTGAGCTGAGTTGCATTTACAATATTTAAGACTAGAATTCTGGTTATCTCAGAAAGATATGATATTCTGATATGGCAGTGAAACAGTTAAATATATTCTGTGTATCCCCTGAGGAGTAATTCAAACCCTAGTTGTTTAAAATGGGAAAATATTTGGGCTGGTAAAGAATTTTTTCCATTCAACTATTTTTTATGGAAAACTTTTTTTTCTTTTTTGATGAAACAATATTTTTCAAAAAATGAAAAGTCTTTAATGGAAATCATCTGTCTGCTTTTTTTTTGTGTGTGGAAAATCTTGGCTTTTTATTGAAAGAAGAAATTATAAAGAAGGCAGAAAAGGAGCGTTTCAAGAAAGATCCCCATATTTGGAATGTAGAGGTGACTACACATTAGTTAAATATTCTTCTGGCTAATAAGGCGTTCCAACTAACTAATGTCAAAGCTGGTATTGTCCAAAAGAGCACTCAATCCTGTGCATGTCTAAGAGTAAGTGGTCAGAACAGTACTGAAACATCTCTCTAGTTAGGGTTCCAACTCTGCTTCTGTTGAAATAAATGAAAATATTCTTATTGACTACTGTAGGAAGAAAACTGGGGTCTGGGGTCTAGGGCTGGCATGAATACACTCTGTGCTAAGGAAATGAATGTTAGGAGACTGACTGCAGCCAATATCCAACAAAGGGAAATTCATGTCTGCAAATGGAAGTATGACAGTTGGCAACAGACTCTAAAAGAAATTGTTTTCCCTCTAGAATTTGATAACTGTTAATTCTTCATGTACTTGGCTCCCTCCAATGAACACACTACTTTTCTCTGATAAGGAATTCATATTGTTAAACTCTACATGAACTCAAAAAATATTAATGTGTAAATGCTTACCAGCAAATACGAACAGCAAATGTCAGAGAAAATTTAATAATTGAGCATAATAAAATAAGCTTGTTTTTGGAATCTTGCTTTATATGTTTCTGAAAGAACAATCACTCTTACAAAATCTAAGTCAGGAATGAAATGTAGTGTATGGCTAATTAGGAAAGGATCGATGGATTTAGCAAAGCCATAGTAGTTCTTCTGAAGAAACAGTAGTTTAAAACAGTGTTGATTTAACAGTGTGCTTGGTTTATCTGCCTGTCTGCCTTGTGAGGGACAGAATATTTAATACAATGCTGTGGTAAAGATTTGACCTTGATGAGAGGTATGGTTGGTCAACTGATCTCTTGTGTGAGGCTCCGAGTGAGGAAAGATGTTGATCTGAAATGAATGCTGACAAAACCTTTGTGTCACTGTAGCCTACCATGACATACTTCATCTACACAAATGACTTCACATTTGTTATGTTAGAAATGGTTTATAACATTAAAATACATGAATAGTACTATTCTTTGTCTGTCTATCTAAATGAATCAATGATGACTCAATTAGCTCCAGCCTACCCCTGCTTCCTGTGAAGGAGCAAAGGAAAAGAGAAGCGGCAGCAACTCCACAGCCAGGCACATACTGAGGAACACAGCTCATGGGTACGTCTGAAGAAAATGAAGTGAGAAAAGAAAGAAAAAAGGAAAGAAAGGAAGGAAGGAAGGAAGGAAGGAAGGAAGGAAGGAAGAAAAAAGAAAGAAAAAAGAAAGAAAAAAGAAAGAAAGAAAGAAAGAGGAAAGAAAAAGAAAGAAAGAAAGAAAGAAAGAAGAAAGAAAGAGAAAGGAAAGAAAGAAAGAAAGAGAAAGAAAGAAAGAAAGAAAGAAGAGAAAGAAAGAAAGAAAGAAAGAAAGAAAGAAAGAAAGAAAAGAAGGAGAGAAGAGAAGAAGGAAGGAAGGAAGGAAAGGAAGGAAGGAAGGAAGGAAGGAAGGAAGGAGAGGAAGAAAAGGAAAGAAAGAAAGAAAGAAAAAGAAAGAAAGGAAAAAAAGAAAGAGAGAAAGAATGAAAGGAAGAGAGAGAGAGAAAGAAAGAGAGAAAGAATGAGAGGAAAGAAAGTATCACAAAACTGGAGCAGTTAAAACAGGGAATTGACACAGGGTATACTGTAAGACACAGGTGTTCAGATACTGAAATAAAGGGCGAGAAGGAGGCAGAAAGGTCAGAAACCTTAGAGGGATTAGCAGAGGAGAAAATGGTTGCGTGTATGGGCTGTGCAGAGGATGGGACTGGCAAAGAAGGCAATGGAGAGAAGAGCAAATATAAAGGTGACCTCAGCTGATCATCTGTTTGTCAAATTCAGAAGTTCCATTGCAAATTATGGACAAATTCTTGAAAGATGACCCCATCATTTTCTAGCATGGAAAGCGATAGGCAAGTGGTGGGCCACTATTCCACCTTTAATTAGAGAAAAGCTTGACAAACTCTCTGCAGCAAAACATGCTTTCATTTGCTAGAAAACCAGCTCCACCTTCCTGATAAGGCCTGCCTCATCTATTCTATGCCAGGGCTGCGGAGGATCCTGTCTTCATGTTGATCCTGCAGGAAGTCCGGCAGAAACCTGAGGCCAGTGAAGATGAAACTCACTTCCATCCCATCCCATCCCATCCCATCCCATCCCATCCCATCCCATCCCATCCCATCCCATCCCATCCCATCCCATCCCATCCCATATCCCATATCCCATATCCCATATCCTCCTCTCTCTTAGCCTGCTCATTGTATGCCTTCAGAAATGTCTCACTTATGTCTCTCCTATTTTTGTTTTCATGGTAGGATGAGCAGAACTACCATCACTGTGACATTTGTGCCACATTGTGCTTTCCTTCTCAGCAGGAACTGTGTGTTATTCCAGTTACTTTAAAGATGTCCTGTGCTGTTTAAATGGCATGCACCAGTACTGCAACATACAGAAACTTCCACTCTCTTTTCAGTTTTCTTGGATCAGGTTGAAACAGTAAGTCAGAACATTTTTTTACTATTCCTTTTCTCTTGTTGAAGAGTCAGTTTGCAGTCTCTTTTTTTTTTTTTCCCCAGCAATACAATGAAGAAACAGGTGGCAAATATCAGGACAAAGTCTGAAAAATGCGGTCCAAATGAAATCTTCTTTCCTGTAACATCTCATGGTATCTGTGGACTATAAAATTTAATCAGATGATGAAGAAGAGATGGCAAACTTTGCATTTGACATGATCTCTCTTTGTATTTTCCTTCTAATTATTTCCATATGCATCTCATCTGAAAAAGTATTTTTCATCTGTTTCTTCATCCTGAATAGCCCTATACTATTCTTGAATAAGGGTGAGACAGCCTTAGCCAAAATCTTCTCTGTGGGAATGCAGCGCTGAAAAGCACTTCATTTAGCTGTGAAGTGAGAATAGTGGGGACAGGCTAGACCTAGTTTTAGGGTGGCTGTCCACATTTTCTGTTTATGAGTGTGAAATCCAGGATAATAGCATATGCTTGACTTCAGAACCCCTTCAGCATGTCAAGGTGTGTTATTCTTAATTGCAGCCCATGTCTACCTTCCTTTTTTCTTCTGGTGAGGAGCTATTCATAGAATTTCTGAATAGTAGCAAATATTGCATGTTAAACACAACAAGAATAGGTTACCACTGGCAACTCTCTTATAGCTGCTTCAGACTTCAGTCTTCTGCAGGGTCGTAACATCTGCTATGCATTTATAGAATTCCTACTAATATATTAAAAAGAGTAGATTTATTATGTGAGTGTCAAATTCTGGAGATTTTTCCACGTGCTGAAACTGGTCAGTGGGTTATCCTGAAAAAGCTAAATATAGCTATTTCTATATGTTTTGCATATAACATCTTGCTCAGTACTGCTATTTTGATCACTCAGCTCAAACCAGACTCCACAGCAAACAATGGAAAATCTCCCTTTGTTTGTAGGACTGGGCCTCAAGGCTTATTTCAGTCCCAGTGAAACCATGTGCAAGGAAATTTACTCCTGTGCATGCTTCTAGAACCAGAATACAAGCTGGTAGGAAAGGTTTCAAGGGAACTTGCCCAAGTCTTAAAAACAGATTTTTTTTTCTTTTTTAGTGAGAATGAACCAACTTTTGGAAAGCATTTATAACGAGAAAAGTTATTGAGGTACAGTCTAGATTCTCTGGTCAGACCTTAAGCTGAGCATCTTAGAGCTGCCTGGTAATTCAGGGTGTCAGCTGAAATGAAGAATGCGATGTACATCTTGCAAGCCCGCTGGATGCATTTTGTATGAAATCCCTTGCTGGGCAGGAGCAGAAGCTGTCTCTGCAGCACTGTGATCAGACCAATTGTGATTTAGGTGAATGAGGAGCAAGAAACCAAACTCCCGTTCCCCACATCCTGAAGATGTGCTGTGAGTGACAGGCTTCTGGCTACTTTGACAGAGCATCCTCTTCCCACTAGCTCATCATGGAAGTCTCAGCTCTTTTTGTCTCCTAAAAAATGTCTGTGGGATGGGAAAATAGCTTCCCGTTTTTGCACTGGTCACA
This sequence comes from Anser anser, assembly GCF_964211835.1. NCBI lineage: Eukaryota > Metazoa > Chordata > Aves > Anseriformes > Anatidae > Anser > Anser anser. Next base: position 114,110,413 of record NC_139720.1, on the reverse strand, counting down.
ACCCTTAGTGAAATCAGCAAGGGCTGGTAATGCAGATTTCTTGTGCCTCTTCTGTTATGATCTTTATTTGCCTAGTGGGTGGATGGTGATGACATTTCCCTACAGGAAAATATTAACTGCATAACCTTTTCCCTCTCTCAGCTCATCATCGTCATCGTCATTAGCATTGTCAGACGTCAAGTGCCCCGGTTTGAAGTCAGCAGATACTCCTCCTGTCTGGGCCAGCAGCACTGCCAGCAACGCCCTGGTGATCCTAGCCTCCTGAGTGCCACTCTTTGTGAGACTGCTAGCCATGTTTGACAAAAAAAATAAATGTTTTTCATGTACAACTAAGAAAACTTTTGGTCAAGATAAACAGCTTCCCCCCCACCCCCCACCCCCCGCTTGCCTGCTGCCAGGAAGCTCTAAATACAGTCTCTGTAGTAGTCTTTTTTTTTTTTTTAATAACTTCACATTGGAGCTCGGTCTTGAACTCTAAGCCAGAAAGTCTAAGCTGTGTTGGAACTGCTGAAAGGCCACAGACCTTGCTAAAAGTTCAGGTATTTCAAAGCCCTAAGAACACATGTTATCATTTACATCACACATTTAAAGAGAGAAACTCTGCTGATGCCTTCTCTCTCCCTCTGATAAGACCATCTTTGCCCAGTGAAAAATTATCTGAAAAATAGTCTTTCGTGCTTTGTTCCCACCAAGACTTTATCAACCGCAGCAGTGTGTGGTGAATCTCATGGCAGCCAGTTCTTCTGTCATTACAAAGGCAGTAGCATTCTGGCCTGTGCATTTGCAGGAGGAAAGGTGAAGAGCCAAGCAGAGCACTGACTTCTGTTCTTAAAAAGCTGAACAGAACCAAGTCCCTTTGTGATCTTTGCAGCCTGGTTCATGAATTCTTAGTGCTAGTAAAAATGAAGAGCATGAAATGCAGCTTTGCTGATCAGCTCACATGTTTGGGTGTATACAGAAGGGTATAACACATGTTGAAAGGAAGATCAACTTAGCTGTACTGGAATGTGTGTGCAGAACTATTTTTTAGCTTTTTTTTTTTTTAAATTCAAACATTTTTATGTGGATTACGAAAAGATAAGAAAGGGCTGTAGCAGTGTTGGCAAAAGGCAGAGGTAATGGACTGAGTTGTGTATAATTTCTGGTGGTGCTAAGAGCGCAGATTGCCCCATCATGGCTATAAGAAGACAACAGGGCCTGGAAAACAGCAGAGAATCTGGATGTGAAAACGAGAAAGGGAGGCAAGATGTAGTTACAAAAGGTAGGGAGACAGACAGGGGACAATACTTAGATGCTGGTCAGGGGCTTGTGAGAGGAGGAGCAGAGGAAATGGATGCAAGGGCTGGAATGATGGAGGTGAAGTAGCTGGTGGTAACAGGAGCAGCTATGAAAACACAAGTGTGATAAGAAGGGGAAGGAGGGCTAGGAACAAACATTCAAGCATTAAAGAGGAGGCAAATAGGTAATAATATCTCTAAAAATATAGTTGGGAAATCAGTTCATGAGGAGTCCTCTTTTTTTCTTTTAAAGTTAGTTACTATTAACAGATGTTGAATAATGTTGCACAATGCCCAGATGTATTTGGTTTCCTCCATCCTATTCCTGGCATAAAATGTTTACTTCATAGTGTGAGAAAAAGCTACTTTGCTATCATCATATGTCAGGAAAGAGCACTAGAAATGTTTCCCTATGAGGGTGCTAGGGATGCTCTCCTCTCACCTGCATTGTTCTGTGATCCCTGTTCATACCAGAACCAGGTACTTCTGCGATTTTATATGACTGCCTTTCCTAGGATTTTCATCTATAGAGATATCTTCTAATAGAAACCTCTGAAGTCTCACCTGCTGTTATAGATCATCCTGGTAACAACAGGATTTCTTGCAGGTGCGCTGTTTCTCAGAGACATTTCAGTCCCACAGTGTATGCACAGCAGCCACCATATGTAAAGCTACCCAGAGGAAGACCTCTGGTGGATTTCCTTTCCCTAACCTTGTCCATAGAGTGAGGGCCCTAAGGCTGAGCCAGGATTGTGCCTTCCAGCTGGAGGTGTTTTGCTTTGTTCAACAAAGCAAGTGCTTAGAGCAAGGAAGGATACAGCTCTGCCAAATGTATGTGGTGGAACTGGGCTCCCCACTTTCCTGATCCTCTGCTCTGTCTGATGCTACACGGAATTAATCACACTTCATGTAGTGTCTTACACTTAAAAACACTGTCTTCCATATTTACACTGAGAATCAAGCATAAAAAAAAATAATGAAGAGGAAAAAAAAAAAGAAAAAAAAAGAGGGAACTATAGTTAGCCTTTGCACATGCCTCATGGTGTTTCCCTTTGCCCAGCCATTCAGTTAAAAAATAAAGGAGTACATGAGAGTTGGCAGATGGTTCCTGGAGTGAAGGCTAGGACAGAAATTAGTGGGAAGAAAGCTTGGACAAAGTAAGTGCCAGACAGGAGAAGTACAAGAAAATCTCATGTTTTGAAACTCTTAGTGAATTCTCAAAGGCTCTGTGCAGGTTTTCTTTGTCAGGTTGGGTAATTATCTCCCAAAGCACTCATCAAGTTGCACTATAATAGCACTGCCTTCTGGGGAAAGCCCAGGTGAACTTTTTCTTGGGAAGGGGCATAAAAATGCTTCTAACATCATGCTTAGATTCAAGGATAGCAACAAACGCTGGTCTTGTGGAAACATTTTATTTTAATTCCACAATATCCTCTTACGTAAACACTGAAACACATTGAATCAATTTTTCAAACAAACTTGTAAAATCAGAAAATACACTAGCCTCTGATAGGCAGCAGCATTAATTACCATGAGCACAAAGAGGCATTTAAACATTGAAGCATTTTGGCAAAAATACAAATGACTTATTTTCCTTCCATGCCCTTGAAAATAGCTTTTCTAAACTCTGAGCTTCCTATGATGGAGAGTTCACCATTAATCACCTTTATGACATCTCGTATGTAGGCTGTGGATAAATCCATGGGCCCTAATCAACCACTTTCCTGAGGAAATTGGCCAAATCCCGACTCTTTGAGGAGGGAGGCGGGGGATGAATCACAACAACTTTGCTATTCAGACAAATCTCTTTTCAAGTGCCCTTAAAGCTTTTTTTCATATACAGTGAAGACAGCCACACAGGAAACAATAATAGTTTAATCTCTTGAAAAATTTCCTTCCTGCACTGCAGCAGCCTTTCAGACAGGTAGTCAAAGCACGCCAAAGAAAATTAGCAACAGCCGATGCCAAGAGCAGGCTGTTACATTAGCCTTTTAGCTCTGTCCCTTTCCCTTCCATGTGAGCAGAGAACAAGAAACTACTCATCTCCCTGACTAAACACCCTCTGAGCTACATTTTGCTGTGCATTAGTAACACTTACGGGCCTTGGGAACTGATAATGGAGAAGAGAAGACACAGAGGGATGGGTCCTGCAAACACTTACTGTAGTACCTCTACCATGAATAGCCTCACTGATTCACATCCCTGGCCTACAAAGAGAACTGTGTTTGTAGCCTCCCACACACGTGCATACTTACTTGTAAGTACTTGCAGGATTTTTACAAGTTGTCCACTGCGGGATTTTTTTTTTCTTCTTCTGAGTTTTTCTTCTTCCTGACTTGAAACTCTCCGTTGTTTAATAGTGAGTAAGGAGGAAGAGAAAAAATCCTTGTGATGTAGAGCTGGGTATGAGTCAGGGTAAGGCATCACAACATAGAATTTTTTTTCTGCTTTGCCTTTTTTTTTTTTTTTTTTTTTTTTTTTTTTACACGCAGCAGGCTCTGCATTCTTAATTATCAATTAGTACTGCGGTAGCATAACAGGTTAGCATGGGCCCTCAGGTACAGAATGAAATGAGACATTGCCTCTGGCCAAAAGCTAGCTCTTGCCCTTATCCATGTAGACTGGTGGCTGATAAAATTACATTGTCCATGATCTTGATGATAGTATCACTGTTTGAACCAGACTCCAGTGTTTACACCTCTATAGTACTGTTTAGGGAGGTATGAAAAAAAATAGTTAATATGTAGCAATCTGTACATACTTGGGACTGTCAGAGCATAAAATGATAGCAGAAAAAAGCTAGGATGGTGGGAAAAAATGCATTATATTTTAAATGTGCTGCATTGCAAACTCTGTAATGTTAAAGTAAAGCATTTGACTGCTTTCAGCACACAGCTTTCATTTTAAGTCAGCTCTGTGTTACTCAGACTGTTATTAGACTTTTATAACATCTTTATGTACAAACAGTTTTGTTTTGAGTTCATATTAAAAAAGCAGAAAAGCACACTTGCTGAATCATTTTCTAGAAATAATTGCAATGTGCAAGAAAAGTGCCTGCTTGTTTTATGGGAAATAGAAAAAAGAGAGCTAAATCCTGTTCCCAGAAAAAATGGGGTTGTAAATTGAAGAGAAGCACATTGGAGCAGCAGGAAAGACCTTTGGAAAAAGTGAAAGGCCAAGCTAACCAGTGTGGCAATAGGAGATGCAACAGCCACTTCTCTCTCCTGTGACTTTCTCTGGAGCAGCGAAAGAGGTAAAATTTGGCACGTTCCATGAGCCAGCTTCAAGCTGTCCATCTCACCAAGACATAGTATGCTCTTTGGTACTGTTTTGAAGAAGGCTAGAACACCTCAGCTATGCTAGGCCTACTTAGGTGTCAGATCAGTAAAATCATGGGTCGATCTTGAGTTCACCGCTGGCCAAGTTTTCCTCTTCACTTCTGTCCTTTGGAGGCTGCCCCCAGTCCAGGGTCTTTTTTGGTTTTCACATGATTTTCTAAAAAGAACAGATTTGTAGTTAGTGCATCACCAGTATCCAGGGATACCTTGGGTTGTCAAACCATCGTATCTCAAGAACAGAGTGAAGAAAACCAACTCCTGCTGTAAATCAAAGGATTAACATTGTACTGCTAGGAACTTTGCTTCAATTTCTTCACCACACCACATGCTGAGTAGCTGTTAATTGCACTTAGTGACAAGATTCTCCTTGATATTTGCTAGGCACAAGGATGAATCCTTGTTACTGAGTGCAAAACCCAGCAGTCCCATGTCACATTTTCAAGCCAGTACAACAAGCTCTGCGTGTGCCATTGGAAGAAATGAGAAAGAGTCTTTGTTTCTTCAGCATCAGTATGCATAACAGTGGCTTCACATCTGTGCACTTTCTGCATATTTTAATTACATAATGGCATCAGTGAAAGATCTACATGTACTTGTTATTTTTCCCATAATGTGTCTAATTGTACTTCAGTTATGTTATGGAAACAGTATACACTTGCAGTGACAAACTTGACACAAATCAGATGACATGAGATATTTTCCATCGGTATTTTTAATGCTTCCTGTTAATAGAACAAAGTGTTATAAAACTATACTTGTTTTTCCTGAGCTGTACTTTCTTCTCTTTAAAAAAAGGACATCGGCTTGATTTTGCAAAACAATAAGAAGAGAGTAAATAGCTATATTGGCCATGTCTTAAAGAAAAAAAACCTTTCCAAAGAGAGATGGCTTTTTCTTCCCAGAAAGAAAATGTCCTGCTGAGCAGGGGCCGGATCCAATGCCCACAGAAGTCAGTGGAAGAACTCCCACTGATGACAGTGGGTGTTGGATGAAGTCCCATCTCATTCTCATGTTTAAACACTGAAAAATGAGTTGCCAAGTTCTAATGAGTACAGTGAAAGCCTTGTGTTATATAAGTTAGTTACAATAGATTATTGCAACCATTAAGAAAAGATGATTATTTTTATTAAAAGCATATTTTTGTTGGTTCCTTTCAAGCTGTTCCCAAAGCCTACACATATCTTTCTTCACTTTGCTTTTCTGAATCTCTGTTTTATAAACAAAACACAAACAAAAACATGATTTCCTGTTGGTTGTTGCAGAAAGACTGTGGATTTGTTCTTTACATGGGAAAACGTTCGGTTGCTGAACACATGCGACAGCACATGGCCTTGTTCAAACATCCTATCAAATTAAAAGCAGATTCTAGCTCTAATGTTCCAGATGAAGGGCATGGGTCTGGGACAGGCACTCTCATGAAATTGCATTGCATTTAAGAGGACAGTGATCAAAGCACTGCACCTCGTACAATGAGTGAGTGGCGAATCTGTCTTATCTGAGCAGCAAGGAATAATTATAAAGAATCATTTGATCTTCCGCTAAGATAATCCTCACAATTATGATGCTGATTGAACAGGTTCTTCTGTTTCAGGAAAGTCAACATGTATACTCAGTGCCGCAATGTACTTACCAGATGTTATTAAAATGGCATCCTGACACCTCAGTAATTGACATCTTCTCAGTGTATGTTTTTGCTGATCACTCCCTGCTCAGACTTGTGCCATCCTGACAACAAGTGAGATGCTTTCTGCAGATCCAGGGTGGGCAATCCTAAACTCTCAGTTGCTCTGTTTGTCTGGGTATGACAAAGGCAGTTCAAGTGCCTGGTTAATGCGACTGAAATCAAGTGAATAGACCAGACCTTTGCCCTCAGTATGTGCTTGTCTTTTGAAATACAGTTAACTTTTGCAAGCTATAGCTTGACTTCACGGATATATTATGAAACAGAAAACTTAAAAATAGAATTCACCTCTGCTGTTAACAAGTTTTGACCTTTGCTCACATTTGTTGGGGAAAGTAGCTCATAGTACCAATTAACATGAATTATTAACTCCTACATTAATAATTAATTTATTAGAGGGCTAAAGGCATCAGTCTTTGCCAGCTAACACTATTGAGAGAAAATGAAGAGAACAACACAGCCCTAATTATAACAGCCTAATGAGGATGTCTGGAAGATCTGATGTGATTCAGTCACTCTAAATGCTCTTTATTTCCTCTCTGAAACCACACTGGGTGCAAAGAATCAGGCAGTTAACTACAGTTCCTGTAGTGCAGGGTTTCTTCCTACTTTCCGAAGAGAGGAAGCCCACTAAGGAGAGCTCAATTTAGATATTATTAAGGACTGACGAAGGATGCCATCGCCTAAACAATATGAATGCTGTCTCTCTCAGTAATGAACTGTTCTAGCAGTGTCTGAATCACTAATGGCTTGAATGGGCTGCTAAGAAAAATCCTCTGTCTCAGAATTGTGCTGTGCAGTGATTTCTTGATTTCACAGGATCCTTGCTTTGTAAGCTGTGTTTGGTCTTGAACTACGAATGTTGACTGTAATGTGGTGGCACTGCTTGAGTTCTCTCTACACATCTCAGAATGCAACAGCAAGAACAATGAAGTCTAGTATAGCTAATCAAGAAACTTTCATCCGACAGAAAACTGTTGAGTTGTTTCCCTGCACAGATACTGGTGCTTCTAGTCCATCCTGTCCCCAGCTGTCTCAGGCAATCATGTCACATTTCTTGTTTGTGGAACTAGTCACATTTCTTTCCTCTCCCACTGCTCTCTGACACTAAGAAACTTTCCTGAGATTCTTTGCTTAAACACAGTCTTTGCTAGTTCACATTTTCTCTTTTTTGTGCCAACATTGTTCATTAACATACAGATTTTTTTTTGCTCCTCCTCATGAAGTTTATGGACAACATCTATAGGACTGTGCAATGTTCATTTAGTTATATTGTAAAGTTGAGGTCTCTTTAAATCTGCACTTGTTTCCCAGGCTCTCAGTCATCTTGATCATCTTGACAATGTTTCTTTGCATATATTCTGGTCTGAGTTCATATTTAATCTTCACTTTGCACATTCTCTTTGAGACCTGTTCATACTTTCAGATATCTCTTCAGATATGGGAGTGGCAACCATGACATAAGACTGTGTCATGTACTGCTGCCCTTGTGAGACGTTGGAATTGTTTTCTTCAAAAATAGATGGCTGAATTAAAAATGTAGGGTAAACTCACACCTTTAATCCTCTCCATGAGCCTTTTCTTTTCTTTTTTTTTTTTTTTCTTTTGTCTTTTGGTCGAAGATGTTTTCAGTTTAAAAACTGCTGGACTATGCAATAATACTTCACTTTCTTTTGGGCCTTGGTCCATAAACATATCACAAAGGTTTGCTGAACAAATAAGCAGTACTAGAATGACTTAGAATGACTAAGATGAACATTAAATTAATCAGACAACGCTCTTGGAGGAAATTGCCACTAATTTCAGCTTTTTCATCTCCCAGAAATCAATTATTATTATGTTTATTGATATTGTACTTGTCACTACTTTCAGTATTTTTGCTGTGGTGACAGAGTCTGAGAGAAGAAATAGGTGAGGAAAGATATAGTAAACCACTTACAGTCTCTTCCTAAGGCATAAGAACTTGGTAAGTAGCTATGTGTGAATCAATAGATTAGAGTAATAGGAAATATGGGAAAGTTTTACAAATGCATGCATCTTTTTGATGAAAAAAGTTTACCCAGCACTACTCACAAGTTCTTTGGAATGCAGCTAGGACTTAAAGATGTTTGTGACACATCAGAAAATGTTTATAAATTCCACTGAATTTAGCAGATGAAAGATAAAGAAAGTCATAAACTGCTTTTTTTTTTTTTTTCTGAGCAGAGAGAGTTTTAGTGTTTAAATGCCTCATTGAAGGACTTCACAAATACTTCCCTTCCCAAATATGAATAAAATTATTCATGAAATAAGTATAAGGTGCTGAAACTTCAGTTTGATAAATATGACAATAATGTAACTCTGAAAATGGGATGATAAATATGCCAGGGCAAAATACAGCATCAGTGGCAACCAAAGGAAAGGTGGTTTCTAAAGTCCTTGTGTCAGGTCCTCTGCTGAGGATTCTTCAATCACTAGTGGTGCCAGTTTTGGGCCGCATGATGACAAAGTCATGTTGCAATGCACCTCCTTTTTATCTCCATAAACTCCACAATGGCAGAACATGATGGATGCTGTGTACTCCATGCAGGGAGTTAAGCTAACTCATCCAAGTGTTTCTCTTCTGAAAATATAACATTTTCCATCAGAAATCTGTTGGACATGCTGAGGAAATCTATTGGACTTGCTTACTCTATAAACTGTGTAAAAAGCATCAGACTTTGGCATTTTGAAATTAGGACTAATTTCATTTATGTTTGTAGGATTCAGGACAAAGAGTTAGTGTTACAATATTAAAGTCGTGACTTCTCATTAAATCAGGCTTCCTATCTTGCAACCACTATGTTCAGCTTTGGAGTTCAAGAATAAATTTGATTTAAATCATAAAATATAGAAAATATTTCTACAGTTACAAACTAATAATAACCATTACTATGGCAGCCACTGAATGCTCCTATGAATCTTATTAATGAAATACCAGTATTGGAACCCTCCAATCACAACACAAGAGTCAACGCTTAACCTTTCTACAGGATAAAAAGGTAACTAAGGCCTGCTGCAAGTGAAGATGCACCTCTATTAGATTTAGAAATTGTCATTCAATTAAACTATTTTTTTTGTGGTTTTAACAACATTAAATGTGTGCCACATTGGCACTGGCAGGCATATATTCTTTTTTATCTGTATAATATTTAATTTGGAGCATCCCCATGCTGTGTGACTGAGATGTGAGAAGTGAAGAAGGGATTATGGGCTCCTTATGATTATGACACAGCCTTCTGCTAACAGGGCTATATGGCTTCTGGGACCCAGACAAGTATCTTTTGTCTAGCACTTCTGCACTGCATGTTGTAGGCATTAGCTTGATGAATACCGGCACCTTGTTTTCATGGGTTGAGTCAACATGCCCAAGGAGACCAAGCTCCTTACCAGTGTGGCAGGTCAGACAAATGTGTGCTCACGTGAAATCAAGATAAAATTAATCACCATCTAATAGATGGATTTCTGCTTCTCATTATCACATTTATGCTGTTCCTTCAGATGAAATGAATGTGATATTTCATATTGAGAGGAGGATGAGTCCTTCTATCTTGTAGTTAGTGCACTTGCAAAGACATAGGTTCATTTTCTTATTATACAACTTCTTAATTTGTTTTGTGCCTTTGAACAAGACTATTTCTTTCATAGATAATTCAGAAAGGCATTCCAGGGGGAAAGTTTATCACCAGTTTTCCTATGCTCAGTGGAAAGGGGTACCTCTGCAGTGGGATGCAAATGTTCGGTGGGCTGAGTTATTTGCTAGGGTCTTGTCTCTCTTAATTATAAAGGAAGCACAATGCAAGTATGCTCCTAACTTAGGCAACCTGCTGTGAATCCTGGAAATCATTTCTGTGTAGGAGATGTAGAAGATGCAAGTTGAGAGAAAATGACTTTGAGAGAAAAGGACTTTGTACCAAAGTCCTGACTGTAAAGACACACACTTTGGAAACTTTCTCTATCATTACTATGTGGTTGGGAAGCACATAACAGGGCATAGATCTCTTTCCTCCCGTTTCCAGTGTTTTGCGTATTTTGACTTGACACTGAGCTCTGTAAAAAACATGCAGACTCAATTAAACATACTTTACTGTCCAAAGTAGTTATATCCTTGATGGCCATTTTCTCTGGACAGCACTAATTTATTTGCAAGTTATCCAGAGACCCTGCCATTCCTGCACATATCGGCATAGGTGCACCAGTGAAAGGACTAGCCTTATGTAAGTTTTTCAAGACTGTTCACATCTCTCACAAAGTACTTCATAATACTGATAGGAACCCTGAAGGCAGGGTTGTAAAACCACATTTTAAAACATATGCTGAAATATTATAGGCAATCTTAGAGTAACAATTGTTTGGCTGAAATTCTCCTTCCTTGTATTGTCTACTATGAAGCCTGACGTTGCTGTTGGAACAGATTTTGCTTCTGTGGGTAGAAGTTAATCAAGTGACTGAATCTCAGGCTTCTGATGTGAGAAATAACTTTCAAAAATAGTTATTTATGCATTTCTCTTAGAGGTAATTATTTTTAGGCATTGACATTTTCTTAAGATGGAAAGTCCTCTTAGCTTCATTTGTAACCTAGACCTAACCTGGTGACTAGCCAGCTGTGCAGTTTAAGTTGGCATTACCTAATAGGGGTGTACCTCATGAGTCAAACAAATGGCTTTTTCCCTCTGCCATCAAATGCTAAACCTCCCTACATTTGTTTTAGAATAGATGGATCCTGGATAATTAACACTCTGGACTTGTACATACAGTAGATGAGGGAAGAATTTAATTTTTAAAATAAATTATGTGAAGACCTGTCAAAGAGTTGGGAACAATTTAGGCAGTGTACCTTCAATATACTGAAGCCCTGGATGCATGGATCTAGCCCTGAGCACTGAATGCTCCTCACTGAAGCCACTACCACTAAAAGAGAGGGGAGGAACTTTGTACAGTTACTTCCTTTCTTTCTGTTCTGATGCAGTTCAAAATTTCAGGAGGACTGATGAAAAATTGTCTTTCCTTTCAGATTTCTCTTGAAGTCTAATCTTCCTTTATGGCATCTCTTCTCTTAGGAATAATACTATCCTGCATTAAGCTCTTTCTACCCTTCTGGATAGAATCTCAGATTATGTCCTCCCTCAGAATCATTTCTACTCTACTCACTCTCTATCCTTTCCTCATTCCCTAGTTTTGATCTTTGTTTAGATATTTCACTCTTTGCGTAATAAATAAATAAATAAATAAATAAATAAAAGTCTACTCTCTTTTAAAGGAAGCATTATTTCATTGACAAGGCAATATTTTTGTCTTGTAAAATACAGGTAAAATAAAAAGGAAAAATTATTAGTCAAAGAGTTTTGTGTGTACTTTAGACCCATGGGAAGACTCTATAGAAAATACTGTATTTTCCAAAGAATCTTATAAATTTGAAACAATAACATTTTTGCAGTTAGTGCTTAAGATAAATTGTCAAAAAACCCTCACCCTTACGCCCTTCAAATATATGACAGACTCCCGAGGTCCTTATGAAGTGTCTTCACTCTACTTTTCAAGGGATGGCCCCTAAATATTCAATAGAATGTCCCCATGAGGAATGATTATCCTGAAAAATTCAGTAGAAAAAATAGCATGAAGGAGAACAAAAACATTGGAAGCTGATGAAATTGAATATGGATCAATTACTGATAAATCCTGGGAAGAAAAGTATTTCTGTCCACATTTTCTACTTCAGACATGTATGTGGATGAAGAACACTGTGAACAAAAGCAGTAGAAGATGACTTTGCTAAAATAAAACTGAATGGAATTAAATCACATAGGAAGAAGGGCTGGTGAAGCAAGAAGATGTTTTGTTTCTAAAATCTCCAAATCTTGACTTTTATTTGGTCATAATTGAAGCCAAGAGGAGAAGAAAAATAAATAAATAAATAAATAAAAGGACAAGAGAAGAAAAAAGGAGATATTATATGGTTGCTGTGATCTACCACTTTTTTTTTTGGACTTGCTCTGATGTTATAATACATGAGCAGAGAAGCAGCCATTATCCAAAATATGGTAGGAAATGTCATCTAATCACCTGTAAGAGACCTGAGCAAAATAATGATTAAAAAGTAGTAGATTAGTCCAGCTTGGCCATTCTTATATATCTTACTCAGTATTTACAACATAGCACCTCAACTGTCTAAACAATGAATCATTACAGGACTTCACATCACTGTTAGAAGTGGATAACAACTAAAAAACAAGCTTAATGGTGTCTCTGATGCTTGCAAGACAATACTTGTAAAGAGAAGTAATATATTGTAGAGAAGAGTTGTCTTCTTGTTGGATCTCTAGATCTTAGCCATGAAATAAGAACATTAGTAGGCCGTTCTGTATGGAAAGTTAAAGGGGGAAAGGGAGAGGTTTTTTTTTGTTGTTGTTTTGTTTTTTCCCCCCTATTAAATGTAATAGCAATATTGAATAGTTAAATGCCAGACTTTAAAGCCATTTTCTTTACTCATCAAAATGTCCTGATTTGTTGGCTCATAGATGTCTCAGAGAACAGCAATAGTTGCTAACAGAAGAATATGGTGTATATTTTTTTTCCACTAAATTAAAATCTGAGCATAGTATAAGCCATTAAGAGGAACAGAGAAGAAAGCTGTCTTTTTAGGCAGAACTGAATGCTATGCCAGCCACATGCCAGGGAGAATGAACATTTTCATGTATGCTGTCTTAGAACAAGCTAAGTGCATGTAAAGAGTTGTCATTCAATCACCTTATGGCAATCCACATCAGTTTCTAAAAAAACCAATAACACCAGAACTAAGGAATTGTAGAGGGATATTGAGGGGCTAGGGAAGATGTTTAAATTAAGGAAGCTCTGTAAGAGCAAATAGTAGGAGTAAATTATCCCCCATTCTTGGTGAGAAGACCAGATTCCAAAATTCTGGAGAAACACTAAAATTAAGGAAATTTTCTGACCTTTGCCCGCTGGAGGAAGACCCCACACATAGCTTGCAGACTACATTTTGGAGAGGAGCACCAAAACAGCTTCCCAGGCCCCAGAAGGTTGAAGCAGGGTTCCTTTGCTAGCCAACGTAGGTCCTCCCATGCGTGTTTTGACGCGGTGGAGGGTGGCGGGTGTGTGTTTTGGGCTCCTTCAGCACTGGCCTCCCAGTGGACAGTTCCCCACTGCCATGGCCATGGGAGGCCAGTTGGTGGCCCTTGACCAACTGTGCTCGGTGGCACAGGCAGAACGACAAGGCGCACCACAGTGAAAGGCAAAAGGAGCAGGCAAAGGCAATTCCACCAGTCTGAGCTTCTTTTGTGTGGGTGAAGCAGGGAGAGAAATAAGATAGAGACCACAAGCACAAAGCTGGACTTAAGTTTGTGAGGAAAAGTCAGAGGGACAAGTGCTGCAAGTTATGGGTGAAAACTAAGCTGCGTGGTTACACACTAAGTTAGAAACATCTTACCATTAAGAGGGCATGATGCTTGAGAAGAGTTGCAAGGAAGTACGAACGTTTTGAGGGGAAGTTTTTTTATGAGAAGGATGAAGACACAGTAGATGGGATCTTTTGTATGAGATATCACTTCATATTAATTCATGAACTTAGTATCATGAACCCTGATTCAATATTCTTGTCACTGTGAGGATGGGGAGCACTGTTCTAATGGCTTGACTTAGAAAAGCTGGGGTGAGGGCAGGTCTTAATCTCTACTTTCTTCAGTAAGTGTTAGGAGTGTTGGCATCTTCTGTGGAAATGCACTGGAGCTAGAGAAAAAAAAGTCAAGCTTACATCAGGAGCTCCACCTTTGCTATATGCAGTCTCAGCACAGACACCCTCCTGTACTGGGTGCACATAGGGAGCCGCATGTACTTTTCTGTAAAAATCCAGACCCATTTTACCACCTATAGTAGCTCAAGTACTCTTCATTACAGACCCATTTTAAATTTCCTTGGAGAGTGGGGTCATCTTTCTAAATGAATCCTCATAACAAACTACGAAATCCCTTCAGTCACTGCACACTGCCAGGCTGTGCCTTGATTCACTCTTTCCAATACCTGCTTCGGCTTTCACCCCAATCCCCATATGATTAGGATGCACATAGAGCAGAAGGCCAGCTGCATGTCAATACTGCAGTCATACTCACTCTCTTTTCCTTTCTGGCTCTGAAATCTTTATTGAATTTTCATTCATCATTATGAGGGATTCCTTCAGCACTGGAAAGGTGTCATTTAGACGTGAGCATATTCAGGCAAAGCAGCTTAAACTCTTAATTTATTGCTTGTTAAACACACCAGCTTTGCTATCAGGGTCACTTCTGCTGAGGTAGTACTGACTAGCTCTCAGAAAAGGCTAGTGTAGGAGCCAGGAGTGGAAAGCATGAAAATGTAAAAGGCTGTGGGCCTTATCTCCTGACTGTGGAGGTGGGTATACACAGTGACTGGGTGTAGAACAGCACTAGACCACACTGGTAGCTTTCACACCCTGTTTCTGTTGTAAGGGCATGACTGTGGAAGGAAGCCCACCTCTAGCTCAAGTGTCAACTTGCAATCAGAGCAACCTTCAAAAATTAGCTCTGGTAAGAAACAACTGTATGCTTTGCCACTGTAAGTTTACTTCTGGCACACACATGGCACACATGAAAATATTTCATGAAACTCCCAATAATTTTTTGGAGACTCTTCCTTAAAAGTATGGTGAATACCCCAGCTTTCATTATTATTATTATTATTATTATTATTATTATTATTATTATTATTTGATAGAGAGTCCCTGGAAATGATCAAAGTTTCCTGAAGCTCTTCACTTTTGGACAAAGAACAAATTTTATTTATTTTCTTCGTTATCTTCTTTTGGATGAAGAACAAAATCTTCGTATAACTTCCTCAGGCAGAAACCACGTCTGACAAGAAATGCTGCTGTCTTTTATGGGTGTTCCTTGACAGTGGTGGCCAGGGTGCTGAATAAAGGACATTTCTCAATTCCAGTACCCATCTGTGGCTACTACAGCGTTGGAGGAACAGTCCTATGAGTATATTTAACCATTTATTTTCCTTGTCACATCACTTCAGAGAAGTTTTGCTTATTGTTGGTTTGATTTGGGTGTGTGTCTGCATTTTATTAGTTTCTCCCTTTTTTGATTTGAAAAATGGAGCTAAGGAGTAGTTTTAAAATAAGTGATATGAGACTGGCACAGGAAAGAGTCACTCACTGCATTTTACTTTTGGTTTTGCTTCCCCTGGAAATGCAAGTGAAATCAGGAGATGTTATGAGAGTTTCTTTATTTTCGTCAAAAATGACATGAGTTAATTATAAACAGAAGTAAACTGTCAGTCCAGGTTGAAAGATATGAAAATGCAAGCTTCAGGCAAAAACACTAAAAAGTGAACTGTTTTTAATGTCCAGTTTTGAAATAAAAAACTACTATTAGCAACATATATGACTCGTGTTTCTTATTTTAAGAGATGACTTTACCCTGACAGCATCCATTTAATTTCAAAAATCATTAATGAAATTAAAAAGAACAACCTGTTTTAAGAAAGTGTACTCTAATGCACTGCTTTTCATTATAAGTTTATAGCTCTACAGTAAGTTTGTTTTGCACTGCGCAGACCCCTGCTTGACACTTGAACTGTGGCAAAGGTTTTTGAGTTTATGGTGCCCTGTTCCCTAGCCAGAGGTTACTGCTGTCACAGGGTCATTTGCCTGAGTCAGAAAAAAACATTACAGATGCTTTGTGAAATTTCTTCAGATATTTCCTTCTAATGACCACTTATAGTTTTCTTTTTCAAGGTATTGTGTCTATCTCCCTCTTCCTTTCAAAGAGACCTTTGCATCATTCTGGGGTCAGTAAATGAATGTGGAACCTTTGCTTCTTTGGATGTTTAAAAATCCTGCAGGTGATTGCTCTCCCAGCTCTGGCAGTCTCCTAATTCAGGCTTTACATACACACGCTGACACACACACAGACAGAAACACACACACACACACACAAATTGATCCTCTTCTTCAATGTCATAAATTTTAATGTAGTTTAACATACTGAGTTGTCACCAATTTGATTTTCTGGGTCAAAGAGTTCAGCCTCCTTTAATCACTGTGTCCATAGCTCTCCATTACACTCAATAAGCTCTTCTGTGCAATTTAAACTGTGCACCATTAAGTTACAATCTTTGCCTTAGCTTTCCCTCCAGAGTTTCCTTGGATGAACTTATTACAAGTTTCTGCTTAAGGCTTTAAGGAGCTTTCTTCAGCCAATTTATGGTAAATTTGATGCTGTTTAAATATTTGCATTGACTATGAAGTAATCCCATGCTTCTAACAGGAATTTGGATGTCAGCTAACAATACGTGATCCTGCTGTTTCCACAGTTGTCTGTAGTTGTTGTTGTTTGGTTGGTAGTTTGGTTGTTTTTTTTTCCCCAGACATCTCCTTTATGCAGTTCTGCCAACCCCCTGGATTCTTGACTCAAAGATTCTCTGAAGCAAAGACTATATAGCAGAAATAGACTGTAAAAGTAAGTAGCTGAAGAAATAGACTGTGCCAAAGACACTGGCTATGTCCATGTTACAATGCTGTGATCTTCCAGCTACTTTACAGTTTCTAAAGTAAAATGCAGTGAGTGACTCTTTCCTGTGCCAGTCTCATATCACTTATTTTAAAACTACTCCTTAGCTCCATTTTTCAAATCAAAAAAGGGAGAAACTAATAAAATGCAGACACACACCCAAATCAAACCAACAATAAGCAAAACTTCTCTGAAGTGATGTGACAAGGAAAATAAATGGTTAAATATACTCATAGGACTGTTCCTCCAACGCTGTAGTAGCCACAGATGGGTACTGGAATTGAGAAATGTCCTTTATTCAGCACCCTGGCCACCACTGTCAAGGAACACCCATAAAAGACAGCAGCATTTCCTGTCAGACATGGTTTCTGCCTGAGGAAGTTACACGAAAATTTTGTTCTTCATCCAAAAGAAGAAAGTAGATACTTTAGGAACACTAGAAAAAAAGACAATGGAAAGGGGACAGTGACTTTTTTTTTTTTTAATCTGCTTTTGCTCCATGACAGTTATGCAGAGGATCATGTGGAGAAGGAAGGGATTTGTACACATAATGCTGTATTTGACTTTCACAGGAACTAGTCAGCATGGGAAATATTTGTAAGGTTTATTTTTTATTTTTTAAAAATCAATGATTTAGAATGGGTAACCTTCCCATATAACTTTCAAAAACACACCAAACATGCCAGTTTTATACATTTCATTGGGAATCAAACAATAATCCCTGAAAATTTTAGGGAGTCTTATCTTCTTGAAGAAAACAGCAAAACTTCCGATGCTGTTAGGAGGTATAGACTCCCTTGTTTAATGAACAAGGCAAGGAACAAAATACATGATATAATTTTCCAGCTGTCCAGCCATATCATTCTAAAGTAATGTTTTCATCATTTTTAACTAGTATGATACCCTGGAATTTAGAATACAAATAAGATTTCTGTGATATGGAGTCCAAACCCCACACATAACAGCACAGTATATCTTCATTAACAAGAAACATTTCTATTGATTTCATTTTGCAATGTTTCATATTACACATAACAAATATGTATGGTCACCTAAATGAATTATTGCAATTCAATTTGGAATGATTGCATAAGGTTATTGTATTATCTCTAGGATGCCTTAGTCTCTGGGTGTCAAAACTGTTTTTATTTAATGGAATAACATGGGAAAGTTAATCAGAGTAGGTTAACCTCTATGGAACTCAAGGTCACAAACGCTCAGTCTCAGCTGTAAATGGGGAGCTTCCATTATTTATTTTTTTTACATTTTTTTAAACTTGGAAAAAATACCTATGCAAGAGTAAAAGACAATGTGGGAATTCTTAAGAGACTCAGTCCTGACAAAAGCCTCATTGGGCTTTCCAGCAGGAAATCTTTTTTCCACAGAAATATCCTGTGAGGCAATTACTATTAAAAAAGAAAAATCTGTACAACAATCAAGTATCTCCTAGGAAATCTCTTTATTTGGCATCTGTTTGAAGTTTTACATTGCTATAAATGAAATGATTATTTTTAAGAAGACCTTTGGTGTTATGTTAAGATTACAATATACATAGCTGGTCTTCTAATTGTTTCACTATCACTTTGCTTTTCATTCTTTGTCCTATTTACTTCATCTATCTTTCTCTCTCACAACAGGCTAATATTTTGAAATTGAGTCAGAAATTGCTTTTTGTCTCCTTGTGTCTGCACTGTGCTTAGTACAGCCTGTCTAGGTAAGGCCTGGTACGACTGCTGGAGAAGAAAGATGCATGAGCAACTCTGGAGTCAAGTGTGTACATCAGGAGTAAAGCAATTCTATAAAGAAAATAAATTGCCCATTTCAGGGACCGTAAGAAATAAATCTGATCTGCAGATTTCTTGAAGGGTGTATTTCCTTTGCAACTATTTATCACCATGCCAGTGTTAGAAGGCATCAAAACATATTAAATACATTCCATATTTAACAGGTCTGCTCCATCACAGGAGCGGAGGGTTGGTAGGATCCTTCTGGATCCAGTGGGTTGAGAAGCTACTGTGCAAGTTAGTTAGCTTTGGACTTGCCTCCCCACACTCTGGCTGAGAGTTGGGTGATGAGTCTAAGCCAGTCTTCCTGGCTCATTTATAGCCACCAGTGAGAGAGGGCTTAATGTGGAATGTATTTCTCTTTGTGTAGAAACGTCCATAATAGGACATTTTGTTCCTATCCTCACAGGCCACAGAATCCTTCCCAGTATCCTCTCTAAAAGGAAAGACCTTTCATCTGAAGATAATGGGCCACAGGAAGAGAAGTGACCAAGGGTTCCTTCAACTCTGCATTTAAAACTCGCCATGATCTGGCTGGTCTGTGTGAACAGAGGCAAGTCCCACTCCGGTCTGAATCTAGTGAGGGTCTTGTTCTTTCTCCTGAATAATGTCCATAGTGTTACTGGGCATGTCAACCCCTGTGCTAATTGGTAACAGGGGAGGCAAGAAACTAAAAGATCATTTGAAAAACAGCCTACCAGCTGAGACAGGTGTCCACAATCTTTAGTGCCTTTGCTACTATCCAGTCTTTTCCATAACATCATTCCTTTGGCTTTTCATACTGGCGGGATAGTGATGGGCAGAAAGGACCACACAAAAAAGTTGCTCTCTGTTCTTCCATGTAACAATTTCTTTCAGGCAAATCATTTCACACTGGTCTGTACACTAAATCTGACTCTGCTGCCCAGAACATCACCATCACCATAGTGGGACAGGGCAAAGGTTTATCTGAGCTTGGTATTTTGCCTTTGAGAGTGAACAGTAGCAAACTTTTATGTAAGGACATCAGAGAGAGTGGACAGATGAGGTAATCCTTCTATGGCATATATATCCTTCTATCTTCTGGGATGACCCTGCCTCTCCCTATCCAGACCAACCAACTGGGGTTGCCCAGCACAGAGTTTGCTGAATGAAAACCAACAAAGTGCTTCTTGTTTAGGCTCAGCTGCTGTGCCTGCCAAATGTGCAGCTGCAGTACAGCCTCCCCTCTCCAAAGCCACAGAGTTTTGGGTAACCATCAATACTGAGTCCTCAGCTGATGACAATAAATAGACACAGAATCCCTGAGCTCTCTTGCAAACAAAAAAGAGCTGCCGCATGTCACTGTCATGCAACAAATGATTTCCGTTCACCCAGAGGTTTGACTGAATTTCAATCACGGGCTTAAAGAGTCAGCCTTGGTTTACTCAGGGGAATGAGACTGTTTTCAGTGGTCAGCAAAAGAAAGGCCTGGACTGTTCATTAGTATTTTAAAAAGCCAAACACCAAAATGACATAATGAATGATACATCGTTTCTGCTGCCTCTACATTAAGGCAAACCAATCAGGAGTTTTATAGCTGAGGTTCAGTTAAAGGAAAGCTCCCTCAGATCCCAGCAGTGATCAAGTTTCTTTCCCCTAGAACTGATGGCCGGATCCTCCACTGGTTATCTTCACTCTGGCTGCCTAGAAGCTGGTGTTTCTCTGAGAAGCCTTTGAATTCTGTACTGGCAAGCACAGGTATATCTTGGAGGTGTGCATCAACCCTAATCTAGAGAACAGAATTTGGTTTTGTTGGTAAAGCTGTGAGGTTTTGAATTAGACCCCTTACATAGAATACTAAATTCTCATCCAGAAACTTGCATGTGCATGGCAATGATGACAACACCTTTATAGAAAAACCATGTTAGCAAGATGAAAAAGTAAAAGTACAAAAATTCTTTTGGTACATTTGCTTGACAAAATGTTGGTCCATTGCTTAAAATTCACCCTTGTTTTTATCTTTCATCATTGGAATGTCTAGAGAAAAGTATCTGGTTGCTTAAGCTTGCAGACTTCTCTTGAGATTTATATAGTGACTATGTATCTGCATAAATCTTCTGCATGTAGGCACACTATTAAGCAGAGACTTTTGGCAGTCTCTCACAGTCTAACTGCTGAACTGGGTCTGCAGAGAGTACCCAGCACAACTGTCGTGCTCAAAATAGAGGGTTTTTCTGCATGTGTTCACTGTAAAGTCTTCTACGTTGCAAAATAAAAATAAGGATAGGATAGGATAGGATAGGATAGGATAGGATAGGATAGGATAGGATAGGATAGGATAGGATAGGATAGAATAGAATAGAATAGAATAGAATAGAATAGAATAGAATAGAATAGAATAGAATAGAATAGAATAGAATAGAATAGGACAGGATAGAATAGAATAGAATAGAATAGAATAGAATAGAATAGAATAGAATAGAATAGAATAGAATAGAATAGAATAGAATAGAATAGAATAGAATAGAATAGAATAGAATAGAATAGAATAGAATAGAATAGAATAGAATAGAATAGGATAGGATAGGATAGGATAGGATAGGATAGGATAGGATAGGACAGGACAGGACAGGACAGGATAGGACAGGACAGGACAGGATAGAACAGAACAGAATAGAATAGAACAGTTCAGCTGGAGGGGACTTTGATCATTAAGTCCAATTGCCTGATTGCTCCAGGGCTAACAAAAAGATAAAGCATGTTACTGAGGACATTGTTGTTGTGGGTTTACGTGGCAAGGTTTTGGTAGTAGGGGGCCGTAGGGGTGGCTTCTGTGAGAAGGATCTAGAAGCTGCCCCATGTTTGGTAAGGGCCCCACCGCTGACCAGAGCTGAGCCAATAAGTGATGTTGTTTTGTGCCTCTGTGAGAACATATTTAAGACAGGGAAAAAAAAAAACACGCTGCGCCACACAGCAGCTGGGAGAGTGATAGGAGTGAGGAACAGCCTTGCAGGCGCCAAGGTCAGTGAAGAAGGAGGGGGAGAGGTGCTCCAGGCGCCAGAGCAGAAGTCCTCTGCAGCCTGTGGAGAGGCCCCTGGTGGAGCAGGCTGTCCCCCTGCAGCCCATGGGTCCCACACGGAGCAGATCTCCATGCTGCAGCCCGTGGAGGAGCCCACGTGGAGCAAGTGGATGTGGCCTGGAGGAGGCTGCGGCCCATGGAGAGCCCCCGCAGGAGCAGGCCCCGGGCCGGAGGTGCAGCCCGTGGAGAGGAGCCCACGCAGGAGCAGGGGGTCTGGGGGGAGCTGCCGCCCGTGGGGGATCCAGGTTGGAGCAGTTTGCTCCTGGGGGATGGACCCCGTGGTACGGAGCCGTGTGGGAGCAGTGCTTGAAGAGCTGCTGCCTGTGGGCAGCCCACGCCGGATCAGTTCAGCAAGGACGGCATCCCGTGGGAGGGACCCCACAGCACAGGGGACGAGAGTGACCGAGAAGGAGCGGTGGCGAAGAAGCGCTATAGACTGACCATAACCCCCATTCCCCCATTCCCCTGCGCCGCTCGGGGGGAGGAGGTGGAAGAGGGTGGATGGGGGGAAAGGTGCTTTTGGTTTCTTTCCTTTGTTTCTCGCTTCTCTAGCTTGTTAGTAGTAGGCAATAAATCTTACTATCTCCCTATGCTGAGTCTGTTTTGCCCGTCACAATAATTACTGCGTGATCTCTCTGTCCTTATCTCAACCCTTGAGACCTTTTCATCATATTTTCTCCCCGTTCCTCTTTGAGGAGGGGGAGTGAGAGAGCGGTTGTGGTGGAGCTTAGCCGCCCACCCAAATAAAACCACCACAATTGTCTAAATGCCTCTTGAACTCTGATGGACTTGGGGCATTAACCCCCCATCTAGAAAGCCTGTTCCAGTGTTTGACCACCCTCACGGTAAATAAATGTTTCCTAATATCCAGCCTGAGCTATCCCTGGAGCAGCTCTGTGCTGTTCCTGCGTGTCCTGCCATCGGTGACCAGGAGCAGAGGCCGGCACCTCCCTTTCCACTTCCCCTCCTCAGGGAGTTGCAGAGCAATGAGGCCGCCTCTCAGTCTCCTCCAGGCTGGACAACCCCAGTCTCCTCAGCCCCTCCTCACAGGACATGCCTTCCAGCCCTTCTACCAGCTTCGTTGCCCTCCTCTGGATGCTTTCAAGGACCTTAACATCCTTTTTATATTGTGCAGCCTAGAACTGCACACAATATCCAAGGTGAGGCCACACCTGCGCTAAATACAGAGGGAGAATCACTTCTTTTGACAAGCTTGCAATGCTCTGTTTAATGTACCCCACAATGTGGTTTGCCCTCTTGGCTGCCAGGGCACACTGCTGGCTCTTTTTGAGATATCTGATGCCACAAATTTAGGCAAATATTCTTAAATTTTCTTTATAAAGTGCAGTATAGCAGATAAGCAACTCTTCTGACACTTAAGGTTTACTTTCTTATTTTGTAAGTCTATACTCTGAATTTTATAGGCCAAAACCATCGGCTTTAAATTCCTGAAGTGGGACTGATGTTGTTACTGACAGATTCAGAAACCTGACACCTCTACATTTGTTTGTTTAATGAGAAATAAATAGGCAGGCATTAAGATAAATGTTTCACAGAATTTGAATGATATTAATTCAATAAAACAGTCGATGGCTGAAAACCACTGCATTTTTTGAGAGCATGATGCCAGCACAGAGACCTTGTGGAGAGATCTGTTTTCTCCTGCCAGCCTGTTGTCCACTGGTGTGGAGGTATGGAGGGGTGTAAGGTATGATTCTACCTCAGCGTTCCTGTAAAGCTATTATTTTTGTCTGAAATTTTAAAAGAAATCTGCTACTCTACCTGAGATTGCTTAAAGAGTTCATCTTTTAGAAAGGAGTAAAAAACTTTCTCATTTTTTGTTGGTACTAGTGAATGTAAAAATCGAAGTATTCTATGGTAATAATATATATATTAATGTTCTTAATCACTCAGCTTTCAAGTGGTGTGTTAGGAAAATAGTTATGAGATGCCAAAGGCTGCAACTTGGCGATCAGGACCAGTGGGCTCCGGGAATATTTACTGGGAAGAGAGAGACTGTGGAAATGTAATGTGGATATGATTCAAATTTCATTGTCACCCTAGTTGTGGAGAGGCAATGAGCACTTCATAATACTACAAACTCCAATTTTTTTCAGTAAAACAACGGGCAAAGAGGTGAAACAGAGAAAGAAGGAAAGGAAGGTTTTTGTGAAAAGTGATACCATATTTTTTCTATTAGGGGAAAACTGAAAGATTGTGGATTGATACAAATAAGATGAACTGAGACAGGTTGTTTTCCCAGTGAAGTTAAAAAAAATTGCATAATTCAGCAAAGCAATAGAAATGTCAGCACCAGCTGGTGATTCAACTAATGGAATGGGGGGTTCAGCATTGTTCTCCCCAGTAAATCAAAGACTAAATTTGAAATTATGGACTCATTTATTAATTCATACTTCTAAGATGCTTACAAAGTCCTGTTCTATCTGTTGGGAAAATTTATGCTAAACCACTTTTATGTCCTTACTGGAAGTGCACACAAGTAAGAAGAGTAAACGGGCAGCTCATTATTATAATTAATTTTTTATATATATTCTCTGTGTACATGTATTACAGACAAAATAATAAAAAAAAACTTCTCAAGGAATAGGGCACATAGATACAAACATGTATTTACCGAGGAAGACAGTCTGTATTGCATCTGATTTATAGATACAATTTCTCTCTCTTTTTTTTTTTTTTTGGATAATCACTGTGAAGTTGGAAGCAGGCTGGCTAAGAATTTTGCTTATTGCAAATTTGCTTTTGCCTTCGACTAGAGGAAAGTTTCACAGAGTTCAGAGGTTTTCATCAGACTCATCTGTGGTCTGGAAATCTCTGACCATTTGGACTGCAGGAGTTTGTCCAAAAAATGGAAAAAAAAAAAAGAAAACTCAATTCTGCCTGAAGGGACTAAACAACAATGAATTTCAAATGAAAATCTTGCTAAAACTTCTGGATGATGTGGTTACCCATATATAGGATTCACAGAGGAATGATACTGTGTGTTGACAAAAAGTAAACATTCTTCCTCACACCAAAAACCCCATGCAAAGTTGAAAATAGCTTCCTTCACAGTGATGCAATCTAGGTTGAATTTCTTCTTTTTTTATTTATTCATTTATTTTGCAAGCTGCACCCTCTGGTTTTATTGTTTCCCCTGTATTTACTATCACTATCCACTGAGGTTTCTTTTCTACCCCTCCACCCCTCTCCATCTTGTCCCTTCTCTGTGTCCACAACTTCCAGGTTCAGCAGAATAAGCATTACATACCAGCCGATGTTCTGACTTGCAAAAGTGTCAACACTTCTGGATCAAGGTTTAGAAGGAAGTATTCTGTTAAAAGCTTATCTCCAGAAAAACACACATTGTACCTAGTATGGTCAAAGTCAGGAGACCGGTGTGAAGTTAAAATATGGGACTCATACACATTCCTTCCAAATGACTTACAATGCTATATGACTTTACCTTGTATTATCACTTCCTAAGGTCCAAAAAATGTTTAAGGTTTTACTTTTTCACAGTCCCAGTCTTTCATCAAAAAAAAACCACATGACTGTTGAGAGGCAGAATGGCAGAATCTGCCTTCCTAAGACATAGTTAATAAATTATATGGGTAAAGTCTTCAATTTTTCTGTATTAATTACTAAAGATTAAACTCTGTCCACATGGAAATAATCAACAAAATGCCACTTGATCTGAGTGGGCCAGGATCTCCTCTTCAGTATTAGGCCTCAGAGATAGAGACAGATGAATGCCGATGTGTATTTCTGATCATGGGAGCCATAAGGCTTTTTTTTTTTTTTTTTTTGATTCCTGTGTATTACCAGCTGTCCAAAGGACAGCTTAGTCGGGAGCTCCTTCACTCCCTTTCTTTAGCTTTTCACAGAGCAATTTTGTGGCAAGTTTTACATGTGGAAAATTTCATTCCTGAAGTAGAAACCTCTAAATATAAATTCTGACTTGCTTTAAAAGGCACTTCTCAGCTCTGTTTCAAATGCTTAAGATCATTTCCTTGATTTTGCTTTAATTGTGCAAATATCCATTATGCTCTTATTACTTTTTCCATGGGTTAAGAGGATAGAACAAAAAGAAATGAATGGATGAAATGGAAGAAATGAGTGGATGAAAAGATGGATGTCTCTGTTCCTATGTATTTCCTGAGAAATAAATGAAAAAGCTTCATAGGGAGGATAAATTGACCAATTAGTAAACATAATGCATAGAACACTTTTTAAGATTGCAGATGCTGTAATCTGACGGGAACCTCTACATCTCAAAACAGGAACATGATGGAGTTCTAATTATTCTGCAATTGGAAGATCTGATAAATGAAACTGTCCATCCCCAAAATATGCAGAGTACCTAACATGCATCTGATCTTGAATTTCAAATCAATAGGGTTTAATATTTCACTAGTGATCATACATTTGAAAATCAATGTTGTCAGTGTTGGTGATACTCTCCTACAGAAGAGATGGTTGCAAGTCAAAGAGATTGAAGACAAACATTCAAGGATGAACTAACAAAAGCTGTTCCAAAAATCTTGCTTTTTGTTTAAAGAAGTGAAAACTATCTTATCTAGAGACTTAAAAGTTAGGTCTTATATTTTCAAACCAGTAGGGCAAAGTAGAGCCATCGCAAAACACAAAGGAAAACACATTTTCAGTAACTTGTGGTATATAGACCACTTAGAAAAGGAGCTGTTCAGATCCATATTGTTACTTATTTGGGGAAACAAACTCTTACTGTAGATGTTCAAAACCTGGTGTACCGATAGGCACCTGCCAGTATGAACTTCACCGTGAAACTGCCATATTTTGGAAAATGGATGAGCTATCCAAGGTTCTCTAAGTGCCTCTCTTCAGCGTGGCTTTCTTACACCATCCGGCATGTTTCTGATGACATGATCTTCTGTCCACAATCCTCTCTCTTTTAATGTGGTCCTCCCACGACTACTGTGCAACAGATGGACTTCAACAACTAAAGGATGTTTTAGTTTGTTTTGAAGGAGCACTGATATGGTGTGATGGGCTGGTCCCAAACATTGTACCTTCAGTCCAAAGCAAAGCTTTCCTATGTTTTCTTGACCTCTGGCACCAACACTTTGTGAAGGGAGGAAAGGTTTTGTCCCTGAGTGCAGATCATTGTATGGCCTGAGTGAGCCTGGAACTGAAGGAGTCTTTTTTCTGTGTTTTGACCAAAAGAAGGGATTGTTGTAGGAGATATATCAAGAAAATGAAAAAGATTACTGTGGAAGTGCAGGACCCAGAAAGCAATGAACCATATTACAGCAGGCACTCTGGCTACCTAGATGTATTCCTAAACAGCATACTCTGGATTGTTGCAGGTCCTTAGGGAGATGATAACTTGCAACTATGGCAGTCTTACCTTCAGATCCTGAATTCCCTGACATTGAATTCTTCTTCCCAGAAAGCAAAGAAGAGCTTGAAGATTCATCCACTTCTTGCTTTTGAAGTGACTGTAGACATGGTAACACAGGAGCTGGGAGAAATTATTGTTTGGTTATATTTCTTCAGTAACTATTCTAGCATCCTCGCAGTTCCTTGTACTTACTTATTTTTCCTGGTTTTGATATTTTATTCTTCTGCAAGGTAAAGAAAGCTGTTAAAAAGGAATAGCTTACAAATTATTATCCTTCTGCTAACTGGTTTCTGGATGGCTAATAGCTAGGCATCCTTAACCTAAATAAAGAACACAAACAATGCTGTCTTCTTGGGAGATTACTGTATATTTTTCCACCCCAATAAAATAGAAGTAAGGTATTCATAACTGCAAATTATCCCTAGCTTGAGAAATTGCATTTTCTGTGTTTCTGATTATTTTTACGTTTAGAGTTCACCTAAACTTGATTCTACAAACTGATGCCACTATCAAAGATGGTATGCCTGCACTTGGCATCATTTGGGGCTCGTAGTTCTCACCGTGCCAAACACTGAGAAATTCTTCCTTGCATTCTTTTTTTTTTTTTTTTTTTTTAAAAATTTATTCTATAGCTAATGAGAAGAGAAATCAGAGGCAAGCAGAACAAATCGAAAACCTTACTCTGTGTTAAAGAGTTTTTCTGAACTCGCACACTCAGTTGCTCACATGAACAGCATTGTCCTTTTTCTTGGTGGTCAGAAAGAAAGACAGCAGAGACAGACATGTCTAAATGGTGTTTATCCCCTCCATTACCTGCTATAGACTGTGAGCACTATTTCTGATTGTTATCTTGGCTATGATGTTTAGAAATGTAGTGCTGATGTGGTTGTTGCAGCGATATCACCATAGGGCTAATATTAACCTAGATGTCAGTCATAGTGAAGTAAAAAGATAAAAGACAGTAAATAAATTTTGTTCTTTCCTTGCTTTGCCTCATTTACTGTGTTTCATTCTCTTAGTTCCCTTCTCAGCTCATAACTCTTCTGTTTAGTCTGGAAACTTCAAGGCTCATCTGCAGCTAACTGACCGTGACTGTAGTCTGCTAGAGAATGGATATCATAAGCATATTAATCGCCATGTGGTGCTTTCCCACTGGGAAAAGACATTTTTAATATGTGTACATTAATAATAGGACCTTTTTGTATCACTGTAGAAAGATATCACGGTCTCGATGATTTTTTATATTGGTACACTACGTTTTCACTTACAGAGGCATAGGAAAATAAAATCAGCCCTTGTTTATCTTTCTACTCTATGCTAGGCAGTAAACAAAGGAAAGGTGTAATGCTATTGCTCTCTGTAGATGTGGACTGCACAGCACAGTCATATAAATGAGTGTTGGAGAGATTCAGGATTAAGGCAAATAGAGGAAAGGTCTTGCCAGGAAAATTTTGCCTTGCATCTCATCTGTGCTGTATGTGTAATGACTACAGTGTCTGGGCCTCATTCACTCATGTAAGATTAAGACTATGCCTACCTAGCAAAATGAAATACAATTATCCACATCAAAAAATTATGAGCCTGTTTGCTGGTATTACCTTGACCTGGTACGTTATCTGTCTCCCAGGCAATTCTCAGCCACAGCTCAGGGTTAGCATGGGCAGGGGAATGCTCCCACTTCATAGCAGAGAGGAGGCTGTGTCACTTCCTCACTGGCTTTGTGGTATGGTCCCTCAACACCCTCCAAGCAGGCCTGTTCATCTCCTCACATCTCACCCACTAATGCCTTTACACAAAAAAACATCCAACAAAATCTTGGTGTTACACCATGGAAGTCACATTCTTACTATTTTTGGTGGTCTCAGATAAAAAAAAAAAAAAAGAAAAAGAGCAACATGTCACTGGGGTAGGTCCACACAGTACTGGTACTGGCAACCGTCCTGCCGTGGCTGAGGAGGGAGGGGAGAGAATCACAGGGACAGAGTTGTTCCTGGATTTGCTTTGTTTTCTTCAATGTGATTACAAGACTGTCATTTTATATGGGCATGACATAAACAACAATGGCTGATGTAGAGAGGATAGCAACAGAAGTCCTTCTGATTGACAGCTTTTCCCTTAATTGCTTTCAATCTCCCAGCCTTGAAGACTAAGGCCAGAACATGGAGGACTTTGGAGGCTATAATACAGCAAAAGTACAAAACTTTGTCACAAATCTTTCCTGGTTGGCACACCAGCTGGGTGATTCACAATTGAATAGCTAATATATCAAAAGCTCTTACCTTGTGTCTTTTGTAATGGATAAGCTCCTAATACTTATCAGAATTTTTTGTTGTTGGTCCTTACTAATTTTCATTTTCTTTTGGTTCATAAATCTAATTACTAAATTTAATCCTAACACAATTACTATCAAGATCACTGAGTTCTCCCTTTCTCGGGAATAGTTATACCTCTTCTACCTTTGTGTTACTAGCGCACATGCTACATTTTATACCAGTTATTAATGCATAAAAGTGAGGATAGTCCCAAGCTGGGACCTTATTACGCCCCTAGTAACTCCTCAGCAATCAAAACATTCTTGTTTCAGCAAATTTCACTGTCATCTTTCTTTAACTAGTTTCTTATGGTCTTCTAATAATCTTTAACTGTTTCTATTACCTAATAACCTCTCATACAGCACCAAAGCAAATGTTTTACTGAAATATGAGTAGATCTAGCGGACTCCACAGACTTAAAACTGAATAAATCAGTCATCATATTATGTGAAAGGTATTAGGTTAGTCTGAAATGATTATCTTTTCAAATACCATGTTGATTTAACAGTGTTTCTGATTTTCTTCTAAGCTTTTATGTATTCTTTCCTTCAAAATTCATTGTAAATCTTTACATTTTTTTCTAGCCAGACTAATAAACCCAGAATTATGTAAGTTAGATGGGGGAAAACTCCATAAGTTTCATTCATTTTTTGTTCCCTGAAGATTTGCTGTGATCACTGATATAAGTTTTATTGAAAGTCCTTCCTAACAATGTCCAGCTCTATGCAATTTCACTTGCCTTATCCTGCTGAATTCTGGGTTGGACATTGCAATTTCTCAAACTAGAGGATATGAAGATCTTTTGAATCTTGTTTACTCTGCAAAGAGTGACCGTTTCTTTTCCTATATATTCATTCTCATTAGCCGTCCTTCATTTTCCTATCTTCTGTATTCAGTGATCCTTACAGAACATGACACAAAGTAGTTTTTTAATATTCTGTAGTTTCTTTACACTACTTTTAGTCCTTAATCTATCCTCACCACATAATTGGCCCTGCTTCTCTCCTCCCCACCCCTTGTTCTCTATTTACATAACTGAAGAACATTTTGCTGTTTTCCTTTCCTTCACAAAGTATAACTAAATTTGGATTTTGTAAGCTTTCACTTCATCCCTATGCTTTCTGACATCCAGGATGCAGCTGTCCATGCTTCAGCTTTTTTCCTTCCTTGCCCTGCGGCTGTTCTTATGCAGTGAAACAACTTGAGCTCTTGCTTATAGTTTTGTGTGTAATCCCCATGCTTTCAGAAGGAAGGAGGGTGAGTGGATTTCTCTGCCCTGCTATTGCTCACCTCACTTGTCCAATGTTAAGTCATGGCTGTCAGGTTTATAATGATGCAACGGAACAAAACACTTTTTCCAAAAACAAAGCATAAACCTTACAAGCGTCATAAATTTCTTCTTTCAAGCACTGACACTGGCTTCTTTGCTTAAAATTATGTTATTGCAAGTGGGTGACTAAGGTATTAGCATACATACATATAATACTGCATCAGCAAGCTGTTCAAGCCAATCTGAGTTTCATACCTTAGAGGAAGAATCAAGAAGCCTGACTCCACTTTCATTATGCATTAACATCTTTTTCAGGGGAGGTAACTCTTTTCTAACAGTGTAGTCCAGGCTGAAGCCCAGCAGACCCATTTTTACTTCTAGGGACAGATCAAGGTGAATTCTACAGAGGTCAATGGGGTAAAAGGGAAATTAAAGGATTACCATGGTAAGAAACCCAAGCACTCAGAAAGCAACATTTTAAAGCAGCCTTTTTAAGAGCTCCTTCTTAAAAACGATTTTTCCTGGGTGTAGCATTTGAAAACAAATCCAAGCATAAAGGAGGTAGGTTCATTGAGGCTGGGTGTGGGCTTTAGAAGAAAGCAAGTTGTCCTTTTTTTTCAGTTATCGTGGTTGCAGCTGAGCAGGAAAAACAATGTCTGTGTTAATACAATTACTGTCTTCTGGTTTGCCTCCATTTTGGATCTGCAGCCCTTTTGACATATTCAGAAACACTACTTTGGAGGAAATATTAAGTAACAAAGTACTGTCTGGAATCAGTTTTGTAGACTCAGAAAGGGGGTGAAGGGTTATCTCGTATTATGTCTTCCTTTATTTAGAGATACACCCAACAGTACAAGTACCACTGGGCATTCTGTTATTGATCCACAGATTTCCCTTTCCACAGTGGTTACCAGCCATGTCCTTTGCTGCTAACCCCATGTCATTTGTGGCTAGAAAATGAAGACACCCAACTGTGCTATTGTCAGTCCCAGTCCTCAGCCAGACCGTAACTCTGGAGCCTGGGGAAGCCTAAGTCTGCAAGTCTCTGACGCCTGGCTCAAAGAGCAACCCCAGTGCCGCCAGGCAGCAAGACGACAAAATGAATTTCTATGATGCAAAAATTAGAGTTGATTGATAGGAACCTACTAATAAAATGTCATATCTTATAGATGTGGAAGGACCACAGTGCCAGTGATAAAGTGAGATTGGTCAGGTCTGACAAACGTGCATCAGAGCTGTATTATTGACAGTGGGGGATAGTATTGATTGAGCTGCCAAGCTTATCATATTACACAATTATGATATTAGATTTGCATTTTTAATTCTTTTAGAAGAAATTGGCCCAAGGCAATTACGAGACAAAAATGCTGTGTTGGAGCCTGCTGGTCCAAAAAGGAGAAAGCAGAAGCTTTTAGGAAGAAGCGACCACTGTCAAAGAAAAGTTTTGCCTAGCATACCCATGACAAGGAAACAACGGAAATAAAAAAACTAATAAAGCTTTAAAGGATTTGTTCCCAACAGTGTTGTCTCAGGGGACAAAAAGGCAAAATAAGATGACCCTGAAACCTGGGCTAACAAAGATGGGCTCTAAAGGCTATTTGCTTTGTAGAGATCACCATCCCCGCACCTACCCTTCCACACTCCCAAACTGACCATTTGTGGAGTCCTGGGGAGTTTGTACAGACAATGTCTTCTCTTTCAAACCGCACAGTATGCAAAGCAGTCTCCAGATCTTTCAGTCTTAGGCCTCATCTCTTTGCAGAAGCTACCCAAGCTGGGGGCTCTTTTGCAAGTTGGTGATTTAGTGCCCAGAAAGATGGATGAGTTGGACATAATATTTTCTCCTCACTGGTATGCTCATTGCACAAAGTGGTTGTAGGAGGTAATTTCCCTGAGATTCTCTCCTTGGAGGAAATCTCTTGAGACTAAGCCATCGGCCTAGCAATCACTTGGCCCACTGCAGGTCCTTTGAACTGGACATGAGGCTCTTGCTGCCTTCATGTTGTATCCATGAAACAAACACTGGACATTGTTATGCTTCATTTTCACTACTAAATGGAAAGAATAAGGTTTTCAAAACATCTCAAGACCTGTAGATGAAATCTCTTGAGTATTAGGTTTTTGACTATGTATTTTTTGTTGTACCTGATCACAGACTTTTTCTGGGCTGAGGAATGTAAACAGATTCAGCGATGTTATATTAACTGTCTTCCCAGTCCCAGTTTATCTGCATCTAGCTAGCTCTTCTTTTTCTTGTTAACAGTCAGTCTTCTGATTTGGAGCTGCTTGATGATTTGCATCCAGGGACCACTTTTCATTCTTTTCTGGAGACAAGAAATAACAGAACCTTATGATCTTATAAGGAAAGGATGATTTCAATGGCAAATTTTCTTTCAGAAATCTACAAAAAGGCAGTAAATACTCCTTTGAAAGATCAGCCAAGTAACGTCAATGAAATCCCTAAGGCATAAAGGAAAAGGAAAGAGGAAGAAAGAAGCATGTAGCCTCATTTCAGAACTTGATATAATTTTTGCTACGGTTGGCCTTCAGCTGCCAAGATGAGATCCAGAAATTTCCCACAGCTCAAGGCTAGTGTTCACAGCTGGATTATGGTTCAGGCCCACCATTAACATCTCAGAAAACTGGCTGAGATATGCCTTTCTGTATTTCGTGAATCACACTGCAAATATCCGTGGTTTGAAACAGAAGCAAGAACCTGGGTTAGGGATAACAAGGGGTCCCTGACCTCTCTTCAGCCTTCTGAAACCTCTGACCTTGGCAGCAGGCCTGCATTACGCAGCTCCCGTGCTCACCACCACAGTAAGAGGAAATGCATCAGAGTTGTTCCATATTCACCACTGTTAATGTGCTTCTAACTTAGCCACGACACTGGTGTTATACCTTATGTGGGACTATAGACTTAATGAGAAGACAGACTATCGGTACTGATGAATGAGCCTTTTAACAAGGTCAATGTCTTTAGTATTTAATGTCAAGATATTGTTCAAAGGGCTGGTCAGGACTTCTGAGATCCACAGGAAAAAGTTCTGCTCTGCAAATTACAGGAACATGCACCACAAATAAATACTCTGGGAAAAGTTTTTGTTAGGATTAAAGGATGTTGTTACAGAAATACTTTATAGTGCCATACCACCGTTATTATTTCAAGATAAAGGACAAACAACATATTACAACAATACTTAACTAGGTCATGTGAAAGAGATATCATCTTAAAAATTCATTCTCTACCAATTCAGTTTTTATTTACTATTATGATTGAAAAAATTGGAAGAAGTTTCAGAATACAGACTTCAATATGTCTATTGTTTAGACTGTATTTGACAGTTCACTGTAAATGTGCTCATGGTCTGTTCATGGTGTAATGGTGCTCATGGTGTGTTCACATGTAATGGTGCTCATATGTGTGTTCATGGTCATCCTTTCATGGTGTATTATTCTGCTCCCCTTTTGGTTTGCATGAGTCTTTCAAAGAACAACATGGTGAGAGGACATACTTAAATAAATTCTGGTTTTTAAGTGAGAAGTAAATGTCAAAGGCATCCAGAAGCAAGTGAAGTTCCTAGGATTCTTAAATGCTTTTTTTTTTTCCCTTAGTGATTTTTTTTTCCACAGTTGATGACAACCTTTTGTTATGAGAATGTTAACTTCCATTATTGTATTAAAATAGTTTCTAGAGATGGCGACTTTAAAAATATTTGATGTTTATGTATTCATTTTATGAAATGTAATAATTTCTGTGGTTCTTGTCCAGAGAAAATATTTAAGCTTTAAATTCAGCAGGACTTGTATGGAACAATGGGGTTTATATACTTTCCTAAATCACGATCCTTTCTATCCATTCTGAGCTGAGATATATGTGTTTTTTTTTTACAGGTACTGCACAGATATGACGTGGCACAACAGTTGTTTTGGTTTTATCAAATGCATTGTGTTTTGCAAACAATAGAAGCAGAAGATCATAAAGGAGAAATAGCTATGATTACTCATCAACATATGTCATCTAATGTTAAAACTTAGAAAGATAACACATTCTGTGGCCAGCTTCCTCTATATCAACTCAGCTATCATAGCAGATGATGAAAGCCAATCAAAATAAAAACAAACTCCGACAGTGATCATATCATACGTAGTAAGAGACCTCAGATAGCCTATTGAGAGATCCAAGCTCATGTGGTGTATTAATCACCAGTGCAGCAATACAGAAGAGAAGGGGGGAGAGGTGGGAGAGCAGCCTTAAATGACCTCTCCTATCCACTCCTGGGAGGCAACTGCTGCTGCTCTTTCTTCATTCTGTTTCACAGCTGATCCACAGTAAGACCATAATAAAAGGCTACAGAAACCAGCTGCCCAAACAAACAAAAGCATAAACAATATAAATTGAATTTGTACGCACACACACATACAGAAGAGCCTCAACACTTACGAAATAAGGACGTTTCATTCAGAATCAGCTCACATGAAGAGAACTTTTGCCAAAGTTGGTCAGAGTAAAACTTTAGTGTCATGAAACTTTTAAGGTTCCAGAAATGTTTTTGTTCCACACTGGAATGAAAACAAAACTTTCAGAACATTTTTGTGACTTGGAATTGTGTCAATATTTTCAGATTGAAAAGCTCCAGGTTTTGGTTCAGGCCTGTCTCTGCTTCTAGTCAGAAACCCTGAGCTTCAGAAATCTTTGTCAAAACCAATATGTTTCCACAGAATATTGCAGCTTTGATATACAACATATTTTAATGAAATGACGTTTTGTTGAAAATTTTCCAGCCAGCTCTAACTGCAGCCTTTGTGAGATTGGGCAATTGGGCATTATTAATATTGCTAAAGTTTTCTTTTCAAAGGCCACTGCAGCTCTTGATGATCACTGGACATAAGGAATTAATTACTTGGGAGGGGGAAGATGGGAAGAGGGTGAGGGGGTTAGCAATGCAGTTTATTGGACCCAGGCATGGGATAATAACAAAGCTGCCCACTGTCAGGTCGCAAATAGTATCTTTTGTTTTCAATATATTTATTTGAAAAAAAAAAAAAAAGCCCCACCTCAGCTGACTGTGTATTCTCATCCCACATGAGAATCGGGCTCCCCAGACAGTATTGGGGCAACTTGCTGTCAGACACGGGCCTGATCCTGCCACTGCTCTGGCTGTGGTTAACCACACAGCAGCTGAGGATATTGCTGAGCTGTGAAATCTCTGCATGCAGGGAACTGTGGTCAAGCCCAGTTTCTGCTTTTGCATCAGTGCTTTGTAGAGCTCCTTGGGATGGGATGGGATGGGATGGGATGGGATGGGATGGGATGGGATGGGATGGGATGGGATGGGATGGGGTGGTGGGAGAAAGCATCACCTTTTGTCCAAGTTGATGGATGCATTTCTAATCCTTCTCTATCCTTACCTCTCTGCACTGCCAAGAGTTTGGCAATGGAGAGTTTCTTTGCTGGATGGAGGAAGGGTGTTTGCCTGAAAATGCATGGTGTGTACAGGAAGGAACTGCCGGGCCTCTGCTCTGTGGGATGTACCATGGGAGCTGGCCTGCAGGTGTTTGTGCAGGGGATGTTCCTGAAGCTTGCCAACCCCCTAAGAAAGGACTGAATACGTGTTTGTGGGAGCATAGGTGTTCAAGAAGAATCTCACTCTCCTAGAAACACTGGAGACTTTGGCAACACTGTGCAATGGATGGGGCTCCCTCCAAGATGGGTGGGCAAGGAAGTTAGACTGTGAACATTATTTATTTTTTTTTTTCATCTGCTACACAGGTGAAAATAAGACAAAAAAAAAAAAAACCTACAAGAAGAGTCTGTGTCCTTCCTTTCCTTTCTGGTATAACAGTGTCAGCTTTACTTGCCCTACAGAGCAATTAGTACTGAAAAGGCCATACACTTCCCTCCTCTCTTGGGTTTTCACACACCGGCCATGGTTCTAACACCTCCTGTGCCAACAAATCCTCAGGAAAAGCAGTTTTGATGTAGAATATAATTGGTATGTACAGCTTTGATCACTACCCATTTACATACTGAGTTCATCACAAAACATTCTTGTTAGGTGGCTGTAAAAACCAGTGCACTACAAGAACGGTAGGACATTTCCTCCTTCATCTTCACTAGAAGTTAATATGTAGGCAATTACTGCATCTTAAAACACATTCATTTGCACTGCAGGATGCTGAAGGTTTTTTAAGAGTTTTTTTGTTAATTATTGATGATTCAGATCAGAAGCTATCTTCACCTTCTTATTTTACAAAAATAACTGTTTTTAAAACTTTTTTTAACCAGTTTTCAGGGTAAGGTCACATACATACACATGGGTAAACCATTTACTTGGCTAAGATGTAGTTATGAGAAAAGTAGTTGTGCCAGTTACACCTTTGATTTTCAAGAGCAGGGAGACAGGTTACTGTCAAACCTCATCGGGCTCCAAGTGATATTATTGCAGTGCTCCTCATGTCAGATGGAGCACACTTATTTCCTGTTGATAGTATATAGCTGATGGCAGATAATTGTACTGACAAATTTAGAGACATCAGGCAG
Source organism: Anser anser (assembly GCF_964211835.1). Classification (NCBI taxonomy): domain Eukaryota; kingdom Metazoa; phylum Chordata; class Aves; order Anseriformes; family Anatidae; genus Anser; species Anser anser. The sequence continues at coordinate 114,073,219 of NC_139720.1, read as the reverse complement.
AGTTAAGAGCCAGAGTGTTATGAAAGAAGAAGGAGGAAGAGACTGTGGTTTCACTGACAAGCAAAAGCCACAGGGAGACAGACACTGGGCCTAGGCAGCTAACATCCTTTTATGCCTTTGGAAAGCTCCTTCATGGTTTGTATTACTTCACATTTCAACCACAATGTTCAGTGAAGATCACAATATGTGGCTGCCATGACCAAGTTACTTTAGAAATAATCTTTATGACACTCTGTCTACAGATCATATGACCTTCCCATGACAAAAGATGGTGAGCCAGAAAACTCATATCTGTGCCAGCTCTCTTTGCTGTTAATTTCTATACATGAATATGCAGGAGAACTGGCGGAAAGAATGACACAAAATGTTTATATCCTTGGCATTTGCCTCATGAGGTGAGGCTGCCAGAACTCACAGTTGCCTTTATTTGAACAATAATTCAGGTGAAAATGACTTTTAGCACAAATTCCTGGGTAAATGATTTGGCTAAAAATAGGTACAGGAAAATTCAGATGAAAATATGAGGCAAAGAAGGTTTTGGCTAAGGATCTGTTGTTGGAGCTGAGGAAGGAATTGGTAATTATAATCTTCGCCTGACACCAAAGGGATGCTTGACTTATTGCTGAACTTGGAGATTTTGGTTTTCAGCTGAAACTGTAGCTGGCTTTGGTCTTATCAGTCATGCAGTGATGCATTGGTAAGAAGGTGAAATTAACTGTTCCTATATACACAATAAGAACTATGGAAAAAAAAGTGAACAATTGTCAAGATAGAACACAAGATTTATAAGTGAAGTATTAGGCATTTCTTTCTCACTTATTCCTAAGTGCCAGGCATTTGCAGAAGAATGTTTGTGTGTGGTTGACTCTCTCTCTGAGGGATGCTTAAATCCTTACACAAATCTGATTTGGTATCGTTAAACTAAATTGGAGCGATGAGAGTTTGCATGAAATGCTAGTTATTTTCCTGGTTCAAACCAGGAAATAGATACAATTAAAATTCATTTTAAGTAAAATTCTCCCTTTTCAGATAAGGTTACAAAAAGACAAGGAACCTAATGCCTTCAGTCATTCAAGTCCTCTAAGTCCCAGTCAATAAGTTTATAGCTTTTCAGCTCTTCTGCTCTTAACATAACTTAAGAGCATTGGAGTGAAAAAATAGGATAACAAGTGCTCCTGCTATAACAAGACTATTAGTTTCATTGATTTTCTAAGAGGAAAACCCCCAGCTAAAATTCAGGAAAGAGATTAATACAACTACCTTTTAATAATATTAACTTTCTTGAAATCAATATTTTTTCTCATATTACACTATACTTTGCTACATACCAGCCAGTATACAAGTAACGATAATCGATACAGAGTCTGTGTATTTGCAAGGACCTTTTCAAAGGCTGGTGTAATGGACAAGATTAGCCAAATCTGTCCTGAAAAGTCACAGTGCCAGTTTGATCTTAAAACAAAAAGAAACTGCTGTTGGAAGCTCCAGATCCTCCTGAGGGCTTTTTTGGTACAAACATCTATGTTTGTGATGCTGATGATTGTTAATGTGTCATGATGGAAGTCTCACTTTTGGCCATGTTGGAGTCAATGGTTTCTGTAACAGCATGCACTATATTGCAGAGGACAAAATGTAGACCCTTGTTAAAATTTTGCAATTCAATTGGTTGAACGTTTTGGGTGATTTCCTGCCTTGAGTAGAGTTCACTGATATTCTGGATACAGAACCACAGAATCACAGCATGGTTGGGATTAGAAGGAACCTCTGGACCTTGTGCAGACAAGGTCCTGCATCATGTCCAGACATGCATCATGTCCAGACAGCTTCTGAAGATCACCAAGGATGGAGACTTCACAATCTCTCTGGGCATTCTGTGCCAGTGCTCGGTCACCCTCATGTGTCCCGACATTCAGATGCAGCCTCCTGTGTTCCAGTTTGTGCCCACTGCCTCTTATCTTGGCACTGGGCACCACTGAAAGGAGCTTGGCTTCATCCTCTTTGCACCCTCCCTTTAATATACATCAACCAGATCCCCTCTGAGCCTTCTCTTCTCCAGGCTGAACAGTTCCAATGCTTTCAGCCTTTCCTTATAGGAGAGATGCTCCAGTCCCTTAATAATCATAGTGTCCCTTTGCTGGACTCTCTCCAGTAGCTTCCTGTCTCTCCTGTACCAGGGACCCCAGAACTGAACACAGTACTCCAGGGCTGGCCTCACCTGTGATGAGTAGAGGGGAAGGATCACCTCCTTTGACGTGATGACAATACTTTCCCCAAGATAATATCAGCCGTTCTTGGCAGCAAAGACACATTGCTGGCTCATGTTCAACTTAGTGTCCAGAGGACTCTAGAGCCTATCTGCAAAGCAAATACTTTTTATAATTATGCAAATGCAAATACTTCTCCAGCATTCCTTGAAGGAGGAGTATCTGTCCCCTGGAAGTGACAAAATTAATTCCAAAAAGTTTATTTTCAATTTTTCAAATGCATTTGGTAGGAACAAAATTCAGACTTCTTAATGAAGTTCTTGCACCGTGGTGGCAATTTTCCTTTCTCCTCTCCTCTCCTCTCCTCTCCTCTCCTCTCCTCTCCTCTCCTCTCCTCTCCTCTCCTCTCCTCTCCTCTCCTCTCCTCTCCTCTCCTCTCCTCTCCTCTCCTCTCCTCTCCTCTCCTCTCCTCTCCTCTCCTCTCCTCTCCTCTCCTCTCCTCTCCTCTCCTCTCCTCTCCTCTCCTCTCCTCTCCTCTCCTCTCCTCTCCTCTCCTCTCCTCTCCTCTCCTCTCCTCTCCTCTCCTCTCCTCTCCTCTCCTCTCCTCTCCTCTCCTCTCCTCTCCTCTCCTCTCCTCTCCTCTCCTCTCCTCTCCTCTCCTCTCCTCTCCTCTCCTCTCCTCTCCTCTCCTCTCCTCTCCTCTCCTCTCCTCTCCTCTCCTCTCCTCTCCTCTCCTCTCCTCTCCTCTCCTCTCCTCTCCTCTCCTCTCCTCTCCTCTCCTCTCCTCTCCTCTCCTCTCCTCTCCTCTCCTCTCCTCTCCTCTCCTCTCCTCTCCTCTCCTCTCCTCTCCTCTCCTCTCCTCTCCTCTCCTCTCCTCTCCTCTCCTCTCCTCTCCTCTCCTCTCCTCTCCTCTCCTCTCCTCTCCTCTCCTCTCCTCTCCTCTCCTCTCCTCTCCTCTCCTCTCCTCTCCTCTCCTCTCCTCTCCTCTCCTCTCCTCTCCTCTCCTCTCCTCTCCTCTCCTCTCCTCTCCTCTCCTCTCCTCTCCTCTCCTCTCCTCTCCTCTCCTCTCCTCTCCTCTCCTCTCCTCTCCTCTCCTCTCCTCTCCTCTCCTCTCCTCTCCTCTCCTCTCCTCTCTCCCCTCCCCTCCCCTCCCCTCCCCTCTCCTCTCCTCTCCTCTCCTCTCTCCTCTCCTCTCTCCTCTCCTCTCCTCTCCTCTCCTCTCCTCTCCTCTCCTTTCAGCAACACTTTGTACAAAGAGACCCACATACTATTCCAACAAGTAGCAATGACAGTTTGCATGCCGTTTGGTTATATTTGTTAAAAGGCCTCATTATTTCACTTACCAGCAAGTGTATGCAGCCCAAGCACATTATGGTCTTGTGGGAAACCTCAGATAGGGATCCCTTTCTGAACCATGTTATATTACCACTCCGCAATGTGGTCAATGAATCAGGACATTTCACAGCTACTGCTTTCCAGGTGGCCACAGTGAAACTCAGGGGTCTGTCATATTGCTATTACAAACCTTGTGACTGGGTACATGTTGGATAAATCAAGGGGAGTCCCCTACTCAGGTTCATCCTCTAACATGTCCCGCTACTTTAAAATTTGTGCTATTGTCACAGGATTTAAACATGTCTTATCTCTCTACAGCCTTTAAGATGTAAGAGGAGTATGGAGGGTATGTTTTCATTGTGGTGTTTTCTGTTTTCTGGCAGTCATCCACTTATGCTGTCTAGTTGGAAAAATAAAATATTTGGGTTATCTGCCTAAGATATGTTTTGAGAAACCATATTGGGATAATTGTGTAATATGTATATATATATGTATATATTTTTTCTAGACAGACAATCTAACATTTAGGGTCAAATGAAGATCCAGAATTAGGCAAGAAAGGTTTCCTGCAGGAATGAGGTGGGCCTGAAGGCAGGGCCACAGGCCAGGTATAAACAGTTATCATCTGAATTTGGTGTCCATCTCCAATTTCACCTCCAGGGTCCATCTGGTATTGTTGGAAACAGAACTTTGGAAAAGTAGCTGGAAAACTTCAGATCTTGTAGGCTGGTTCTCCTATTTCTTCTGCCATCCTCATCCCTTACCAGAGCAAAGCACTTTGTAAGGACCATTGCGGGTTACAGTGGGTGGGTGTATATATATATATATATGTACATCCAGACAGTGGACACTGCTTAAACCTGATTGTAAGTGTAGGGATATACTTATGATATAAAGAAAAGCTGTCTGTCAGTCTGTCACTGAATCTCATGTTGAGCATCTCTATCTCCTTTCCCTGTCAGTGTGATCTAAATTCAGCCAGCACTTGGCCATGGTAAAATGTTTCTGTGCTCAGTCTTAGAGAAGTCCGAAGAATACAGTGAGAATTGACTGTAGAAGTAATACTGAGAAAAGTTCTTGTTCTTCACAGTCTTCTTACCAATTATTAACATGTGCTAAATGTTGTTATGAAAGTTTTGTCAATACATATTTTCCTCAGAGAATGATGTTTTAATGACTGTGAGTTTTTCATGATTATGAGAATGTAACAAGACCATGAGAAATTATCTTATATACCCTTTAAAAAGACTGCATTGCAAAGATTCAGTTTTCCGAGGAAAAAAATATTTCTATCATCTTAGAATGCTTCCGTTTTGGATGAAAGTCATCTTCCCAGACAAAAACTCTGACTTTTCATCAATTCTGCTATGAAATTTTGTTAGCTCCAGTAGCTAGGAAAGAGTCTTAAATGTCAAAGCATAGAGAATATGAAATGAAAAATGCTCCTTCTCATTTGCAGGGATAAATGATATGCCTGAAGTTAAACAGTTACTTTGGATATGCCAAATGTTCCCTCTCTTTTTTCACAAGACTTACTGGTCGTTATCCCATCTCTTAGAATAGTGGCATTAGACACATTATACGGTGATTTTCTGCCCTCTGAGAAGAGTAACTCTCATGTGAAGAGCATTGCCTGCATCTTCATGAACTATCATCCAGCTAGGTGGAGTTGAACTTTAAAACGATGAATTGATGGTTTTGGAAACCTTCGTGCATTTTGCTGTACCTCTGAGTGAATCTTGGGAACGGGGAGTTAAACACTGGGGCAAGGCACCAAGCTGAACCTCGGGTAGCTGTTACTGATCCTTCTGCGGTGTGTAACAGATAATGTTGTGGTGCAGAAGAGGAAGGTGAAAAGAAACAGCAGAGAGTGGAATTTTGGCAGAGTTAGGAATATCTTTCCTGTTTTAATTCGTAGTCTCTTTCCCTTTCTCCTCAGTCCCTGAGCACTTCTTTCCTTAGTACGGCCGTGGTATTGCAGGCTGTTTATTGTAGTGGGGTGTGTGCGAGCAATTTAGTTAAGAAGAAAAGCTATTCATTTTCCATGTGATACTGATATGTACTCAATGAAAAACATCCTGCTGATTTTTTTGTGTAAGAACATATTACACTGCTTTCACACTTGTCAAGAAAACTTAAAGGAAAAAAGAAGATGAGAGTAATCAGAGGCTGTTCAAACAGCGGACTGAGAGCTGGGGTCCATAATGGTAAATCTCAAAGGCTTTTTGTTGTTGTTCACATTAGCATTTTTCTTCATTTTTTCTGGCTTTTCATCAGCATTCCCATTTCTCTGGGACACAGCATGTCTCACCTGGGCAGTAAGCACAGCTGCCTTTCCTACCCTTGGGAGTGGCAGCAGGGTTAAAGCTTAGCCAGGCTTCCTTCAAAACCCCAATTCCTGACTCTGCTGCACTTACTGAAGTTCTGCCTGCGGCAAAACACAGCTGTGAATGGCAGGAGGTAGTGATGGGCTGGGTTTCATGGAGCTGGTGGCCGTGACTAAACAATTTGCAGTGCATACAAGCACACACACACACAAAGTGAAGTTCTTTATCTGCCCAGCTTAGGAAGGCGCTGCTCCCCAAATGAACGATTAATGCTTGAAAAAAGTCTGAAAAATGGATATCCCTTTGACCTTTCGAAGGTTTGTCATTTAGTTGACATACCCATTACCTCAAAAATCAAATGTGTTTGTCTAAACATTATTCTGATGTTTGGTTTGGGCACCAAAGGTCAGACAGCTGACCACTAACTCGCTGACAGTGATCAATTCAGTCTGAAATCTTGTCACTTTCCCTGTTTATTCTGCTATCCATCTCTGCTTTGCCAGCCACCACCGCCACTTTCTGCTGTTGAGGCGCTTTTAAACCTAACAATAATCCAATTTAGAATTGATCAATGGGAATGTGTGGTCAGTAAGCAAAATGACAAAGTCTGCATACAACCGCTGACCACAATCTGGTGGTATTTTACATAGGGCTGATTGCAAACTTAATATATGTAAACGGCTCCGACCGCAACTGTTCCAGCAAAGAAGAGGTGGTAGGGTCTGAGGTTTTGAATGTTCAGGGCCGACACTCATCTGGTGCCACAAATCCGTGCAGCCCTCTGGCTCCTTACGCGACTGCCTGTGCTCATTCAGATGCAGAAGCGCTTCCCACAGGCAACGGAGGTGTCCCAGGTTTTACCACGATGAGTTTCCAAACAAATTCTGCTTCTCTGAAATCCAGCCTTGTCAGTGGGAGAAGTTTCTGGCAATTGTTAGGAAGATCTCCAAAGAAAAAAGCCCACCACTCCACACTGAGCTGTAAGCACAAAGTAACAAGGAGAGAGAAGGAGGGCTTCCAGTCCTCAGTGCTTATATGCTTATTATTTAAAGGGAAGGCAGATAAAGTACCACGGGGTTGCTCCCTTCACTTTAGTCAGGTAACGAGAGTGACAGTACAGCAAGAAGAAGGAACAGCAATTAAAAAAATTAATTCTTTGGCTTGCATGGAGAAAAGCATGATGCCCAAATAAATGCATCCCAGATAGATCAAAATGGTACTTTAGTAAAAATCTGGGGCAAAAACCAACCAACCAAACAAACAAATACAGCCCAGCCCAGATTTTTAGGCACTTTTAAAACATTTTTTTCATCCCTTCTGTATGCCTTGGGAGACTCCTCAATCTTCAGATTGCAGCTCACAGGCCAAAATGTTGCATGACAAATGATTGAAAAGTGAAACACTATTGTACATTGTGTATAACCACATTTTTCATTAGCTGCTAAACCTAGCCCTTAAATCTACTTTTCTTGACTGCCTGTATGGTGCTGTGCAGGACAGAAGACTCCAGTCTTGTAAACATTACACCTAAGCCTTGACAGAGGAGACTGACTCACAAAACTTTTTCACGTTGGCTCTTCAAAGTGTATTTTGAGGTTTTACTTGGAAGGAGAAAAGGATTCTACTCCAAGTATTTGTCTGCAAGCACGTCCAAATTGTGAGTACACCTATGCCCAAATGCTCAACACTGGAGTATATCATACATCAGTGTATGTAGAGCAATGCTCCCACACCCTGTGTTATGTGGAGTAGTGAGTGCACCACAGACTCATTTCCTCTGCTGAGATTAAACTTTCTCAGCTGTGGAATGATTTTCTTTCTGCCTCCCAAATGCCAGCCTTTGTATCTGCTCTGATCTATTCACTGTGACTGCCGGATAAGGTTTATTTTTGAAGGAACTTTTACTCATCTACATGTCCATCCTTCTCTTCTTCCAGGTTTCACGTGTCACCTTCATGGTGAAGACTGGTTTATGAGGTGCACGTACACAGGCTATGCTACTTGTGTGCAAGTCACTTGTCCAAGCATTGATCTGCACCGGTAAGTTGCTGTACCTCTGCTATCATTGTTGACCTGTGGCAATCTGTCAAGAAGAACATACTCTACCCACAGCACTTACGGTGATCAGCATATCCCTTGGAAAATGCTGGCTGATACCAATCTCTTCATGCAATACTATCTCTTCATGCAAGTAAAAGAACATGGCAGAGACAGCACCAGATCATATGGCTTCTCTTTGCTTCAATTTGGAAGTGGGGCAGGCCAGTGGTCTGAGCCTTGGCTGCAGTTTCCACCCTCAGACTGCTGGGGCTTGGTGCTGTGAAGTGCCCCCTCCTTGTGGTGAGGAGGGAAGACACGATCCATATCTTAGGAGGGCTTCTCTTCTGGCTGCTCTCCAAGGGACAGGTGAGGATATGTACTCTTGGCACGGCCACAGGCCCAAACAATTATTGGAGTGTCTGCTCCAATAGGCATGTCATGGCATCATCGATGATAGGAGGAGATGGTGTCATTGGTGCTGTTTTGTCCGCTGCGGTTGGCTTTTGGTGTGCTGCTTGGGCAGCAGTTCCCTTTGCTGTGTTCTCCAAGAGATCTCCAGACTTGTGACATGGAGGCCATTCATGCCTTCAGCATCCTTGCAACTTGCTGGCGCCAGTCTTTTCTTGGCAGACTCAGAGATTTTAGGTCTCCTGCAGCCTACCATGGATGATTTTGATAAGACATTTTCTGAAGGCTGGTGGGAACAGTTTGGACTCTTCTTGAGAAGGGTACCAAAATTCCCCAGAGCATCGTGGACCCTTGACTCATTCTTTTATTCTGAAATTGCCCTTTTATTGTGTCTCTGTTTAATCCTGCAAAATTTATGAGGCAGACTCCAGTCTCTCTCAGTGCTGCAGCCAAGTCAAGGGACAAAGTTTCGGGCCTGCCAGATTTTCTCGTTTTCTATTGTTTCTCCATCCTCCTTAGTCATGGTGAAGAGCAAAAGGAAAATTGCCTTTTCAACAGGCATGGCAGACTAATTTCAGATAAATAGGTCCTTGAGATGATCTTTCAAATCCCTTGTATTCAGTTCTTCCTTTTGCTGAACTTTCCTCCCAGTCCTCATCCCAGTTGAAGTAACCTTTCCATGACATCCTGCTTTGACAGGAAGATGAACATGTTTACTTTTGATAGGATGAAGTAAATTTAATTTCTTATTTGAACATCCTCCTAAGAGTTCAACTGCAGATACTCTGGCTGAGTACTCTACAAAGCAAATCAGCTGTATATCATTTGGGTATGTATGTAACTTGGGTATGGGCATGTAACTTCAATATTTGGGGATGGGAGTTGTCTTTTAATGTAGAATCAGTGTACTTAGGTATGTGCAATGACATTCAAATGCTTCAAAAACTGCTCCTGAGATGTGTACATAGAAATAAAGGACTTAGCTGGGGAATATTACAAAATATTTTTAACATGTATTCTCACGATTTTTTTAAGTTATGTGCTCAGTCTGAGTTTGTGTGTATATTAATTGGAACAGACGCTTAAGACAGCAGCTTTGCTTATTTTTGCACAAGCTTGTGGATCAGAACCACTGAAAACTGGGTTTACAGCCTGATCCATTAGAGCACATTTGATCTGTCTATTGTTAGTACCATAAATGTTATTGAAATCACTGTTTATGTAGTTCTAGCATCTTACATACACCAGGAGAACTGTCTACCTATAAAGCTGGCTAGGTTGCAGCACACCACAGGTAAGTCAGGCATTAAATGGGGATTCTTCAGACAGTAGTGGAAGCACTGTTACATTTCCGAAGTTGCAGAGGGCTATTAAAAATTAGGATGAAAAAATTCATAGGACATGATTAATAGTTCTTAAGTAAAAATGATTTGCTCTGTGTTGCTTCATGCAGATTCCTGATGTGTAAGATCATGGCTAGTATAAATTTATGTAGGTTCATGGAATACAGGGGGTTTATACTAACAAGTGATAATGCCATGGCTCCAAGCACATGTATTTTAACTGGCTACCAGGTTCTTCACCCCCCCCCGCACTCCCTTTTTCTGTTTTCAAAATAATATTTTAGAAGTTAAAGTTTATTCATTAGAAAAGAATTGTGATTAATCGTCAGCATTGTTATGCCTACACTTATGTTGCCAGAGATCCAGTGATGGACTACATAAAACCAAAAGCTTTTCATGTATGATTTCTTTTGTTCTTAATTTTTGAACATATTTCTCTGATTGAAAAGATCAGATAATGTTGTAGTACAGCAGATTTAGATTCACATCAGTTTTGCTTATTTAAAACTATGCTCAGATCATATTTTTGTACCTTCATCCTATTCAACAGACATTGGTTTGTTGTTAAAATAATAAGACATCTCAGCAATATAGTCTTCCTTTGAAAGCCTGTTCAATATATTTTTAGAATGTAATTAAACCATATCAGTGCAGTGACAGCAAATAGATGGCCTTTAAATTATTTCAGTATAGCTGAGTGCATAATCATTTCTCTTATACCTTGAGAAAATGCTTTGTAAATTAATTATAAATTAAGTGTGGCAAGCTCTTTTTGGTTTTCATTTTAGATGTATTATTTACTTGGTTGCCGTAGAAAGAAGGATGTGGATAGTTGTATACTTTATCCCAACATCTGTCTGACTAGGAAGTTTATGTAGCTGATCTTTAAAAATGAAAACTCTGAGCAATGCATGTCAGATGATTAAGATAAGTGACCAATGTCAACACATTTTTTGCCAACCCTGTGTTTGTGCCATGGAGTGTGTACATATGGAATACATAGCTCTGTATGACTGACCTCCCTGAGCCATTGCTAATGAGGTTGTCACCTCCAGCACATCTGTAGAATAGCATGGCCAACACCAGATCAAACTGCCCACCTACTGTGTTCTGCAAGGGCTAACTTCTCAGAGCAGGGCTTTGGCCAAAATACTTGCATTTTGAATCCAAGATGCACATGCAATGCAGACAGCAGCTATGCCTCTTGGGAAAATTTTCATTTTTCTTTTTACTGACGGGGAGAAGCCCAGATAACAGGGGATGACCATCAAGATGAAGGTCCAGAACCAAAGCAACAGAAGCCTGAGTGGCTGGTCTTTGCACAGATAAGGGAGATGATGCCCATTAATCTAGCTTGTAAACTGTGACCATTGACACTGATCTGCACAGCTCAGTGACACAAGTCTTGGGAAGTCAGTGGGCTCCATACTGACATGGGAACTACTACAATGACAGTAATAGATGAAGCTTTGAAACACTTTGGGTAATAGTGTTGTGTGATACAGAAGTACTTCTAAAGACTGCCTCATCAGCCTTTGACTCAATAACTAAGTACAGAGTGGGGATTTGTACACATCTGAAAAAAGATTGGATGTGGGAGACGATACTTTTTTTTTTTTTTTTACCTTTAATGAAATTAAAGCCAGGTATTTAATCTTTAGCAGGATTTTTAAACTCATTAATTCAAGAAAGAAGTAGGACTGCTTCATAACAAAGCACCTCAAGTAAGTGATTATGATTTATTATTGTGTATGGGGAACATACACTGTGTCTCAAGCAGCTTTATGCTGGATACACTTTATAACTGAATCAAGGTTATGATTCACTGCCATACAGTATACTTAGCTTTTGTTCTTGCTTTTTTTTTTTTTTTTTTGGTTGCTCTTTCTCTCTTGGCTGTTTCCAGCAATTTGAGTGTTTCCACTGCACTGTTCATGTCAAAGATTTCCATTAAGGGCATGGCCTTATGATGATAAAAAATTTTAGCTTTGTTTTAAGTGGTGGGAAAGGGGCAATAGGGCTTACATGAAGAATGATGCTCATGAACTTTTACATGTTCAAAAACCATTCATGAAGCAAACCCAGAGAAGAGCAAGATGAGGGGCTTCCTGTATGACTGCAATAGAGCACTACAAGTGAAACATGGACATCTTGCTCCACTTATCCTCAATGAAAAAACAGTGATTGAAACTTTAGGCTGCAAAACAGGCTTTTTTGAAGAAGAAGAAGAACAACCTACTTGGTATTATTTCAAACTGGTTATCTAATTCATAATGTTTATGCTGTAAGTTAGACCATGCAACAAGCTTCTGGCCAACGCAAAGCTGTTAGCTAAAATGGCTATACAAGGAAAAACATTCTCTCCTTTGTTTCAGTAACTTAGCATTTATTTTCAACCAAAAGCAGCAAGCTGCTCACCACAGCTCCTTGCCCAAACCAAAAAATCTTTACTTCAAACATTATCAGCTGTGCCCTACAGAGCTGCCACAATTCCTAACAGATGGTGGATGTCTATACACTTCATTGTTTCTATTAAGCTGCATGGGGATTCTGGGTGAGTAATATTCTACTATGACTTGGAACCAGCCAAACTGGGAAAATTCAGTGACAGCACTGTAAGCCACAAGTCACACTAAGCATTGCAGCCTATATACAGTCTGGTACACAATGTGATACACTTGCCTGAAAACCACTGAAACAGAGAAAAATGACATTAAAATATCATAACATTTTTTTTTCCAAACTTCTGAATTTCCTCATTTTTATTAATGTTTTTTTGACCTGAGCTTCTGTGGTTTAATTTCCTGTAGGTATCAAATAACAGTGAATCAAGCGAAGACCTTAACCTTTAGTCCCTTTTGCATTTAAAGCTGCCTCATCTTGACAGTGTTTTAACTCGTGTTAATTCCTCTCCCTTTCTTCCCTCTCCTTCCTTAATGCTTGCTCTTTAATATTGTACAATATCAACCCGCTCCCTATACTAAATTGAGCTGCCTTTATTAATTGGATAGCTTTTGAACACCACCAATATAACAGAGAAAGTGAGTAGTTTTAGCCTAGTTCTAGGTATGGTTAGATACAATTTGTTTTGCACAAGTGTTCTGGGACTGCTCCTTGCACCACACAGAGCAGCAGTGGCACTATCTGACACGGAGAATTTGATTTAACTTATATTGTGCCACGGGAATGAAAAGAAACCATAGCATGGTTGTATCTTTCTTCGTTTTCTACAGTTTTCCTCAACTTGCCTTTCTGTGATTGTCTTTTGAAAATCTTTCTGTGGAGCTGACTTTGACAAACAAGTGATCTAGACCTTACCCTGTCAACTTTTTATGTGTCTTTCTTTCTAAATAGAACCTGTAAATATCATAAGCTATAGTACACCAGTAAATATTTTTTTACTTGCTTGCTTGCCTTGAAGGCAATCCCCCAGGAAAACAGACACCTGCTAAAGCCAAGGGCTCAGGCCAGGGCACAGCCTTTTAACGAGACTGAGCTGCCATGTGCTAGCATCAGTACTAACAAACATCACTTACTCCTTTTGCATTCTTTGACTTAAGGACTTCAGCAGTCCTAGAAAAATTTAACATGAGTGATTAGAAACACTTGTTCCCTGGGGCTGGGATCTGGGGTGTTTTTTCTCTGAGTGGGAAAAGTTAATGGAGGGGACCCAATGTGGCTGGACATTCTTTAGTCATGCCTAGTGTTCTGCACTTCCATACCTTGGCAGCAAAATATCTCCAGGGCCACTGGCATGTCCTCCTTACTGCTCCTTTCTCCAGGTCTGTGGAACCCACAAGGCATCCAAACCCAGAAACCATTTCAGGGCAGAAGCTGCCAGGATCAGTTTCCTGGGATGAGCGGGTTTTGAGGAATTTGAATTTTTTTTTCAAGCTATGGAGCCTGAAATAGCTTGGCATCTTCACATTATTGGCTTTTGTTTGTGGAGCCTGCAAGCTATTTTAATGGTTGGTTTCTATCTATCATGGGGATTTTTACATTTTTTCCTCTAAATATGTAGGTTTTTTTTTTTTTTCCCTTTGCACGAAGTTCAAAGGGGATTTGAGGAGTTCTGGTTTTCTGAAGGGGAGCTTACACCTTTCACAATATTTTCTATCTTTCCTATTTTTAACTGCTGGCATGCCAGTTTTCAGTTTGCTTGGCCTGCTCTATTTTGACTTTTGCCAGTGGTCCTGTTGTTAGAGGCTGATACATCTGAAAATGTTAAAGCTAGACATTCTCTGAAACTCAGGGTGCTTTGACTCAAACTTTCAGGAGTGGTTAAGGCAGACTTCTCCACCCCTCCACAAGGACTTGCTCATTTTCCTCTTTGGTCTCCTGCAGACCATAGTCCATAGAGAGGTCTGGGGTGATGCACACCGAGGCAGCAGAACCGCACCGAAGCTTTTCCCACTGGCTGGATGCTCTCTTTTCAAGGGAGCTTAGCACACATTCCCTGCCTGCATTTCTTCTCTCGGCCTTTTGGTGTCATTCTGTGATTAACAAGGAGAGAAAAGAGCCTCGTTATTGCTGTTCCTCTCTTTCTTTCTGAGCAAGGCAGAGTTTGTAGCAAATGACGATACCTAAAAAAAAAATGCATTGAGCACGGTGAATCTTATAAAGGTTAAGAATGGTGCTAAGACTATATATCGGGCCCAGTTCTTAGAGGGCACTTAAAAAGGTGTACCCATCTACGTGAGACACTAAGAGGACTTCATATTGAGGTATCTAATACTTAGCTATAAATCAGATGAGGTGAAATGGTAAGGAGACTCCTATATGGCTCAGCCCATACACTGGAGGACATCCCTGAGTTGGCCAGATGTGGTGGCACTGATGGCCACTTGGCACAGCCTGGGTGTGGGGAGGATGACACAAATGCTGGAAATATAGGAAAAAAGTACAGGAGTGCTTCTTTTAGAAAGGAGAACTTGGAAACTGAAGTCTAAGAGATGAGTTGGGCAGGGGAAGGTACTGTCTGATTAGCTACTGAGGGGCTGTAGCATAATGAAAATATGCAAACTGGAAATCATTTTTCTCCATTTCCCCAGGATACCACAAAGGCTGTGCTCTGGTACACACTCCTGTGTCTTGTGGAGAGAAGATGAGCATGACAAGGCTGAGCGCTTAGGGGAATGAAAAGCCTGGTAGAGCTATACCAATGATAGCTATTTTTTTAGCTTGCTGATTGGTCTGGGGGGAAAAGAGATGTGGTGAAGTTTTCCTAACAGTTAAAAAAGAAAAAAAAAAGAAAAAAGAAAGAAAAAAAAAGAAAAAAAAAAGAAAGAAAAAAAAAAGAAAGTCATATGGACCATTTCCTTTGATCTAAAAGAAAATATTCCAGCACTCAGAGGTGTGTGTTTGTGTATGAGGGCATAGTGCAGGCTTTAAGGAGAGCTGCATCTGGTCTATCACATGCAAAATCCATATCCATTTAGTAAATACTTCAGCACGTTTGCTTGTATGGATGGCTGCATGTTCTTATAGCTTCTGCCTCTTTAAACAATAGAGATTGCAAGCCCTGGTTATTCTCTGTAAAATGCTTCCTTTCTGATCTGAAAGCTGAGCCCTGTCTTCTTTCACACAGGGTGGCTACTCATGCTGTTTTACAGGATGAACTTCCCCATCCCTCTGCTTGCCCAGAGAGGCAACAGAGAGCTGCTGACAGCCAACTGTGTCTGCCGTGTTTCATTCCCGCATGTCTTGGGGTAATTGTGGCTCGGCTGTACAAGGATTCCTCAGTTTCTTTATGGTGTTACTGATGCGGGCTGTGATGCCATTCCTGCTTCAAATTAAAGTTTTGTAGGATTTTGCCTCCTTGACTGAAGGATTTTTTTTGGTATTATTTTTATTATTTTTGATTCCTTTAAATGGTGCAGATGAATAGAGTGCATTTCATTGAACATGCTGGAGCAGGTGAGTCATGGTCGCATGGATAGACCTGACTGGCCAGTCTCTGCAAACTCAGACTGAACTCTACTTTGTGCCTGCGGAGAAATTGCTCAACACTTGAGTCTGTTAGGCTGAAATGCCTAATAGCTGTTTCAGGATCTACAAGACTGGGAGGCACTTGAGAAATGATAATGCAATCCTACCAACCGCTCTGAAAGGAATCATTTCTTTTCTATGGAGCTATACTGCAGAAGACAATTTAGTCTGCCCTCTTCCTGAGACCTGCTCTACCAGCTAAAGGCATGTAGGAAAGCATTTGTGGTAGAGCATAAAAACATGTTTTTTTCCTTTTCTAATGAGCTCTTTTCAAAAAGTAGTTGCTTTCTTTGAGTACAAACATATATTTATAGCCATTGGTATGGACTCTGCTTGAATATGTTTTAAGTAATGCCAGAAAGAACTTCATATTCCTTTAGATATTCATTAAATATTCCCAGAACTTTTGGAAATATCATAAAAATGATCTCTTTTGCTATTCTCTTTCCCCTCTTCCTTTTGTGAATATGTCAGTCTTTAGGAATAGGTACAAAACTGATACTTTGGCTACCAAGCATTCAACTCTGAAGCATATCAGATTAAAAATACTAAGAAAAAATAAATCAACAACAACAAAAACACCCTCTAAGGAACTTGGACTAATCTGCATTTTTGCTGCTTTTATTTCACAACTTGAAACTCTTAACATGGTGGAAAACACTTATGAGATTCTTTCTTGAAAAAGGATTTAGCCTCCATTGGATCATCCAGAATTTTTCCAGCATACTGGAAAGGCCTGACACTGGTAATTCCTCTGCCATAACCAAGATACTGAAGAAAAAGTGTGTTGATTCTGATTCCAAAACATTTTGTGACTCAAATGCGGAGCCTGAGCAGAGGGACCAACAATATAAAAAGGTCTTGGTATGCTCCAGAACATACTTGCAGCTATTTCCAGGCATAAGAATCAGCCAGTCTTTCCTTACTTCATAATAATGGCAGCAAAGTTTGAAAACCACTGGATTTTAGTACATGCATAACACTGAAGAAGCCTGATCTCCCCAGCCCATTTAAGGCAATGACAAGGCTCTCATTAACTTCCACAGATTTGGAATTGGCTTCAGTCATCTCAGCTGGTATCTTCCTCTGCGTCAGGCTTGTGGGCCTGTGCCCACACCAGTCCTGCAGAGACTGCTCGGCTTTTCTGGGCCTCCGCAAGATGCTGCAGTGGGCATCCCTTCAGCCATTGCATGGACAAGCTGGACAGTGCGCTGCAGAAGAACTTGTGTGGCATGGCCTTGTTCAGCCCAAGTCCTGCTGCCTCTCTAGCTCTGGAAAATTCAGGTGGTTCAGGACAGAGGGCTTGACAGATCTCTTTAGATAAAACTTTTTGGATGTATTTATCATCATAGAACCATAGAAACACAGAATGGTTTGGGTTGGAAGGGACCTTAAAGACCATCCAGTTCCAACCCCCTTCCATGGACAGGGACACCTCCCACCAGACCAGGTTGCCCAAAGCCCCATCCAGCCTGGCCTTGAACACTTCAAGGGATGGGGCATCCACAGCTTCCCTGGGTAACTTGTGCCAGTGCCTCACCACCCTCTGAGTGAAGAATTTCCTCCTAACCTCTAATCTAAATCTCCCCTCTTTTAGTTTAAAACCATTTCCCCTTTTCTTATCATTATCTGACTGAGCAAAAAGTTGCTCTCCATTTTTTTTATAAGCCCCCTTTAAGCACTGAGAGGCTGCACTGAGGTGTGCCCAGAGCTTTCTCTTCTTCAGGCTGAACATCGCTAGCTCTCAGCCATTCTTCATAGTAGAGGTGCTCCAGCCCTCTGAGCATTTTTATGGCACTTTTCTGGTCCCAGTCCAACAGGTCCACATCGTTCTTGTGCTGAAGGACCCAGACCTGGACGCAGCACTCCAGGTGGGGCCTCACAAAGGCAGAGAAGAGGGGGACAATCACCTCCCTTCACCTGCAGGCCACTTCTCTGTTGATGCAGTCCAGGACACAGTTGGCCTTCTGGGCTTCAAGTGCACACTGCTGGCTCATGTCAAGATTTTCATCCACCAGAACCCCAAGTTCTTCTCTTCAGGGCTGCTCTCAATGAGTTCCTCTCCCAGTCTGTGCTCACGTCTGGGATTGCCTCGACCCAGGTGCAGCGCATTCCACCTGGACTAGTTGAGCCTCATTAGGTTTACATGGGCCCACTTCTCCAGCCTGTCCAGGTCCCTTTGGGTGGCATCCCTTCCTTCTGTTGTATCAACTGCACCACTCAGCTTAGTGTCATCTGCAAACCTGATGAGGGTGCACTTGATCCCATCATCTATGTCACTGATAAAGATATTAAACAATACTGGTCCCAGGACAGACCCTTATCTTTTATCTTAAGGCCTTTCCTCCAACCCTTCAGACCCCTCCATGCTGACAACATGCTGACAGCAGGTGTCTTCTGGAAGAGTTTTTTTTTCTCAGCCTGCTTTTCAGCGATATTCTGTCATATCGCAGGAAGAAAAAAATACCTTTTTTTTTTTTTAATCCCGTAGCAAGGTGCTGGCCTCCTTCCATAAACCTTATTCTCTGCAGAGATGGAAGACAGAAGTACTTTTCTGAACCAATTCTAATCTTAAAGTATAGAGTTTGGTTTGAGGTTTCATGCTGAGGTTTGGAGTGACTCATATTTTGCAAACAGGTCTACTCAGTCTCTTAGAGTTACACCACCTATTTAAGGTAGAAATATGCAAGCTAGTACATAATGCATACTGCCTGCATGCTCCAAACCACAAGTTGCTCAAAAAAGCCAGAGTGGTGAATCCTGCTGGGAAAGTTCAAAATAATGAAAGAACAGCCACTTCTCGCTGTATTGCTGTCTATGACAGCTATATTTGTGATGCCAAGTCACATGGGGAATATAAAACTAAAATATAGTTAATACAAGCCTTCAGTTGGTTACTCAAATGTTCTGTCAGTACCTTCTGCTGTGATTTTAGTGCTGTTGATCTTATAGAATACATCCAGCCTATTTAGAAAGAAAGTAGGTATTTTGTATTCTTTTGATCAGAATATTGCCTTATGCTTTACAATTCAGGACACTCATTCTGCCAGTAACTTGCTTTGTTCCTACATGAATGAATACATTGCTGTCTTTTAAAACAGGTAACATGAAAAGGGTTATTTTACCTTTAAAGAGATTTTTGCTGCATACCTCTAAATTTTGCAGAACGACAACAATAAAACATCAGAAAAAGCAACAGAGGAAAGTGTAGTGCTAATGGAAACAGATGTATTTTTCCACGCTCTTTAAGAAAAACAAAAGCAGCTGCCACTTTTTGTTGAATGGTATCTCTGATTGGACTGAATCTGTTCTGTGCTATTCTTTTGCTCTAATGGGGGCAAATAAAATATTCTTCTGTATAACCCAGGGGAGTAGTTAGCCATCTCCTCTTAATTTGAGTGATCTTTAGATTTCTTATATGAGGTTCTGAATCAGACAAAGTGCTCAGAGTCAGCTCTTATCTCTACATAGTAAATAAGGTTGAAATTTAAAAAAGGCCATTAGCAATCAATACGGCTGGGAGATTTAATTTCCAGCACATGCTTGTTTTGTTTTATTGAGATATACCCTAAGAGTTCCAGGGGATTATTTCCTTATTATTACATTTGCAGCATTTTTCTACATAACCTGCCCTTTTCTGCTCACGCTGTTTGCTGTTTGATTGATGTGCTCTTGTGGTGCTGCTACCTTGCTGAAGGGGCAAAGGGAAGTGGTCCCACTGGAGCAGAGACAAGGCTGTGGCATCTTGTGGCTAGGATGCTGAGGGAATTATGAAAAAGAAGAACGGCTAGACCCCTCCCTTGAGATGGGAAGTACTCCTTGTCTGCCAGCGTGGGAGTTAGAGCCAATTCACTGCTCTGAGTTTTCCATCCATGGTAGAAAAGCAGAAGCCATTCAAGTGCAGCTCCCTCAAAACTCTTCTTCAGGATAAAATGAAGCAGTGCAATAAAATGGTTCAATAATATGGCACATTTTCTGTAATGTAATAGACCAAACATTGTTGGGGCAGACACTGGAATTGCTCATCCCTGTCATTCTCTTCAGGGATAAACTATTTTATCTTAAAACTAAAGTCAGACACCAAAAAAAAAAAAAAAAAGGAATGGAAGATACATTGGTAAAAGTGGTGGTGAATTCATGCTGCAAAGTCAAAGGTGCAGCTTGATAGCTGTGACTAGTCTGTGTCTGATGCAATGGGAAAGTGGGTTTGCCATTCCAACACTACAGAGCAGAAAGACAAGCTAAATGAAGCAAGGAGTGAAAGCTGTCTTTTTCCACAAGTACTCAAAACTTCTTGTGATACGTCCAGAAGCAGCCCCCGTCAAGCAAGTTGTGTATTTCACTCAGAAAAATCTGAAAACTATCCATCATAGAGTAGTTCTGGCTTTATGCTAATGATTTCAATGAGATATATAAGCAGTATTTGGCGTTAATGTCAACTATCCAACATTATAACATTGATTTGAGGATTAAGTATAAAAGCAAAGAGTCATAAAAATGACTTCACTTATTCTGTATTCTGCAAGGGAATATTATGAAAGCCAAACAAATTTACCCCAAGTAAGGTTCAATTCATATCGAGTCTCTCTGTAAATATATGACATGGGATGTTTCACATACATACTCAAAAATAAATATTTTTGCTGTACATTGATTATAGCAGAATTTTCAGGTAATATATCAAACACTTGTAGAAATAATATTCTATTCATCAAGACTATTTTGAAAGCAAATCATGTCCTAAAGTCCATAGAAACAGATTTGGCTCTGTGTGCTCTTAACTGAAAGGTACAAACATTTTTTGTTTAGCTTGTACAACATCTTTGAAGCATAAAATTGATACAACCAAATATATAAAGCCTCTGTTATGGTGTTTCATTAGACCTATTAAATCTATATAGGAACAGTTTAAATTTGCACTTTTGTAATGCGTTCTTAAGCTAGTTCATTATCAACTTCATTTTTTAACTCTGTCAAGACCTTATAATTTAAAAATCCAACTTAAACTGTGGCCCAGTGCTCTCCTGGTGTAAGCCGTAAGTATTTGCTATCAGTTATGAATTAATGCTGCCTATAAAACAAGTGGTGCACATTGTGCCATATATTTGTCTGGCAGACCAGCAGCATGTCCTTTCAGCAATGATCCTTTAGCGGGTAAGCAGAAAAAGTCCGAACATGAAACACCTGCTCTGAAAACTTGTTTATTGATATCACCTATCCTGGCTTCCAAAGGGTGGTTTTTCTCTCTGTGCACAGACAAAGCACAGACCACAAGTGGAGTCCCAGCGCTTTGAATGAAAGATTGGAGCCTATCATAGGCAAGAATGGATTGAAAGGGCAGTTTTTCTGGATGTTGTTTCTTGAAGCGATGATAGTGCTGTCTATATCAAACATTTAAAGGACAATGAATGTTTTAGTTGTGGGTTAAAGTGCGTATTAATAGCTTATCAATATGGTCAGGAGTTTTTCCTAAAAGCCTCCTCAGCTAGGAATACTGTGGATCGCTCTTGTTCTTTGTGAAGGAGAATATCTTTTTAAGCTTTTTTCTCCCTGGCTTGTATTTAGGAACTTCATTAAATTAAAATATTTTGTTTAATTTATGCATGGATTATTATATGTAAACTCCCAAAACAGTGTTTGAAAATCCATCTAAAAAACCCCTGTGGATTACCAAAAGACAGTTTTATATTTTTCTTGGTAATGTCTTTAAATCTGAGCCAGGTAAGATATAACGGTTAAGAAAAAAAGAAAAAAAAAAACCACCAACAACTCACAACACTGAATAAAAGGGTTCTTAACCTAATTAAGGTTAATGGGCCCTAAATTGGCATGAGTATGTAATCATCCCTAACAAGGATTGAATTTGCAGCTGATAAGATGGGAGAGGCTACAAGCATACTTGAAAGTCAGGATTAAAATTAAACACAATCTTGATAAACAAGGCAAATAATCTGAAAAAAAATGGAATTTCATCTGATAGAGATAGAGGCAAATACACTAAGATAAGAGCAACCAATCGCAGGAACACAAGAGGGGAAAGATGGGCTGGGCAGCTGCTGGGCCAGCAGCACCTGGGAGGCTGGTGCCAGCCATGAAACAAATGCTGGGGTGGCTCAGCGCAGCTCCTCCTTGTGCTCAGAGGGTCCCGCAGGTCTGTCACGGGAGCTGGTGGGCTCCAACAAAGCCACCCCAGGTTTGGTCCATCTGCCTGAAGACAGGCAGGAAACTTATGACAGCATGTGGGCTTCAAACTGCTTCTCAGGTCTGAGCATCCTCCTCAGCAGAGAGCCGTCCTCAGAGAAGAGACAAATCACCGTTTTGGCATTTTTGGATGTGAGCGCTGATATTTTAATGGTTATGAAACACAGCTGTTTCGTTCTTCTAAATGAAACATGCTGCTGAGCTGGAAGCCATCATTAGTTTAAATTGGACCCTTTTCCTGAGTACAAATGGGATAAAATTGCTGGGTTAAAACACTGGCTTATATTCTCATTAATTCTTGACTGCTTCCTTGATAAAGTGAATCTCCCTGTCCAGTCTGTACATCCTCACACTTAGGGGTACAAGGAAGGCCAGCTGGCAGCAATGCCTCACCTAGTGACCGTCTTGTCACAAGTTTGGTATATGAAACAGACAAGAAAAATAATCATACCAACATCACAGAATTGATAATTATTTTCTCTCTAATCTCTGCAATTTCATAAAACAGGATTATTAATGCTTATTTTATTCTATTGTTATTTCTTGCAAAAACAAGTGTATCTTTAAAAGTTGCTAAATACTTGTCTTGAACGTTGGACAGGTATCGAAAATTTTGGTGACATTCCAAAGCTTTCTCAATTTCTCTTTATTACTGAGGTACATTTTAACTTAGATGCCAGACCTAATACATGACTTCAGCAAAGCATTGTAATAATTTTAAAGGAATAAGGTGATAACAACAATGGTAATGTGATAAATTTCTATTCTAAGACAAAATATCTTTCTAGGCAGAATTTTCATTGATAGAATAACCTGCAGGGCAGGACTCCAGCATAGAATAAATGACAAGAATATCACTTTCAAAAGCGGTTATAATCATCATATCTTACAGTCTAACTTTCTAATGCTATTTTTCAGTGGTTTGGAGAGTGTTGAAAGAGGTGTACAACTTTTTAGAAGACAAAGATGCAGCTTCATTCTGGAAACTTAGAGATATTCCCCCAAAGCCTTTGTTTGCCCTAATATTCCATAATGTTAGGCTTTTAGAGTCAATAACCCATTAGTAATCAAGAGATGTATCATTTATTAATTATGCACCGTATTAATATTTAATCTTTTGGGTTGCCGAGCATATTTCTAAATCTACTTTTTAATTACATTAAAAAAAAATAAATCTTCAAGGCAACCATTAGAAAAGTCATTTTTCTGCGCATTATGACTTCAATTACTTTGAAACAGCTGTCTGTGAACTCTTTGTGATGGTACAGTACTTGGTAAAATGGCCATCTCAGCTCATCCAGGCTCTTCACTCATTTGAAAGCTAATTGAATATTAGAGCAAAGGGAATGTTACAAAGAATTTCCTATGAGCACTAAAGTACTCTGGAATTAGACCTGGAAGCATGGTGCCAACTGCCCGCCACCGCCCGCTTGACATGAGGATGCCAGCTGGTGGTAAACAACGATCTGCCTCTAGCCCCAGCTGTAATTCCTGGCTTGGCACGCAAGGTGAAACGGGTATTAAAAAGCCTTTCTGCCTCTGAGGTTGGCATGGAGGAACTGGAGGGATTTGATGGTTGCTCCATGTTCTTGGAGGTGCCCAGATGCAGGACGTGCAGACGGGGTGGGCTTGCTCAGAGGGGCTGGCTGATGTGCACCCTGCTTGCCCCTTGGAGCTCTCCCAAATGGGTGCAGACTGCGTGAAATCCCAGGTCCCAATCCCTGCACTCAGCAACCTGCCTGGGAAAGCAGAGGTTTCCTCCACAGCTTTGCAACATTATTAATAATGATAATGACATTAGAGTAGACTGGTGCCCCATCAAGCTAGGCATGTGCAGAGACAAAACATAAAGTACTTTGTTTCCCAAAAGATCAAGTCTGATGAACCATTTCATTTAAGTGCCATTTTTCCTTGACACTCCTTGAACCTGTCAGGGGGAAGTTTCAGTTGCAAGCCACTCACAAGGAGGTTTCGTATGGTTTCATTTGTCAAAATCTTAGTTTGAAAAAGTAATAGAGGAAATGTCTTCCCCCCCCCTCTCTGTACCTCACCTCCTCCATCTGCACGTGCAAAGCATTTGCCCATATATGATAACCAGCTCTGACTATCTGGGTAGCAATAAAGGAGAGAGTTTGTTTAAAAGATGTGGGTTTTGGAAGAAAACTTCCTGTGCTTATATAATAATATCAGAAACAGCCTCTAGAAATACATCCCTTCATTCATAGAACAATAAGTTATGTACAAAGAAAACAATCTAGTTGTTCTTAACACTGCGTTTATTGGACTATTCAGCTGAATAAGGACAACCAGGAAAGTCGGCATGAATTACCTACAGGGTTGAAGTCAGTCTATGTAAAGAATATATATTAAATCCCAAAGGGCATATTCTTTCTAGGAGCATAATGGCCTTGCTTCAGTAAAACTCCTTCTGCTTTTCACTCCAAACCAAGAAAGAGAAGTTCTGAGAGTGTTTAAATTAGGCGAACACACACCTGAAATAAAAGGGTGTCTGGAGTCTGACTCTGGCTGAAGCTCTGGATATTGCATATGACCCTAGCAGCACTTAATAATGAACTCAAAACCAAACAGAAATTACAAGAAAGAAGTCTAACGCCTAATTACGTTAAAAGTTTTACATTCAAATCCAGAGCTGATAATGACTTCCTCTACTCTAAAACTAGATTCTGTCCTTTCATAGAATTAAGTATTAATACAAAGAGGTCTTTATAAAGATATTTGAAGTGGATATCATCTGTGTCACCAACAGAAAAATATTCTTTCACAAATCTTCTTGTTTCAATCTACATAAATAAAATTCAGAAATTAGGAGAAATTCTTGTGTTTCTATCACTTTCATATTACTAAAACACTTGCTTTTAAAACTATACATATGTATATATTTGGCTTTGAGTAGATTAAACCTCTTAAAGGATATAACCTGTCAAAGATGGATCGTGCTTTAACCCCTGAAAGGGGACAATATTTGTGGACGCCAGGCCTCCTGGGTTTAATTCTCTTTCCCCAACCGTTGACACTCTTTATTGCTCTCAACAACTTCTCTTTCCCTCCATTTTCCCATGTGGGCCTATTAATTTATGAAGTGATGGTGAGTCACTTAATGATGCTGATGACGGGAAGAGTGCCATGGAAGTAGCCAAGCATGATTTCCCCAGGGAGGAGGTCAGAATGGGGTGTGGGGGATGTTTCTGCTGGGGGACTGTGGGTTTGTTGTCCCAGCAAGCGATGCTGGCAAGATGGTACTCAGAAAGCAGCTTCCAGGAGCCCAGCAGGGAAAGCAGTTCCTCAGGATTGTTAACTTGTCTCTCGATTGGTCGTGTTTTGTCTTGGTGTTAATGCTACACATACCTGGCAGAGGAAAGTAATATCGATACATATCCTCCATTACATATCTGATTAAAATGAAGGCTGATTTTTCCATTAAGCTATCCAATAGCCAGTTCCTTGAGTTTTCACAAGACATTAAAGGAATGAAACATTATCAAAAAGACATTCTGTTACAAAAGCACACTGATCAATGCTGAGAACATTGGTTATAAATTATTCAGATTTTGTTATAAACTACTCAGATCTTAAAAAGACCCAAACCCTAAGGGTCTGCAGCACTGGCAGCTGGATACAACAGCGTGACTGCCCCACCTGGGAAGTACCAACACAATATGTTGCATCTTGCGGCATCCAAACGTATGCAGCAGAGAAATGCCTGTTTCAGTGGATTATAGGAAATAAATCACCAAGTGGCCTTGCCCTCAATAGAACCTGATCGCTGTAACTTGTTGTGCATTCTTCCTTCACCACATATTAATTTTTAATGAAACCATTTCAAAATAAAGTCATAATGTGAGTCATAAATCACAAAACGGTGGTAATAAACCACTTTGGTTTATATTAGCTCTGTGCAGACGATACTTAAGCATTTCCACCATTAGCAGGGAATATGTGAGCATTCTCCACACAACATTTCCCCTATTACTTCCATCTTAAATTGTGGAAATGTGGGAAACAAAGCCAGTTCCAATCAACCTCTAGGTCACTATTTATTCTCTTAATTGAATGATCATATGCTAACGAGAGAAGATTTTTAGCACTTTTCTGACAGCTGCAAACATTTTTTGGTGACTTAGAGTTATAAAAACAGTGCTGCCAGCTACAGCTGAGATGGAAAATGGAAAGAGAAGGGGAAGGAGGGAGAGGCATGGTTAACTGACATGAGGGCTAGACAAAAATGAATAT
Organism: Anser anser; assembly: GCF_964211835.1. Lineage (NCBI taxonomy): Eukaryota > Metazoa > Chordata > Aves > Anseriformes > Anatidae > Anser > Anser anser. The sequence continues at coordinate 114,047,122 of NC_139720.1, read as the reverse complement.
TACCATTTTATTATCATGTAGTACACAGGCAGATCAACTGACCCTAAAAGGTCACCTCTTGTTAAAAGGAAGACCCATGCTGTTGATCTGTAATACAGAATATAAATAGTTTCATGTACTCCTATAATTACTTTTGCAGGTTATGCTGAACTCTTCTTCTTGATGGTCTCTTCCCCATACTGTGGACCTTACTAGGACCTATTGTAAATATATAAGAGGAATAAGTCTAAAGCAGATCTAGACTCAACAAGCCACATAATGCAAGTATATGGGATTCTAGGTGTCTGGAGACTGCACAGAACAGCCCTTCATTGCTGGACTGGCTTTCCAGACATGGATTTGTTTTCAGGACATGCAACAGTCTGGCAATGTGTCCAGCAATGTAAGGGTGTCCTGACTAGAGCAGAGAATTAGAAAAGACTGATAAAGGCTGCTACCTCTCACCAGAAGCCTCTTCTTGCTTAAGCTTGGACAGAATAGACCTTATGCTTTCGTCTAATACAAATGAAGGGTCTGCATTGGAATAAATAAGATTACTTGTAGCCATCAAATTGTGCTTTATCAATTCTCAAGTTTTAAGAATTTACATAATAATTCCCTTGGCAAATTTTACATTTGTTTTCTTCTCTACTTCCAAGCATGTAAGAATCCTGGGGCCCATAACCCATGATGATCTCCTAATTGGACAAAATGGAATTTCCATTTTGAGTTATCCTTGTGTGTTTCTGTACCCTGAGTAATAAGAAGTTTGTTTTCACACCTGCATCCACAATCTTCTCAGGGACTTTGGGAAGGCTGGAGTATAAATTAACATTAACAATAAGCAAATATATCATTTCTGGTTTGGGAGAGGGAGTCATACCACCAGTATCTAGAGAAAAGAGCAAATAATATAAGTTTGAATATAGTCTGAGGCACTGTGACTGAAGAATTTACACAGAAGTCTTGGCTGCATGTATTAATTGTGAAAATAGCCATATCTTGATAAAACAATGTTTTGATACCTTAAGAATGTGTCCACCATCAGTCAGATCTAGAAAACACCGTATAAGTTGACTTAAACGCAAAAACAACTGAGGTCTTGAGGGTTTAAAGACATTTAAATAGTCTTTCTGCTCTATTCCAGTGGAGCAGAGCTTGTTTCTGTAAACAGAGAGCTCAGCCCAGAGGAGCTGTCTGCACCAGCCTGCCAACTGCTCCTCTGCCTCCGTGGGGCCACCTTTCCTGCTGCTAGGTCTGGACCCGTTAGGATCTGACTCCACTCAGGCCCAGTCCTCTCTGGGCAGGAATCACAGCAAATGAAAACTCTTGGATGGCACCCTTCTCCTAGGCTTACCTCTCCAGCTAGCTATAGGGTTTGAGCTCATTACCTAATCAGGTGGAAAAATGGTATGGTTATATTGATTTTATGACAAGCACTAAATGATAAAAAGATTGACAGAAAACAGTCTTTTTGATGGAGGATTCTGGTTCAGGGTAGGGAGGCCACACTGACAAATTTTACCTTTCACAAAATTAAGAAGATGTAGGGACAGAACAGATTATTGGAAGGGCCCTTAGGAAGCCACCTGATACTCCTTCTAGACTCAAGGAGGAGCAACTGTGCCAAGGCCATTTCCTAGGAGATGGTCTCAACATCATCCTGAAGATTTCCAGTGATAAGATTTCCCAGCTTATCCAGGCAGACTGATCTCTTGCTTCTGTCTAATAATGTCTAAGAGGAATTTTTACCTTCTTCCTTCTGTGCTTATTTTTCTGTATGTTGTGGGGAAAAAAAAAAAAAAAGGACCTAAAGACAATTACTGTGTCTTCCAACAGTTATGTCCTCTAGGGTAAGCAGTTCCCTGTTCTTTTTTTTTTTTTTTTTCTTTCTCTCCATGATCTTAAGGTGATAATTCTCAACATGAGAACACTCACATTACTATATTTGAACTCTGCTTTGGCCCCTTCTATTTGCCACACCTCAGCCTGGCTCTTCAATTTCATCAAGATTGAATAGAAAAAATTCTTAATACTTAATTCTTAATACTTAATTAAACATTAAGAATATATACTTATATATACTTATATATTCTTAATATATATTATATATATTCATATATATTCTTAATATATTATATATAATTAATTCTTAATACTTAAGTATCAAGTATTAATGCTTAATTAATTGTAATTCTTAATATTTAATTACCTTAATTCTTAATACTTAATTATCTTACACACTCCGTTGTCAATGGACTCCACTGTGTCCCAATATATGCTTGCCATTTTTTGCAGAAAGTCTACTATACACAGTATTACCTCATTCACATGCTAACCTCACTGTGCTTACCTGTTGGGTCTAGAAAATATGAGGTGCTTTCACAGTGCCACCCTTTGGTAATGAGTTTTTGTCACTCACAACTTAAAATGAAGTTAGCTTCATGAGTGTCAAGTGCCTGGGCTCAGTCACTATGCAAATCTTGGTTCTTCAGCTATACAAGCTCCACCTTGGCTTGTGCTAGACTGGTGTCCCTACTCTTTCTTGTATAAAGGCCACACTAAGCCTGCATATAGGGTAGAGATTGAAGGAGTGGCTTTCTAAAGGGAGCAAGGCTGTTTGTATTTTTGAGAGCACCCAACTGGCAGGTGCAGCTCATAATAGCCCACTTCACGCCAGCAGGGCCTTTCCTCAGTGGCATGGGATCAAGTTGCTTTGCTTTGGCCTGCAAAGAGGTGGCTCCAGCTCCAGGGTGGCCACATGGAGCAGTTTTTCCTGCAAGGCACATCCCTTGTGGAGATTTTCTCTCCACCTTGCAACAGGTATGAATCTAGCTTACAGAGTTTGTAGAGGAAAAGCAGTAATGAAAAGGGATGAAACAGACTCAACAGTAACAAGAAGGCTAGAGGAGGAGCTGCAAACAGATGACTTTTACCTTAGGAATGCAAAGGAGAAAGGTGAGAGCAGAAGTTCTTCATTAAAAACAGAAAACTCAGTGCTTCTTCCAAGTGGGCTCCACTGGGCTAGAAAAGGAAAAGCTGCAGCTTGAATTTGCTCATGTTCCTTTTTCACCATGCCTGAGAATTGAGGTCAGTAAGAAATGCATGCTGTGTACTGGCAGGAACCAAATGTGGTTCTCTTTACTTTCTTCATTTAGATTTCTTGTTGCAACAGGACCTTAGTCCAAAGACCACTGTGGTGTGAACATATAAGCTCTGTTTGGCTTTGAACCAGGCATGGGTAGTGGCATTTTAAGCGTGTGTTATAGTTATCAAACAAGCAACAATCACTTATTTTTCAGATGGTGTTCTGGAACCATTAACAATGTTGTCATTTTCCTCAATGTGAACATTCAATTATTGATTTAAATGCTAAAGAGTGCATATGTATTTTTACAAAACTCCTAAACTCCTTACAATTCAGAGAAACATAGTCAGACTTCTTTCCATGTTTTACGCACCCCTTATGTTAAAACTGTTTTAAGCAATACCTAATATGTAGCAAGAAACGACTTCAGTGAATACGTCCCTGCACTGCTAAAATTTTGCAGCAATTTCTTTAAAAATGTATATTTCCTCATGACAACAATTTTGAAAATGATTGCAGGAAGGAAATATATTAGCAATTAAATTAGCATGTTTTAGCACAACAAGCAATAAACTGCTTAACACTGAGCCCCTGTGAATTAAAAGCCGGAACAGCATTGGACAAAAGTCAAGGTTATGCTGACACATTTATTTCTCAGTAAATGAAGACTGTTTAGTTTTAATGCATTTGTGGTTAGCAATAGTTTCAAAAGATCAATGTAAATTCATTTTGAACTAGTAAATAATGTCTTAATGAGACTTCTGACAGCATGCTTTCACACCTTATGGTTCCTTACCTTTAAAAATGCCCAAAGGTGAACCTATTTTTCCTGGCATTTTACAATAAACAAATAACATCATGCTGTATTTTATGACTTCTGTCTGAACTGTATTTGGGGGAACTGCAATTTGGTTTTAACAACTCCAAAACTCTGCTCGTTCAGTCCACAGTATGTTACTGTTCTTTTCCTACAATGGCTTAACTCTGACTCGCGGTAAAAAAAAGAAGGTAAATGATCCCTTCTTTTTCTGTTACTTGAAGTAACTTACATGAAATGAAGTGCAGGATTAACCATGAACCGCTGATGGCATTATGACATAAACCATCTGCCACACAGAAACTTGCCAGTGTTTATAAATGCACGCTTTCATTTTCTAACTGGAAACCCAACTCAGGTCTTGCGTAGGTCTGTCTGAGACCCTCTACTGGTATTTCACAGGAGTTGAAACAGATGCACTGTGAATCCATTGTGGTAGACATGAAGGCTTTAGAACACGAGTCATCATGTTTTTTAGAACATGAGATGGCATCATCACTCACAGCAGTAAGGCCAAAAAGATGCAGTGCAGATTGTCCCCAAAGAGTCGTCAGATCGGTGTTCCTAACACAGCACTGCTGGATATACAGAATCTGTGTCTTGCAGAAGGGCACATGTTTTTCAAAAGTGCAGCCTTGGGTCAACATGTTTATGAAGTCAGATGATTCAGGTTGCAACTCAGCAGCCCTCCCAGTGGCATCAGTGACTTCCTCAAGGCTGTTCACATGGCCGACATCATTCATCTGCTTTCTGACTCAGGGTGAGGATTTCAGCCAACACTACAGGTCTGAAGGGAAAACAGGAAACATAAATCTTGCATAAATTTAAAGAATTTTCTGAAAATAACTCCAAAACTTGCATATAACAGAGTTTCAAAGCCTGACACCTTGCAACTTGCCAGGTCTATAAGGGAGTACTCTGACAGTCACATATACAGAAATACACCCCTTACTAATGATATACAGCTCCCTTATCTTAGCTCTAATAAAGTGGCAAGAACAATAAACTGGATCTTAAAACTGTCATGTCCTTGTGACTGCTATCCATCCTTGACCTTGAAGCAACATAATTCAGAGGATGGGATTGCTAAATCTGGCAGGAAATACACATTTCTTTGGCTCTGGTCTTCTGGTGAAGCAAGCTGCTGTTTCATGAACAGTTCCTGAGGGAAAGCACACGTGTCCTCAAACCTACTTCACGGTTGGTTCCTCTTCTGGTTCTTCCTCCAGGGGAGACAGCAAGAGTGGGGAGAAAGGGAGCTCCTCACAGTGCACCTGCCCTCATTGGGCTATGGATGTACTCTAAGGCCCTAATAAAAAGTTTGCACTTTCCTTAATAAGGATGCTAGGGTGTTCTTACAGATATTTCAATAAGATTCTTCATTGCCTTTAATGGATGTGTGACAGGGCCCTTGTCTCTTCAGGCAGTTCATCCCAGTGAAGCCTGATGCTTGTTGGCAATATGACCCAGAGGTAAGGCAATGAAGAATCCAGATTCTGTACCTTCAGCTGGACATTTGCCATGACTATTGATATTCCCTGATATTTCATTTACTTCCTTGTTTTCTAAAAGACTCTACTAATGTAGTCATTCAAATCAGCTGTATTTTATAGGGCATTTTGAACAATCTTCGTAAAGATTACAAAAGTGTCTGAAAAACTTCCATGTAAAATTGATGGGTCTCAATGGAGTCCTAACCTGACTCCACAGGTCTTCTGGTAGTACTCACTTTTGGGATTACATCTCAAAGCATGGCCTACCACTTGTAGAAAAGGATGAACTGGGAAGAGGTTAATAACGAGTATGCAATTTCAATTGACTGGAAAAGTAAGTGGAAAGATTGTATAGGTGCAGATGCTGTATGAGGTGTGCAGGTTTGAGAATCAAAGCCTGAAACAGAATAATCCAATCCCTCAAGCACATCATCATCAAAAATAAAACGAAATAAAAAACTTCAAAAACTGGAACATGAAATAAAAAACTTCCCAATCTGGAAATAAATGAATCAACCTAATCAACCTAGCCAGGAGAATTAAAATAAAAAGAGTTCATAAAGCTCTTCAAGGAACTTTTTCAAAATGTAAAGACAGAAAATCTTGAAAAGTGACCAAATAAAACCTGTGCCTGCAATTATAGTTAAAGAAAACAATTACTCTTCTAAAAGTAAAAAAGTCAAACTACCACCAGGGGTTTACAATAATAATAATTCACAGCACTTCTAGCAGCCTTGCAGAAGATGAAAACAGGGAAGGTGATGTGGAAACGCTGGCTTATTTACCTACATTCATTTTGTTTGAGGGATTTTCTCAATTTGACCCATAGCAGCCTTTGTATGAAGAAAGAAATTAAGCTGCATTTAAGTTCCTTTCCACAAAACTCCCCCCCCCCCCTTTTTTTTCCCAACATTGAAAGATTCACAACTTCTTCAGAAAAACATTCTTTAGAAAGCATGCAGATATGCCTCTTGCAGTCTCAGGAGCTTTTTTGTTCATTAACTCAGTTTTGAATCATAGATGAGACTGTCCAACCGTAACCAAAACTATATGGTAAACTAACTGGCATATAAATAGTATAAAACGAGAAATTAAGCTGTCAGCTGCTTTAAATACGTACACAAAGCAGCCCAAGAAATGGCCACGCACTAAGGTGCCAAGAAGATATGCCTGTATGCAACAGCAAACTGTCTTGTTCAAAAGGAAAACGAGCTGCAAAAAGGTCCAAACCAACTTCATTACTGCCTTTCCATTGTTTTTAGTGTGACTGATTGTTTTCAGTTTGATGCCATGACAATAAAATCAAGCTTTATCCCCAGCTTGAAATATCACTGAAGCATTTGCACAGACCCCTTTCTATGGGAGGGGATGTGGGCAGGTTCTTGCATGCTTGGCTCACTGGGGAGGGGTGCAGACAGGCCTTTTTAAGAGTAAAATGTTTGTGCAGCAGCCAAAGGGCAAAAGTCTCTTTGGGGGTTTTGTTGTGTTGTCCACAGCACCCTCCTGCAAAACAAAGCACCCGAACGAGACAGTGATCTAAGGGCTACTGAGATAAGTCATATTTCTATGGACTTCAGTAGGCCCAAGGTCTTTGCCCCCTTTAGTTTTCCAGACCAGCTTTAGTTTCAGTTAGTTCAGTACATTTTACCTGCACCTCTGGAGGAGTGCAGTTGATCCAAGAGGTCGTGTGTTTTTAGCAGCTTTATGACACCCCACCTCTAACCTTGACTTGCAGGGATGCAGGATTATGAACCTGCCCCTGACTGTATAACTGGACCGTAGAGTTAACAAGACACCAGTGAATTTGCTAATGAACTTGCCCAGAAGGTACAGGAAAGGGTCAGTTCTGCACTTTCCCCGAGACAAATTGAACCATAAATTTTACAAGTTTTTGTTGACATTAATTGGGTTACACTTGTGTAAGAAATTCTTCTTTCTTGCTCATTTGTCTTGCGAGTTGTTTGAAGTGCCAAATATTTCTGCCATGCCAGTCACTCAGCCATGTGATTTCCAGGCTTAACAATTTCTCTGAGACACCACAGACTCAAACCTCACTGTAGTTTATTGCTCAATAAAAAACAAAAACTTCAGATATTTCACCAGACTGCAGTTCTCAGAGGGTCAAAGCAAAACTCCCGTTTAAAGAAAATTTTCTCCCAGCCTCCTCCTTTTTTTATTAGTCCTTTATTCACATCTCAAAACCACTGGGCCTTGAACAAAAGACTCTTTTCAGAACAGTCACTTCTGTTCAAGATTAAGTGAAGTGATTTATTACATTTATGTAGTGTTAGGCAGTGATCATTCAGATGTTAAATTAATGGACGTTTCCTCACCAGTTCCTTGCCAGTTCCTGTAGTACTGTTAATGTACCATTTGATCCAGAGTACATGAAATAATCCCCCTGCTAGCTCTGGAGAAAGAGCTGTCCTTTGTCACTGTTGTTAATCCCTCACAGGGTGAGTTGCCATGCCTGGATGTAGACAGACCTGAGGGAGTTTTGCATTCCAACTCTATCAAAGACAGAGGTGCCTCCACTATGCTGTGCTCTGGGGAAATTTTGATACTCCTAGAAGGCACTCCTAGAAGCAGACACACTAGTGTATAGGTAGACAAATTGGCAAGAAACCCTAGAAAGTTGGGCATAGAAAGGCTGAAGGTACAGAGGTTGAGCACCCCAGTGCTGCAAGCTGGTGCATCGCCATTTGAGGTAATAATCCTTAGGATCTGCAAACTCTTACTTCAGGATGTTGGAAAAATGGTTGCTGTTAGAAAGGAGATGCTGGGTGACTACTTCAGTCACTGGAGGGGCTGAGGGGTTTTTAGGAATGAATGTCTGCTGGGAAGAAGACAGAAGGAACGGTAAAGGTAATTTTAGTTGCAGCCCTTTGAGTGAGACCCTGCATTAAGCAGAGCTACAAACGTGAGCTTACCTTAGCTCATGTAAGGACAGCGCAACATGACTTTTCCACTACATCCAGAAGAGGGGAACCATTGAAGGAATGTACTGCAGGTTACTGACTACTACCTATGGAAGAGAAGTAGCACATAGAGGGGTTACTTTTAGTGTTGTTGTTCTATTTGTCTTGGTATAAGCTTCTTTGTTGCAGTCAAATTCTCCAGTCCAGTGTGCCAGACTCTTAGATGTGTTTGCTTTTAACTGGAAAAGCATTGATATTCTGCCATCCTTAAAAAAAAAAAAAAAAAAAAAAAAGTGGGTTTCAAAATCTCTGTGATCTCTGTGCTTGTTAGGGCAGAGGTCCAAGCAGAACAGCTTGGTCTGAGAAGATGAGAGAGTGGTTTACCACCAAGCAGGATCTCTCTGTACAAGATTTCAGCTCAAAAGGGTGTGTTTAACAGCATGTTGCCATGACATGATGAGTCACCTTGGAGAGATGTCCAGGGTAGCCCTAGAGAAGCCAGTTATGGTCAGGTCCATATTTAGGCTGATGCAGATTTCTGCCCAGGCTGATGTAGCCTTGGGGAGGTTCACAGTGTACCAGCCCTGTCAGACTGCAGCACTAACCCTGCCTCTGCTAGCTGAACTAGCTGTGGTACTTCTTTGTGGCACTCGGTTGTGTAACTGCCTCTGCTGCTGGTCTGCTCATAGCCTTGCAGGTTTTTTGACCCTCTCATTCATCAAAGCCATTAAATAGAATTTGACTTTTACACGTAACCTCAGTCTCTTCTTATTGAACAAATTCACTTTTGTTGCACAGAGCATGTGCATTTGCCAGTGTGCCTGCAAGGCAGATGAAGCACAGGAGCTGTTATCCAATGACATGTCACATGGACAGAAATGCATGCTTACATACTCTGAATTAAGTTGGTTTCCTGACTACCGAGGCGATGCACTTATGTGTGTGCTTAAACTTAAATATGTGGTTAAGTCCTATTCATGCCAATGAAATCTAAGCATGTGCTTAAAGCTGAGCAGTTTATTGAATTGTGGCAAAACTGAGCAGCCTTTGTAGAATTAATTAATCTATCTGAGCTACTTTTTATGTATGTGACCCAAAGAGAACTGTATGGCTTCTGTGTGATTTTTAAACATATCTTTCAGTTAAATCAAGGATCCAGACACAAATGGTAGTACACATTATATGGATTTATGACATTCCCTGGAGGATTCTGGGTCAATAAAGCAGTGAATGGATTACAAAGAGGCCTCTAAAGTGTTTGCTGGAATTCACAAGGAATGAATGAATTACTGTTTGTTTTATGACTAGAAAACATCTTTCTATGGATGCTGCGGATCAGACTGACTGACAGACATAACATGCTTTTGCTGTGTTTTGAACAACTGTATTTATTGTATACAGGCCAGAAGTAAAAAAAATAAATGGGAAGAAGAATGCCATAGTAGTACACTGTTAAAATAGACTGGAAAGTAATATAGGCTCAATGCAAATGATTATTTATTACTCAGCATGGTTGTTTTTCCTGCAGTAACTCAGAGGCTTCCACCAGGACCAGTGCTCCACTATTAGACATACTGTATATAATGCAAGAAGCTGCTACCACATGTGAACCTTATTTAAATGCCTGGTTTACATAGCTTTAATTTGAAAGTCATCTTGTTTTTTCTAAATAGCTAGAAGAACAAGCGGTGAGCCCCATGTAAAGCAGGATCTCTTATCTCCAGCTGGCATAGAAACATTCTGTGTAGATACAACCAAAGACAAGACAAAACAAGCAAAAGATATAAAGTGAAAAACCACACCAAACCAAAGCAGAACAACAACAACCCACAGAAAAAAAACAACAACTCAGCAAAGTTGTTCTGAAGGGTGAGAGGGCAAAGGAAGAAACCTCAGGTCTGTCCCACACTTTCAACCATAAGGTCAGGTCCCTTGCTGCATGCATGGGCTCCAGTCCTCTGTTCTCTCTGTCCTTGCAGTGCTGGTCAGCTGGACAGAAGGGATATACCATTGCTTGCCTAAAAGACTGATAGTTTTTTTGGGGTTAATTTGATTTCACAACTGGGGACCTTAAGTAGCAAGAGGGCCAAGTTGCCCCCTCGCTTCTTACCCGACTGGTGGTGAAGAGACTGCTGCTGTCCCTATGTCCCCTTGTCCCATCTCTTGCTGGAGGCAATGGGGATACTCTTTGCTCTGCCTGGCTTGGCCATCCAGGGCACACCTGGATGTTGAAGAGTGGCAGATGAAGGACAGGTTAGTCCTCTGGGGAGATTTTTGCTTTTCTGAGGTATGGCTCATACCACTAACAATGAAAGAACATTTAGTCTTTGATTCCTGCCTTTATGCTCTTCCTGGTCCTGGGGTTGAACAGAATTTCCTCACTGCAATTTGACAGCTTGGCTTTTACTCCCCTTTAAATTTAAATTCCATAACAGATTTCTGTAGGAAAAATTTCAGTGGTGTACTGTGATTGCTAAACCCAGACAGCAGTGTTAGTTACCTTGCAGCTGTCAAAAAGCAGCAGTTTGCTGAGCAGTGATCATGTTCAGCAACCACAAGATGCATTCAGGGAATTGGTAGTGTCAGTGTTTGATATTAGCACTCAATGGCATAACTATAGTAATTAATACATAATGATAATGCAAGGGCTAATGAAATTAGTAATGCAATTACTATTAATACTTTGCAAGCCTACCTAATCACTTGCACAGCACCCACCATGTTGTGCTGGGGAGCTTTAGAGCAAGTGTCTCTCCATGGCACAGGGAGACATGACTTTTATTGACTTTGAAGAGCTAAGGGTAGGAATGTCAGAGGAGGACTAAAGGTAGCCAAGAATAAAAACAACAACAAAAAAATATCGGGAAAGAATTGGAGGGCCTGTGTTTCTGGTTTTATCAATGTGTTATTTTCAGCAGTACCAGCAAATGTGTGTTCTAGGTCACTTAACTGAATGCAAAACATTCAACAAGACAGCCGAATTAAATGAAAATAGAGGCTCTCTACTTTGAGTTCAAATAAAGCACAGACAGTAGGCAGCAATGGAAAGTCCATTAAATTTTAATTTGCTAGTCATTAAAGTATGCCATTCATTTGTAATATTACATGGCAAGGAAGCCCAAGTACAGGAGTGTATGGCTTACTGTTCTTAATGGTCTTCTTATAAATTTCTGTCTGTGATTATGATCAGTTCTTTCTTATCATCCATGAAATTTATGAACCAATTTATTACATCAGCTGAGTGGAAATATCAGATAATGCAATGCAATAAAAAGTAGATACTGATTTTAAGAAATCAGTGTCCTCCATAGTCTCCTGTGAGAAGAGCGAGGAGAGAGTAGCTAATTACTTCAGCAACATTAAAAACAACAGCAACATAATGGTGTATGGAACAATTTAATCAAAATGGACACACAACACTCTTGTAATTATATGAAAAGGTCATGGAAATCATCAATTTAGACGAATATGATGTGAAGAATATGACTTAAAACTTCCAGTAAAACTATCTCCTGGAGATTATTTGAACCACAAAAAAGTGGTTTGTATTTCCAGTTTAATAGCTGAGGGCATAATGCCATACTGTGTGTTTTGGCTTGTGAGATCTCAAAGCAGAACTTTCTTAATTGGAACTGCTCAGATACACAGCATGGAGGTTCATTTCAAGTAACATACCTGCTGCTGGAAAATATAACTGCCTACAATTTAATTATATAGAAGCCATACCCTTGCTTTTTGATTGGTCCTATGAATTTCTCCACAGAGCCGAAATGCCAATTCATCTGTTTTAGCAGAAGCAAAGGAAAAGTGAACTGCTTTCAATTTCCTTTTTAGTATGCAGTAATGGATAATTTCCAGCTCTGGAAAAAAAAAAAAAAAAAAAAAAAAAAAAAAAAAAAAAGGCACCCCAGCCTGTACCTGGGGGTAACCTAGTTCCACCAGGTAATATAATCTGCTTTTCTTGCTGCAGCTGAACAATGATTGAACTCGACATCTTGATTTTGGGCAAGACAATGGGGCAGGAAGAAAATCTGCTCCTGGAAAGAGGTAGGTGCTTTGAAGTGAAAGGGAAATACACATTTATGTGACTATGAGGGTAGGGCCAATTAAAGCCTAGACACAGGGGATACTTCTACATGGCACAAAAGGCACTGTGCACGTACCAAAGCCTGACATTGCCTGGGTACTGGAGAAAGAAAATAGTGGTATTATAATTTGCCCAGGCAAACTGCATTTCTTAGCTGAGCTGAGGATCCCATGAGGACAGCCTCATTAATGCAGCTTGCAGCTGCGTGTCTTCTGGTAGCTGTTTGGAACCAGTGCTGGTATCCTTGCACATGCTTTTCTTGTGCTCCATGTGTGCATGTGTGTGTTTTATTGGCATGTCGCTAGGAGCTGAGGAAGACATGGATACTTTATATCCTGATCTTTTTAAGTAGAGTCTCTAGCCCTCTGGGACTGTGGAGAAGCATTTTCAAAGCTGGTGGAGAATGACCTGCCCTTGCTCTGATTCCCACATAGACATTTTAGCCCATTGCTGAGGATGTCCCTGCATCTAAACCTTCCACTTTGTGTGTAGAAAAGGGCCCCGGTGCCATTTTTGGAGATGTGTGAGAATGCCCCTTAGCGCATGGATGGGAAAAGAAATTACGTTGCTGCTTGTGTGCTTAGCCAGCCTGCAGTCCCTAGACTTGGTGCCTTGCTGTGCAGAGCCAGGGGCCTTGGCTCATGGTGAGCATCCCTGCAGCTGGGGATCCAGGGCTAATTCACAACTAAACATTTTTGTCCTTATAACACGGACTTGAATTTGTTATATGGGGTACACAGTCAAATCCGGCTCTGGCTCTACAAAGATACATGATAAGTGTGAGTACTCTGAGTAAGATAAACCTTTTGAAACAAGATATTTTAAAAATATGAAATAAATAGGAAGAGAATATATTTAACGGTGTCTCAGATTTATGCTAGTTCTCTATTATTATTATTATTTTCAATGCACATGGTGTAAGTAAGTAAAACTATTCGGCCAGGCATGTAAGGCATAAAAGAATCAAGCTCATGTTTCTCATTTTAAGAGGGATTTTTTAGTAGATTTATGAAAACTCTAAATTAGATAAAAAAAATTCACAGCAGTTAAAAAAAAAAAAAAAAAGAACAACAAATCCCCACCAAACTTGACCTGGTCATGTAAAACAATGATCTAAAGTGACAATTTGTTATAGAGTAGGTGATTAGGTCATCTGAGAAAATGAGAAAACATAATAATGTTCCAGCTATGAAATGGCTAAACCTGACATGAAATAACATTCACATTAACCATCATTCATATTCACAAACCAAAAGTGAGTGTTCCCCAATCCGTAATAAGGCAACTCAGAGAAGTGCCCTAGCCACCCATCACTTTCTCCCCCACTGCATTTTAGAGAGGACAGACAGTTGTGGCAGGCTCTTCTCACACCTGTGGAAGGCTCACACTCACCAACACCCTTAGAGCTATGCCTGTGTCACTATGTCCACATATGCAACAGGGAGCAATCCCTGTCCCCCAGGCACTGAGGGACGGGATGGGCACCAGGTCTACCTGGGGTCTGTTCTGTGCTCCCCCTGTCCTTGCCTGCGCGGTGTGAGGCTGCTGATCCACCGTGGCTGGTCAGGGCTCCCCGACCACTGAGCCAGGTGACTCCCCAGCCTGCTATCTGGGTACCCGACCCCAGCAAGGACAGATGACAGTAAGGACTATGCCCCTCTGACATGAGTTAATAGTATCACAGACATCACTGGAACAGCTTTTTTTTTAAAAAAAAAAAAACACAAACAAACAAAAAGCAAAACAAAACAAAAAACAGGGCTACATCTTTCTGCTTTTGCTTTGCCGCTTTACATCAGCCCATCCTTTCTCCCTCTCTTCTTCCTTGAAGAAGGAAATTTTTGCCTTTATTCACATGTCCAGTCATGCAAAATAAATTTAATTACTCTCTCTCACTATCTGTGCAAGTCTAGTCACTCACTTGAACAACCCAGCCCCACTGCTATATGGTTTACAGACAGTCCTCTCCTTCTGCCAGCCTCTAAGCTGCAGCTCTCAGGGCTCTCAGGACTCTCTGTGGCCAACATATGCTGCTGTGTTTTGAGAAACCTGAGCCCCGTAAGTCCTGCAGCCCCCAAGGTCAGTGCAGCAGGAGGGCAGGAGGTGCTCCAGGCAGGCAGCAGCAGTTCCCCTGTGGCCTGCGGAGAGGCCCCCGGTGGAGCAGGCTGTCCCCCTGCAGCCCATGGGTCCCACACGGAGCAGATCTCCACGCTGCAGCCCGTGGAGGAGCCCACGTGGAGCAGGTGGATGTGGCCTGGAGGAGGCTGCGGCCCATGGAGAGCCCCCGCAGGAGCAGGCCCCGGGCCGGAGCTGCAGCCCGTGGAGAGGAGCCCACGCAGGAGCAGGGGTCTGGGGGGAGCTGCCGCCCGTGGGGGACCCGTGCTGGAGCAGTTTGCTCCTGGGGGATGGATGGACCCCGTGGTACGGAGCCGTGTGGGAGCAGTGCTTGAAGAGCTGCTGCCTGTGGGCAGCCCCCGCAGGCTCAGTTTGGGAAGGACGGCATCCCGTGGGAGGGACCCCACGGGGAGCAGGGGCAGAGTGACTATGAAAGAGTGGTGGAGATGAAGTGTCAGGGACTGACCGCAGCCCCCATTCCCTGTTCCCCTGTGCCACTTGAGAGGAGGATGTAGAAGAGGATGGATGGTGGGAAGGTGTTTTTAGTTTGTTTTTTTTTTTTTTTTTTTTTTCTCATTGCTCTAGCTTGTCAGTAGTAGGTAATAAATTACATTAATCTCCCTACACTGAGTCTGTTTTGCCCATGATGATAATTGTTGAGTGATCTCCCTGTCCTTATCTCAATCCTTGAGCCGTTTTCATCGTATTTTCTCCCCCTTTCACTTTGAGGAGGGGGAGTGAGAGAGCAGTTGTGGTGGAGCTCAGCTTCCCAGCTGGGTAAAACCACACAGGAGGAGGCCGTGTGCCTGCCTGTCCGTGTGCCTGGAAGACCGCAAGCTCTGTGTGCTGCGGTGTGTCTGCTCCCATCACTTGCTACCCTGCCAGTGGGCAGGGACAGGAGTGGAGATGCTGACATGGAAAAAATCACTTGTTGCTGTGGCTTTATCAGTTTATCGTAGAGGGCTGCCAGTCTGAGAGACTCCTGCTGCCTGTTTACTGCAGCAGTGTGAGTTGCCAAGAGCCACATGTCACCTCTCCCCAAAACATGGTCCTCAGCGCAGTGAAGAAGATCTGATAGAGCGGTGAAGCTGTGCTATTGGCTTCACTCCTCTGATGGTGCTCAGGGAACCTGGATGCAAGCACAGAGAAGGCAGACACCTGGAGGTGTCTCCCTGCATGTCCCAGCCATTGTCCTGGCCGCCTGGTAGCTTCCAGGAGTTTTGGGTTGCGAGTTGCCAAAGCACAACTCCTTCACTGGAGCCAAATATCTGGTGCGGCTCATTACAGCACCTGCCAGTGTGCCAAGCCACTCTGGCATGCCTCTTGGCATCCCTGCTTCTCTATAATCAGATTTTGGTTTCTGAGATTTGCCTTGGCACTGCTGCTTGCTGCAGGCACGCTCTCAGCGGCAGCTCTCCAGGCTGCCTGGGGATGAGCTGCCACCAGCGACTTCTCCTGTCTTCCACTTCTCCCCCAGCCATGAGGAACGTCTTTGGGTCCCCTTGCAGCCCTCACATGTGCTTCAACCCTCTCCAAGTGCGTTTTTCTGTCCTTTACAGCTGGGAGGATGGATTTGGGCCATGCAAGTGAAAGAGCCATTTGCCATCCCCCAGTATATGGGATAAGGATATGGGGGATGTGGAGCCTGCTGGGGCAGTGCCAGAATTGTGCACAGGGCAGAGCAAGTCAATCCTGCCCATCTGGTCCCTGGAAATGGTTTCTGGAAACAGCTGTGAGCGTGCTCAGGTGCTATTTCTAGGAGTTTGTGCAGCAACTCCAACAGAGAGCCCTGGAGCATACTTATACCTGTGCTGTGTGGAAGGTCAGAAGGGATTGTTCAGCAGCACAGACATACACTGCAGCTGTAGGTATATGAGGAAATAAGACAGACTTAGGGCACAGGTTCAAGTGCTAGCCTGTGGTTTGTTTCTATATATTAACTGCTATCAGAATCCCTGGTCATGGCTGGTCCTAGGCCAACTCCCAGTTTCCCAGAGCAAGGTTTAGAGGTGGTGTGTGCTAGTGTTTCTTCCCAGTCTGCATGTAACCACCCTCACTGGGTGGCAAGAGCATGGGGAAGGAAGAGGTTTAGCCACATGGATGTGGTGCAGAGTCCCACCTAGCCTCTGGGCCAGAGAGCATCCCTTGCCTCATTAACTAGTACAAACCTAGCCAGATGGGATCAGCCCCTTCCTTTGAACGTACTCAGCAAAGAATTACTTGGTAATCTGCTTGCATGACTGAAAGCAATTGTTCCCCTCAAACAAACAAACAAACAAACAAAAACTTAAGTTAAAAAGACACTATGAAGGTTGTAAAGTCAAGCTCTCAGAAATTAGCAATTGCCTGAGATGAGGATGCTTGTGCAACCTTTATTTGTAGCCTTTATGTGCTTGCATTGTGACAGTCTTCAGTCACTGTCTGCATGCTATTTTTTCCAATGAGCTTCTGTTTCCTTCAGTGCACCGGATGAGCTGCACACAAGTAATGATGATTTTAGTTCTGTCCTCTGCTTAATGTGTGATTCCAGGCTTAACTTGTTGCACAATGTTCAAACCGTGCTCTGCAGATATGGCTATCAGTTTCCTCACTGCCTTTCCTGTGGTAGACACCAGTCGCCTGCGCATGGACACAAGCAAGATTGATTTTTAAGTCCTAGTTCCCAGCTGAGAGGAGAGAATATAATACAGGGGATGTTTTACAGTTAGAGAACACGTAGTAGTTTGGGTGTTTCATTTCTAAGATCGAGAATTTTATTTTTCAGTCTACTTAACATCAACATACAAGAACAGATGCCATTTCACTATGATTGTTACAAGTTTCAACATTTTAGCAAAACAGACCAGAAGGCCTTAGGTCTGGCACCCAGAAAATGAGGAATGCATGACTTTTTTGTGATAAATTCTCAGACCTGACATCATGCAGGCACAGTGTGGCAGAGGCAAGAGGAGAAGTCCGCTCCCCCAAGAAGGCAGTCAGGCTTTTCTGTTCCTCCAGTCCCCTGACTCATTGTCTTCATACTTTCCAACCTCTACAGCAAATAAAGCAGATGTACTTCAGACCGTATGCTACTTTACCGCACAGTCTTGATCCACATCCAGAGCAAGTCTCCACTGGTCATTCTGCAAAGCACAGTTGCTATGGAAAAGATTGTGTGGTCACAGAATGAGCGTGCCAGATCTGGCTGGACCCTAACCTCAACCCAAACCTCGGTCCTCCTTGTTAGACCTGTAGATAAAGAGGTAGATATGAAACCATCCTCCCCACCTCTTGGAAACTGAGCAACCTGGATTTTAAACCTGTTTTCAAACTCTGACTCTCTGGGTCAAACTTGGACATCTCTTACATAATCAAAGGCAAACACTCTTAATTCCAGTAGTCCTTGACTTCAGACTGCTTGAATTTACAATATTATTATTCCAGGAATAATAGGGGAGAGAATAAAAATAGCTAATCCTTTATCTCTTTGGGGGGTGTTGAAGGGGAAGACCTCCATGGACCAGAACCTTACTGATACCTCTGTGTTTGAGAGCAAAGCTGGAGTGTCTAGAGCTGATGCAGGGAGCTCCTGCCCTGGGGCTAATGCAATGCATGTTAGCAACATCATGCAACAATCCCTGGCAGGGCTGAAAAAAGTCAAGAAACAACGTGCACTGGGGCACTCACAGATGTTTATGAACAGCAGGGAAGTGGCTGAGGCTTTTCCAGGCAGTGGAAGGAAGTGGGGCGTAGCAAGCCCTGAATGCGCACCTCCAACCACGTCTCCTGCCCCGTCTCCTCCACGCTGGGATTTCTAAAGCAGCTCTTTGCTTATCTATCTCAGATAGTATCAAAGCTAGTAAAGCTTCTCATGAGAACACAACTGGGTAAACCTGGGGCCTTTTGGAAATACCATCCTCTAAATAGGAAGAACAAACATGGTGAGGTCCAGGGAGTCTCTTTTCTCTTCAGTCGTTGGTAAACATTTTTCACTAGTTCTAAAAATAAAAATGCTTTGGACAGCTACCTAAACACTCCAGACTCAACAAATATCTTTATTATGCGAAAATAAAGAAAATTTCCTGCATGTGGTTTGCTTTCAGCTACCATTATCTACTTAATAGACACTGAGCTAAGCAAGAAAAGCATAATAAAAAAGCAGATTTATGCTAGACTTCTTGCATAACATAGGACAGACATTTTCTTTTCTCCAGTGACCTTAGAAGTCTCTATGCTCTGTTAATTGATGGTTTGGTGTATGCATACGCTGAGGGGGGAAGCATGTGGCTGCAAATGAGTTTTTCTGGGTTATATATTTGTAACATAAGAATGGAAAATAGTGCCTCAGATTGTAACCATGTAGGTAGCACAGGCTGGCTGACTAGGCTAGTTCTCCCACAACTAGGTATTAGCAGATGTGCCTGATATCCCATTTGCAGGTCAGATCAGACCTCATCAGGTCAGCTGCTGCTCCTGAAACACTTCCTGCCCTCCTCTGACTGTGCCTGGTGGCAACAGCTCACCACTGGAATTTGTTTCTTAGTGTTACAGAGCTCTTGGACTGCGTGCCCTAGAGCGACTGTGGCCAGACAAAGGCAATCTCTTTTCACATAGAGCAGAATCCCAAGCTCTATGAACTTAGCTCCCTCTGTTTGGCGTTACTGATCCGTTAGTCTAAATATGGTACATGGCAGTTTGATGGAAATCATTTCCAGTAAGAGAGGATGTTTCCTCAGCAGTTTTCAAGCTGGCTCTGACTCAGGCATTCTCATGGGAGCCCATTTAACTGGTCATTAGGGAGACAGCAAAAAGGCATTGAGGAATTTCGTAACAAAGATGTGCATCCTGTATGAAAGACCTCCTGAGAATCCTCCTGGCCATTGGCTCTGTGCATGCTTGAGAGATTTTATTAATGCTGCTGAAAAAGTATTGCTGAAACTAATCTATTATTTGTGCATAATTTTAAAGATGCTGTATTGTACTTGTTCCAGCAATGTGATGAACCACTGTGCTTGTAAAATGCTGTGCTCAAACAACCCATAATTAAATGTTTAAAGTCGATTAACACCCTATATTGCAACACACTAATCGATGGTGGAAGGGTTGCAGTTACCAAGTGAATAACAGGAAGAAACATCCAGAATTTGCTAAGCAAAGTCTGCTCACAAGCTAGGAGTATATATGTCAAGCAAATAGTCTATTTAAGAAAGTAAAGGTTGTGAATCACCCTTACAAAAGCCATGAGACAAAATAAGCATTCATAACACACTCTATGATTTATGCCTTTTTGTGCCTATGTGTTTCAAGACAAATCTTTTCCAGATTAGCAGTGGTGGAGAGTTACTAAAGTTTCAATTCCATGAAGTCTCTGAATAAGTAGATTTCTTTAGATGTGATGGCTGGACCCACTGGGTTTACTAGGATTACTAACATGTTTAAAAGAGAGCCCCATCTTAAGAGCTTCACTGGACTGACTCTAGTACCTGGCAGAAGGGTGTGCATCATGGATGGCAGGAATTTCAGTTTCCATTCCAAACCTCCCAGGTTGTGGCTGCTCCAAACCCCAAAACATCCCCAGAGAGGAGGGCAGCAGGCCTAGCGACAGACCCCTGCAGAGGGGCTCCTGTGCATCTGGGGCTCGCCAAAGCCAGCTGTCTTCATTGCAAGGAGAAATTCTGCCAAGTCCTCATGGGGGATGAGGTTTTCCCAGGCTAGTCACATGCAGACGGTGGCTAAATGATACATTCCTGTTTTTGGATCTGTGGCTTCAGTCCTCTCCTACAGTGATCTCTGATCTCTTGGCTTTGGGTCCAATTTTCTGTTATTTTGTGCGGCACCATCCAGCACCCACCACTCCACATTACAGATGTGACTGTGCCCATCAGGAGCACCAGGCTTCCCCCCTTTCCCCTTTGATTTGCATTTCATCACTGAGAAGTGTGCACACTTTCATGTAAGTCTTGAGCAATCCAGAGAGACAAGGGCCTGCTGGGTGAGTAATTCGTAAGGGGATCTTCAGATCTTCTAATTCAGACCCTGACACTCATGCAAAGAAAATGCAAAAGGACTCCCTTACTGACCCTTTTTTATGAGACTCAGACATTAGGTAGGATTTTTTTCCTGTTGGTTTGAAGGTGCTTTGATTCTTATCATGAAAAGTAAGACTGTTCATTGAATGTTCACTTCCAAGCAAGACTGAATCACAACCTTTTCTGCTTGCCTAAATAAACAAGAGTTATCATGAGTGGAATTATGTTGCCTAAGTTTTGGATCAAATGCCTATGGGACTGGGAGCTTGGTTCCTAGGCACGTTGGCCAGGTGCTACACATAGGGCTGGCAACACTGGGAGAAAATGGCCTGGAAAACGAGCAGAAAGGCATAGGGAGAAAACACACACGGGACAAAGGAGGAAGGAAGTTTAAAAAAAATCAATTTTGTAAAAAAAATACAACCTGTAGTGTTCAGATGCTCTAGACTGAAATGTGCGACATACTGCAATTGATCAATCCCTTGGGCTTACTAGTCAAGGGTCTCCAAAAGTCAAGCATTGATCTTTTAGAAGTTATAGAAAGATTTACATCAGGTAAATATATCAGAGTTTTCTCCGCTCTTAAATTTCCTTGGATAGCTGGGCATTCCCTATGGATCTGCATTCCAATACTTCACCTCTCTGATAGAACTCCCTGTAGTTAGTGCTATTATAGCTCTGCACGCTCTCGTTATTTGACTGAATCTGTCTGATGTCTTTCTCCTTCATACTAAGCTCTTGACCTCTTTAACTTCTTGTGGCCAGGAGATCTTTACCCTAACTAGGTGCATGAAAACGGATTTTTTAAGCTGACCCAGTTTGCTAAGCCTCTATTTTAAGCTATTAAGCCTAGTCCAGCCTTACAGATGCCTAGCTTTTTAGGCAATCTTATCCAGCGTATATTAGCCAAGACATCCCTGTAGTTGAATTTAGTATGTAAAGATTTAGCAAAACAAACCTGCTGTTACTTGTTTTGAGAAAAATTCCTGCAATGAGAGGCATGAATTACACATAATTATTGACCCTGCAGTGTAAATAGTGATGATAGGAAGCTTTTAAAATGTACATTATTAAACTGGTAGAGTGTTTATAGCTATAGAGACATCAGTGGTTTAGCAATTAAATCTGCATTTATGAACTCTCCTAAATAGATAATATTAGTCCAAAGAAATTAGTTTTAAGATAATTTAAAAAAAAAAAGAGACCAACAAATGCAACAACATTTTTCAGATCCAGGACACTAAATTGTCTATGAGCTGTTATAATCTTTAATTTAAACTATATAAATATCCCCCACAGAACAGCTTCTTTCAGGGCCTGTTCCAAGGACCTTAAGTGAGTGTAAAGTCTTTCCACTGACTTCAATCAGCTTTGAAAAGACACTTAATCTCCTGCCGGCATTACCTGCTCATGATTAACTGCTCTGGCTTGTCTCTGCTACCCTTTTGGCCCTTACAGAGACAGGAAGAGAATGAGTATTGTGATGCCAAGAAGATCTGTAGACTTTCTCTTATTTAACCATGTTACCCTGATGGTACTCAGCTCCTTTCTTGTCCTATTTTTGCAGTTGGTCACTGAAGATGTACAGTGTGAGGAGGCAGAAAATCCAGTTGCTTTTAAGTATTCACCTGCAGCTGGCTCTAGGCAGAAATGGGACCTGGTCCGTGCAGTACCTGCTGCAGGTCCCAGGGTTGGAGGAGGCTGTGGCCCCATGCTGCAGCAGAAGCAAGTCTGTGGAATGCCTGCAGAGCACAGGGTGTGCTCAACCTGCACTTGATGTAGTAGGTTCACAGCATAGGCTGGACCACAGAGAAATAAAGGCTTAGGGAAGACAGGCTGGGTTATGTTGGCAGGTGGAAAAAGGGTGTATGGGGCCAAGGTGAAGGGAAAGGCATTCTTACCCTTCTGGTATTGTGGAACGCCAAACCTTTGTCCAAAACCTGATGACTCATCAAGAGTATGAAATGAAACACAGTGATGATGTCCCCAGTGGGTATTTCATCTGCAGCTATACAGAGTAACCTGATTTCCCAAATCATCTTTGCAGAAGGGGCTCGTTGTGCAGTCCACTATACTGACTGGTCACCAAGGGCAGAGTTACAAGAGTAGTTTGAATAGTAGAGATGGGTTTAGGTTCATACAGAAAGAGACAGTTTGGAATTAAGGATAATTAAAAAAATAATGAAGTTACCACTTAAAAGTTGCCTTCCTTATCCTTCAGCTCTCATGTTTCTACTGCCACAGTTATTTAGACATGTAAGACAGGTCGCGAGGAGATGAAGACACATGCAGAGATATCAAGGGATACTGATCACCTGAATTGTGGAAGTAACTGTTTTGAACTAAAATTAGAGCTGCTTTTCTCTTTGGGTTCAGGATTCGAGTAACCTTATCTGAAATCATAATTTTATGTAAACTCTCTCCATTCCCCTTCTCCCTCACCTTCTACCTTTGGATTTCCACATGACGGTGCAGCCTGATGAAGATTCTCAGGTTTGATTTTCAGCCAGATAAGTTAATCTGGAAATCTGAAGGGTGCTGCTTACCCCCGTTGCCAGGCCTTCGTGGGACTTGCCCAGCCATCTGCAATTCATTGGCTGCTCTGACATGCATGTCATGCGTGTCTGACATGCAAGAAGACAGCCTGGGCAAAAAGTCCAACTACGTATTTACCTTCAAACAGATGGTGGGACCTGACTTCTGATGAGCTCCTGTTGGCTCTGGTAGGGCCTGTCCAGCTCTGGGTTCTGACCTTCAGCTCAGCTGCCTCCAGCATGGGACTAGGGTGCTTAGCGCCCAGAACGGAGGAGGAGAAAGAAGACTTGAAATAGTTGTGATCTTTGGCTCCCAGCCAAGGAAGCTTGGCTATCTCTAGAGGAGGGGAAGTTTGAATAAATTATCCAAGTTACTGTAGAGATTATTACTCCCTCTGGGCCTTCTCTGGGGAAGGTGATGATGGGAGAGCACGGGAAAGGAAACAGTTGAAGTCTGTTAGAGAGGAGGCTTGTGCTCAGCATTGGGCCATCCTAACAAAAATATCCCGTGCAAAGTGTGTGAAGTGAAAGCACGCAGCAGAGTGTTTATTTTTTATTTATTTTTTTATTTTATTTTTATTTTTGTCTCCACATCTATGGTCCTTAAATATGGTAGAACCTAGTGGCAGGGTACAGAATAAGGGTTCCTGTGGCTTTTTACCCTGTTGCCAATGAGGGGCTTTCTGGCGAGAGGTTCAGATTGGGAAGATCTGCATCCCTGTATACTGTTGTACAAAACATTGCACAAGACCTGGAAAACCAGCCCTCTGACTTGTGAAGTGCCCCCTCATTTCACTGGGGACCCAACTTAGATATTCAGTGGGGCCAGCACCCTGAATGCCATCTCTTCTGCAGCTTGTGCGGGATAAAGCGAGCGGGGTGAATGGTCCCTCTGAATTTCCCCTCTGCTCCAGGAGGGGGAGGCAAGTGAGAGGGGACGCCTGTCCCCCATTGATCCTGGTAGAGGGGACCAGCTCAGGGGAAGCGAGGCAGCTGGGGAAGAGGCTGTGTCTGTGGTGCGTGTCCACGGACCCTCGTGTACAGTTTCTTGTCCGTGTGAGTCACCGGAGCTCTCTGTGTGGGCATAGCTTCAGCAGTGTATCATTGCTCCCCCCCCCAGCGCCCCGCTCTGTCCCTGGGTGGGTTCTGCACGGAGAGCCCAGACGGAGGAATTTCTTTCTTTACACAGTGGGTGTTAATCAACATTTTGGGAAATGCAATTACAGGTTCGCAAGCTGTGGAAACCTCTGGGTTTCCCACACTTGGTCAGCATGGTCATCAGCCATGGCTCAGCTCTTTCATTAGCTGCCAGGGACACTTAACCTCTCACGGTGTCTGCATGAGACTGGGAATGTTTTCTGAATGACTAAGGTGCCAGCCCTGCAGGCATACGTGTACGCTTAGCAGCAGCCAGTGCTAGGATTTTCCTAAGAGAATTAGGAACTCAATTTTTCTGGGAGCCAAACTCTGTTATTATTATTATTTTTAAATCCCTGCCTTTTTGTTACTAGTTTTCCAGCTGAGCATGTTAGACTCCTGGCACCGCTGCCGTACTCTGGTGCATTACTCAGCTTTTGTGCTGCCAGACTGAAATGTCAATGCAAGTAACTATCAGCCTCCCAGGAGGCGAAATGGAGAGCACCATTCCCTCCTCCCTAGGTAAGCGGTTTCAGGATACAGCTTGGTCAGTTACGAGAAAAGTTATAGGATATGTTGCCTGAGGTAGTGAGGGGCTGGACTTGCCAATGCACAATGCTCTTCCCAGTCTTGAGTTCCCAAGAACACCCTGAATGCTGTGGAAAAATAAAGTTTTCCCATTATGTGCACTTTCCTGAATCATTCTGATAAATAATATTCCCACTGCCATTTTTCTGCATTCCTACATGGCGATGTCCTGACTGCTATGTTCAGTGAAAAGCTTCGTTATCAGGAGCCATATTTCATCTACCAGCTCTCAGAGGTCACCACTTACTGGACATTTATATCCTGACCTTAAGTCCTTGCCTGTACAGAAAGGCCATACTGCTCTAGCCTTATTGGTATAATTAGAGTAAAACAATCTCCACCTTTCCCCCACTCCTCCTTGGTATGGATGCAATCACCCAACTGTAAAGATGTTTACACAAATCTAGGTTATTCTTACTGAGAAAGCAGAATGTGTTTTACCACAACAAGGCATTTTTATTTCAGTGTAACTACATCCCCACCAAGCCTGATGCTGATCTAATTAGGGCTAATTTTATACAGAAGTGGATGCCAGAATCAGCACACTGATGTACGGGGGCACATGCATACACAAGGCTACTGTATATGTCTTAAACACGTCCTGATGTGGCACTCCCATCTGTGGCATCACAAACCTAGCACTGTGGAAGAAGGAAGTCTTATCACTGACTAAAATAATTGTATGGGCACAGAAACTGTGTTTAGACAAGGCTTATAGAGAAGCACAACTTATTTTCTGTAATTTCCTATCCTTCTACGGCTGGACTGCATTGCAGTAAGACAATCCTGACAGCAGCTACAAGTGTAAGGTCTGCAACATGACATGTAAATTTGGTCTAAGAGATGAAATACCAAAATTATTCACTGTTTAAATAGACAGTTCAAGAGAACAAGCTCCCATGAATTAATGCTTCATGGTCTGAAGTGCTTTTAGTGTTTCAATTCATTTTGAAGGATTTGAGAGAAAATGGCCCCTGTGTCTGGAAAGAAACCTCACACTGACCTCACCCAAGAAATCTGGATGTCTTCTTCCTGTTTTAAAGGAGCAAATAAGGATGAATCTAAATGAAGTGGCCAGCAAAACTTCAAGCCAAGTCAGTTACAACATATCTGCAACCACAAGCCAATTAGGCCTGCCCTGGGGATTTAATACAGTGTGCTAGACAAAGCCAGTATCTGAAAGTCTGCAGTGATTTCTAGTTCATGCAAAAAAACAATTAACTGAAAACAAGGTAAATAATAAACATGTTATGTAATATATTTTTGAACATGTAATATTCATGCCATTTCTCCAGGGTACATCAATTCCAGGATGAGACGAGACTGTATTCAAACTCTGCTGACAGTAAAGCACTTTTTAGAGGAATGGGAATGCTTGGCAGAGCTTCCAAAGTCAGAAACTCCTTGGCCATGCGCAGCCGTACCCTGCCCCACTGACTCAGATGCTGATCCTGAGGTCTGAACCAGCTGCACCTACAAGTTAGAGCAGCCGTAGGCCTGCCGTGCCAGCTTATTTATCAGCTGGGAAAGTCCCGTATGGCACATTGCATACAGGCGGGCAAGGCCTAGCATCCTCAGGGTGTGTTTTGCTTTGTATTTGCTTTCTCAGTCCCAGTGCGCTCCTACACAGGGAAGATGGGTTGAGTAAATTTGGCTTTAGCCAAGTGTTACAGTTGGCTGCTAATGACTGGTTGAAGGAACTTCAGTTCTACTTTGGTAATACAAAGGGATTTCGGTGGAGACCAACCATCTGTCCAATAACAGTAACTTGTAGTAAGTTCTTAGTTTTTCCAAAAGCAGTATCAAAACCCAGGCTGAGGTAACAGTCGTTTTTTTTCCCCCCGTTGTCTTTATATGTGATGTGAATTTGCAGCCAGAAACAGCCTGTCCTGTGTCACGTGCCCTCAGTTTCTTGGGCCCCGTGGTAAAGTGGGTCAATGCAATTTTTAGACAAGTTAAACTGAAATCATCACTCATTTTCCTTCTACAACCTACAGTCAAGGATAAGAATTTATTTTTTCTTCCAAACACATTCCAAACTTCTTGTCAACACCCAACTATCAGTAAAATCCATGGACTACTGGCTTCAGTGGAAGTCAGAATTCACCAACACTTTGAAAGTGTCATATTTTACATGCAGCGCACCAGCCTTGAGATAAAACAAACCACTGACAGGTGAAATACCAAAATTTCAGGCATATAATCCGCACATTAGTCAAACTTCACTACTGTAAAAACACCCTGTGGAAAGAAATTCTCAGATAGCCTGTACTCTGACAGAGCCTGCACGGGACCAAAAGTGGGACACAAAGGTGTGATGCTGAGCATTAGGGGAAGGGGAGCAGGCCTGAGGAGGCTGGGGTCAGAGGGACTATGGGGTGAGAGAGCAGGCTGTGCCACACACATTTGATTGTGTTACATGCATAAGGGTACAACCTGCTGTGTTTCTGGACTGCAGGATTTTATGTTTTGAAGCTAACCTCTGGTTGTACAAGTGATTTCTTACACGGTGCGCTGAGCAACACCTAATCATTTTCCCTCACACAGGGAAGTTAATGATTGTTTAATGTGTCTAGAGCAATGATGTCCCATGTTTGGCTTGCAGGTCTCTGAGGCTATCCAGGAAGTTTAGCTGTACGCTATTCAACAGCTGAGCTTTCCATTAAATTAATTTTGGCGTCCTATTTGTATTCCCATTTCTTTTCATTTCCAGAATTCTTTGGAAAATAAACAGCATACGATTTTGCAGATTAAAGCAAAACCCCACATTCATTATTTCACATCAAACATTTTCTCATGGGTGAATGAGAAGGGGAAACCTTCTTGGGCCTCTGATAATAAGAAAAGACGTTCCAGGGTTGATGTCCTTTGTAGAAGGATATTGCCCTATGGAATTACATATTTCTGCACCAAAAAAAAAAAAACCCAACAACAAAAAAAACACCACTCAGAGCAGCAGCTCACTTCTTCCTGGGTGGCAGAAGAGGCCCGGCAGCTCTCTATTTTACACTGGCAGGGGAAAAAAGGGAAAGAAACTGATGATGAGGTAATGATGGTGGTGGCCTTGTGGTTTCTCATGCAGAACTCCTCAGCCAGAGCATAGTTAGTGGTGGCATCATTCTCTCCTTGGTGATACCTGTCAGTCACAGGTATACTGCGGGGATTTGGGGAACTTTTGCTGGCTCACTTCAACTGCAGTTTGGACATCGTATTCTCTTTTGCTATTTGTATTTCATCCTATCAAAATGAAATCAGGTAACTAATCTCTGAGGAACCAGAGGATCTGAAGTACCCCAAACCCTTGATGCTCACACTGAGGGATGAAAAAGTCTTAATCAAGTTTCTGTTTTCTACATGGGGATTTCTCTGAAGCTCAGCGCCTTGGAGCTAGGTTGTCGTTCCAGCTGGATGTGTCTCCAGCCAGGGGCAGCTGTGGGCCCAGGAGGGGTAGGACTGCTTTGGCATGCTTTGACTTTTCTGTGAGCAAGTCCGTTAGTCAGACATGTATTATTGGCGGCATTTGTTATTCTCATTTTGAAATTTCACATTGAGTTTCAAAGATAACATAATGCAGAAAAATGCTTTTAATGATCAATCTACAAGGGAGGAGGAACTGCTCTCCAGAAGATCAGAGTGGATAATGCAAATGCTCTCAGTGCCTGGGGATGTAGACAAATTAGGGAGAGGCCAGAGGAGAGCTACAAGAACAGTAAGAAATTTAAAAAACATGGTCTGTTAGGAAAGATTAAAGGAAGTAGGGGGCTTACTCAAGGGCAAAGGTTTGTGAAAGATACATAAAGTCTTTGAATATTTAAAGGCTGTTATATAGGATGATAATCAATTTTCTTCAAGTCCACCTAGGAAAGTATAAATCTACTCATATCTACTCAATCTGTGGCAAAGATAATATACCTTGCTTGCCAGCAAAATCTTTTGTTATTTGTTCCTCTTTTTAAAAAAGCATGTTACTGAAATTTTAAAGCAGGTTGTCTAGGAGAATCATGGAACTTACTTCCCAAAATGTTTTCAAGACTCAGCTAGACAATCTTCTGCCAGAGATCCTTGGTTACACTTAATCTTGCTTCAGTACAGGGGTTTGGACTAGATGAACTTAAGCTGCATAAATATTAACAAAAAGCAAGTGATTGTCTCTCTGTTGTGTTTTAATAACCCATTCTGTGCAACATGACCCAGGAACCACAAGAACCAAATATAATTGAAAATAGACCCTTGTCTATGGACAACTATTCCAAAAAGATTGGACTGACAGAAGTTTTAGAGGGAATTAGCAGTCTGCTGATACAACTGGCATTAATGTCTTTCCCTGACTCAGGCAGCTGTAGAGACCTTTGCTGACTGAGTTTCTGAGCAAGACACGGTCTGGAGACAGGTCCAAGGACATCTCAGGTGCTCTGTACTCGGATTTTGCCCTGTACTGTGGAAAACAGGTGATTTTTACCCCCCTCACTGGTAGCCAGGTGCATTTCCTTCTTCCCAGACTTGCTGTCCTTTGTCAAGATGTTTGGTTTGGGTCTTCAAGCATCATCAGAGCAGCACTCACATCCTCCTTGTTGATTCAGGTTTTCTGGAGAGTCTAAGAAAAGGACAACATGCATAAATAGTGAACACAAAGCAAGACAGAAAAACCAGTGGGGTGGAGAAATAACAAATCCCTGGTATAAAATTTGCCCCTAGGGAGTAGGTGATGGTAAGTTGTTCTCTGCGTACCCTAGGAGGAGAGCAAAAGGAGGGGAGGTGAAGAGTGATATGGTCTTTCCTCTGGCCTGGCAGCTTCTCAGTGGATGCTGCCCCTTCCCTCCTCCTGCCTGGTTCCCCAGGCCTTGGTGTGCAGGGAAGTGACTCGGTCTGAGCGTGCAAGAACCCGTGTTGTCGTGTGCGTCCCCAGCACCAGTTGTGCTTGGCTCAGCGTGGAGGCTGAGGAAGCCCTCCCCCACCACAAACCACACTAACAGGGGACTGTGGGAGCTGCCAGAGGACTTGGTATGAGGGAAGCTCGCTCCACTTTGTTGGCAATGAAACGTCTTTTCTCTGAATAAAAATGTCCTTGAGAAAGAGAGTCTAATTTATAGTTAATAGCTGGAAGGTTTTGTGAGAACTTAGCAAGGGCAGAAAGCTCTGGAGTCTTATGGTCTGGGATATAATAAAGGAGGATGGTTTCCATGAATACTCTGGGGTATTATTTTGTGATGTGCATGTTTTTTTTTTTTCTAAGCCTGGTCTCTTCCTACAATACACAGCATGTGCTGTACAGAAGCAAGACAAGACAAAGCTAACCACGTAGGTCATGACTCTGAGCATGTGGGAAGCCGCTCTCCAAGTATAAAAGTTAAGGTAAATATCTGGTGTTGATAAACACATTGTGCATACTTAAGGCCACCACTGTTCCTTGGGTGCCCTTTGTTAGTGTAAATAAGCTTCATCTTGGTTTGTGGCAAACCTCAAATATTTGACTTCAGTCTCAGCATGGTTGAGCAGGCAATATACTGAGTTATTCATCTGTTCTTGTGCATGTTTTTTAACACTGTAACTTATCATATTAAATTGTTCTTGACAATGAAACCCCAAGTTTTCCAAAGAAAATAATAATACAGGGTTAGAGGATCCTCCTCTTGTTCAGCCTGAAGTTGCTTTGCTAAACATCCAGGTGCCGACCATTCACCCACTCCAAGGAAAATGTTAACGCTTTCTCTCCATTGCATCAGTTTTATTAGTTTCAGTGATAGTGGGAGGCCTGCAACCCACCGACACCAAGGATGTGCCTTTGTCTAACACAGGAAGAAGTGGCTGTATGTGGGTGAAGGTGCCTGCGGATCCCCACTGCTTGGGGGATGTGGCTGGATGCCACATCTCCGCAAAACCCAGCACAGTGTCCTGAAGTGTGTGTTTTGACCACCATCCTCTGTGATCACCACTCCTGTTGGGAGTACAGGGAAGAACCAAAATATGTGGGGAACTGCACCTTTGGAAAGGCTTGCCCAGAGCCAGCTGGATCCCAGACTCCTTGGCTCTGAATGCCCTGAATTGTGCAAAGTGGGTGGGTATGTTGAGGGAAAAGCACTCAGGCTCAGGACAGGGGTTCTTTGTCTCCTTCACTCCTAGCAATAAACACGAAGAAAGGAGAAGTTGTAGCACAGCTTCAGCCTGATCACTCCAGCTTCAGAGCACTGTTTGGGCAAACTCTGCTCCAGTGTGCCTAGTTCACAGTAGTGTGAGTGCCTAAGACAGTGACACAGAGTCCACTCTGTTTGTATGGTAGAGCAGTCTAGAAAAATACTTTGTGTGGCAGCCTTATCTGTGCAATAGGAGACATGAACAGACGGCTTCAGTTCCAAAGAGACTTAGGGGCCTATCTGGCATTGTAGCTGTGTAAGCTCCAAATTTAGATCATCCAGCTCTTACTTGTCTGCATCTGAATTTGGGAGCAAATGAGTTCTGTCAGCATGTTCTTCAAATACCTGAAGGTCTTGTGCACAGCTGAAGGATGTGCACGTAGCCACCCTGGTTGTGATGGCTTCAAGCTAAAGCCTGCTGGAGCCTTCACAACTAGGGTGGCTGCATGCACATCCTTCTAAACAAAGCACGTGGTTCCCTGTTGTACTTCTCCCCATCAATGTTCACACACACATACAAAAAGACAACAGACCTATAGTAATGAATTCCTACTCAACAGGCCAGTGAGTAGTGCGTTGTGTGGGTGCTTGGGGTCTTGGTTGTGCTGCTGCCTGGTTTGGAGCCAAGCTTTTTCTCTTGGGTCATGTCCCAGCTTCAGCTGTAGGGCACTCTGGGGTGAAAGCTTCTTCTTTAGAAGCTCCACTTTTTGGCAGAAAATACTTAAATATGTACTTGTTTCAGAAAAAGTGAGAAGGACTGTGCACCCTTGTGATTAGGATTTCCAGCAGAATGCCTTAAACTAAACCTTCATTCCAGTGAATGCGGTGACTCAGAGGACACTGTTTTAAAGGAGACATCAGCTGTCTCAGTAACACAAAACTACACCCTTTTACTGGCCAGGGAGTTGCCAGTTTCACTGATTCCCTAACATGTATTTAAGTTAATGCTTTTGGCAAGATGCTCGTGATGAAGCTGATCTCTTATTTCTCCGTGCAAAAATTTCACTTGCTCTTTGTTCGAAGCCACGCAGACATACCTTCCTGCCAGTGCGGTCTATGCTTCATTTCTAACTCCCTATTTTCCTCTTTCCCGGCCACTTTCGGCAGTCTTTCCCTGCTAGCAGTCACCCCGGTGGAATTCATAAATCCCATTGATTTGAACCGGCCGGGGGTGGTGGGGGCAGCGGTGGGGTGTGGGTGGTGGGGGCTGTTCCTGTCAGTGCTTGGCTGGGGCGGGTTGTTTCCAAGCTCCAGTTTCTCCCCACCCACGCGGACTGGACATGCAGCCCTGGCTGTATTTACCAGAAGAAGCCTGGCCAGGAAAACGCAGAAGCCTTGGCTCTGGCTGTGGGTTTTGGCAAAGCCTTCTCTCAGGAGCATGTTGGTAATGGCAGCGTGGTGTGGCAGGGAGGCTGGCTGCTAACCCAAGCGAGCAGCTGGCACCAAGAGAGCATCTGCATTATTTAAGGAGAGAAAAAAGACAAACAAGCTCCTCATTCAGCTGGCTGAGGCTAAAATGCCAGGTCCGTCTCCTTCCCAGCCCTTTGGGCCTTATGTTGGGAATTATGTCCTCACCCATGCCCCAGCCACCTCCAGCTCCCTGTTTCCCAACGTGGGTCTTGCCGAGCAGCTGCGGTTCCTTTGGAAATGCTCTCCTCCCTTCCTGGCAGGTAGATGCGGTCCTTGCACTTTCTGATGAATCAATTGCATCAACAACAAAAGCCAAATAGTTACCATGGATGACAAATTTTGGCCATTCTGAACGGTTTGTAAAGGAAACCATGAAGGTCGAAAACTGCTCAGTATATGATCCATACACTGGTTATTCATGACAGTGACCCAATACTGTACTTCACTAAATGGAACAGACAAGCCCTGTCTTGCTGTCACCATTAAACTTGATGGACCTGTGCTTACCTACATAATCTTGGAGCCAGTGCACAGAGCAGCCCTTAATTTTAAGAAACAAATTTTAGTGTAGTGCAGGAGGCACAGACACCCTTGAAGTACCTGGATATGCTGCAGCTGTGCTGGCTTTACCCATCCAAAGGAGTGAAGTTTACTCCTTTGAGATGTGCTTAACTAGCTAGCTAAAAGTAGCATGGGTCCTCAGCACAGGTATGACTTAACTAAAGAAGTCAAAATCCTAAGACAGGCAAGACAGAAAGGAATCTGTAGGTGGGCCTGGAATAGGTATTTTGCCAGGTGGGCATTATTCATAGAGTTCCAAGCACACCCACGTCTATACCCATGTGGAGGTCAGAAACCTAGACCTGTGGGAAAAAAATGTGATTAAAAAATAGGGAAAGGCAATCAAACTCTCTCTAAAGTTCAGAAAATTGTAGTTAATTTTAAGAAAAAATAAAAATTCTAGTAATAAAATATGAGCTACTGTGAGTAAGACCAAAAGTCAGAGTTGCTTGGCTCTCAACAGTTACTAATACAGTCACACAAACATACAAAAGAAACAAGTATTCACTGCACTGCCATCAACTGTATGTCCTTCCAGCTTTCAGCAATGTCTGAAATTTCTTGTCTCCTGCAATTTTTGAGCCAGAAGTTGTATTTGCATCTTGGTGGGAAATACTGTTTTCATGAAGTTTTTCTACTATTTTTTCCAGTTCATACTTCCAGCATCTACGGTACTCTGTGGCTGTGATTTCTACATACGCAGTGGGGGGAAGGTTTAAGTCGTTTCTATTTTAAATTAACGTTTAGAGGTGAACATGATGATAAATTGCAAATATCAGAAGTAAGTCATTCAAATTAGTAATCAGCTCCAAAAGGTGCCAATTTCTTTCGCTGCCCTTTTTTAAGACTGGATGTTAGTATATGGAGAACTTGGAAAATTGAAATAGATTTAACAAACCAGCCTTGTATTCTTTCCTATTTTTTCTATAAACAATTGTTGATTTAGTCATCATTAACTTTTGAACTTTTAAAGAGATGCTCTTTGAAATTCAGTTTGCAATGTTATTGCAATGCTGTAATTAACTTGGACTTAAGCTGGGAGTGGAGCAAATAAGCAAACATTCAAGTTTTAGCACTGAAAAATTTACATCAAGAAGACCTGTTTTCCTTACTACATCTTTCTGTATCTTGTTTATCCTATCAGATGGAAGTATTATGATAGCCCTATTCTTTATTTGATTGTCTCACCCCAGATAAAGGCCATGTAATATTATTTATTTTGCAAATAGTGTTATTGTCTAATTATCTGTGTAGGCACCTATCATTATGTTTAGTGCAGTGAATGGAGCAAATCATAAGGCCCACAGAACACCAGGCCATTTTTATGGACTGTATGATGGTAAAAGAAAATTTATGAAGTGGAAAGAAGCTGGATATTAACTGTGCCATTTTGGCAGGCTGTTTCCTAGTAAACACTTTGACAGTGCACAAGTAGACTACTCAGGTTAAACATCTCAGGGCTTTGCTTCCAGCAGTGGCTAGCAGCTTGTGCTGAAGGAAAAGATGTGAGAAGTAGGACGTGTGGTGTCATTGCCCATGAGTACTCTCTTGGTGCAGCAGTCAAGTTATAGTTTTCAGAGGTGGAAAACATCCTGCACATTTTATTTCAGTAGTCACTGATGTATCTAGATGATATTTCTCACCAGAGTCATACTGAAGGTGCTAAGAATTGCATATTTTAATTGCTCAGAGAACACCTGCATTTCCACTTGTTTACAAACCTCTCCAGGTCATCTGCCCTGTTTGGTCTGGAATGGCCATGGGTCTAATATGCTGGCCTAGCATGCACTCTAGTTTCTTCCAGCTCAAATCAGGGCCATGCCAGGGAGTTTGTGTGCCTCCATAGCAGCTGTCCATTGTTGTTTTGATGGCAATGGTAGGACCAGTGCGTTGTGCATCCCTTGAGGAACTGGGCAAAGAGAGCTTAAAAACATACCCAGTAAGATGTGTCAGGTCTCCGTGGTTAGACCTCAGGTACCCTCCATTTCACCCACGAGAGTGAAGCACCTCTGTGCCTGTCATCCTGCACATGTAACCACTTCACAGGGTGAGCCCAGTGAGGGAAACCACAGGTTGAATGAAGACAAACTGTCATTTCAGGATTCACACGGGAATATAACTTATCCTCTGTTATACAAACTCAGTAATTATGTCTGTCAGTAGGTTGATATTTTATATAGATAATGTGCATGCTACCAGCTGACTCAAGCAACTGGAGAGCAGCTCTTCAGTGTGAAATATGTTTATAAACTAAGCTTTCTCTTAAGTGTGAATAATGTCTACTGTGGCACCAACAGGACATTTTTCCAATAAAGATGCCCCTAATTAGAAGAGTAGTTAAATTGGTGCTTTAAATCCTCCTAATGTGCCAGTCTGAGCGCTGGCATTGCACTGCACCTTCTGGCTTGGCTACATGGAAGTGCTCTCAGCACTGGCTGGTGCAAGCAAACATTTCAGTCTTGAGTTCAACCTTCAGGGAGCGAAGGTTTCCTAGGTCAGGATGGTCCTGCTGAGAATTCCTTAATTCAGGCACGTGGTTCAGTTCTTCCAGACTCCAAGACCTAGGTGGGATTTGACCTGTACACATCTCTCATGCAGTGTTTGGAAGGACAGAGAAGGTGCAGAGGAGAAGGACCAGGATCTACATGTTACCTGCTCCAATAAGAGAGCAATGACTGGGGTAAGACTGGATCCAGACTGCTCGATGTCTTCATCACAGAATGAGCATATGTTTTTATTGCTTCCCAGGTAGAAGAGAGGCTGAGAGAAACAATGTGGGGATGCTTTCACAGTGAACCCTGTTGCTTTCCACCCCAACCCTGTCACTTTCACAGTGGGGATGCACAGTAGTGAGGAAATTTCCCGCGGGTTAGCAATCTGCAGGAAGGAGATGATGGAACACTAAATGTGTCAGTCTATGACCAAGATATTCCTTTCACAGAAGTGGGAATTTCTTTTATTAAGTGAATATGAAACAAAGTGTCTGTGTTGCTTCTCTCCAACTGAAAAAAAGGGCAAAGTCTTGGCATAAGACATGGCTGAGCACTGGTTAGCCAGGTTGCTGCTCCTGAGGAAGCTTTGTGCTTGAGACAGCAGCCAGCCAGATGTCCTAGGGCCTCAGGGAGT
This sequence comes from Anser anser, assembly GCF_964211835.1. Taxonomy (NCBI): domain Eukaryota; kingdom Metazoa; phylum Chordata; class Aves; order Anseriformes; family Anatidae; genus Anser; species Anser anser. The sequence goes on along the minus strand of NC_139720.1, from coordinate 114,011,130 downwards.
GGTAATGCAGGCAGCAGAGTTTCTCTGCTGCCCACAGAGGTATGCTTACCTCAGCAATGGCATGGTTTGCCCCAGTCTGGTCTTAGCAATGCCTCCAGATGTCCTAGGTGGAGTGCATTTCTTCTGACCTCATGTGTTGGGCAACTGACATCTGAGTTAGTTGTCTGGTCTGTCTTTACATTGTGTGGTGAGAAAGAAGCTCTTATAGCAAACAGTCCATGTCATTCAAAGATTGCAATATATTCCGAAAGAATACAAAGATTACAAATATTCTATTACAAGCATGCGAAGAGTTGTGTCCTGAAGAGACTATTTCTGTCAGTGCTCTAACAGGATTCTGTTCAAACGGCACTGATACAGACACCAGCACTGGAGACACTTCCATTGAACCACCCTTTGAGTTAATGACCCGTAGTGAACTTATCTAAGCAAAAATTTTGGTTCATGAAGAGAAGAGCAAGGCCTTCTGTGACTAAGGGCTTGCCCGATGAGTATTACTCCATGGAGAACCTTTTCAAATTTCATTGATACTAGCATTTTTTATGTTTTATGTAACATAACTATAAATGTTCTTGGACATGCATGTTAATTCCCAGTTGTATTTATCTAAAGTGTTTGTGTCAGAAGGCACTGGAATTAATCAGGTCTTAACTTTGTCAACAGTATGTGATAATTTAGCTGACACTGCACCACCATGATGGCTTTCAAGTCCTGCCACCATATTGGATGTTTTAAAACTCCTTCCAAAATTGTATTTCCTTTAAAAAGTAAAGGAATGAAGTTAATGAAATTCCAGCCCTTAGGATTTCAATGTTATGTTAAATTGCAAAATGAAATGCACTAAATTCAGTAACCTGTAAAACTGCATATCTTCAACAACATCAAGTTACTGCACCAGGTGCAGTATGAACTACCCTTGTTTTTCATGCTAACAGATGGATTGTGTCATCTAAGAACTGCCCTGCGTTAACGACACATCAAATTACATCACCTCTGGTAAACATTGCGCTACTTAGCTTCCCAACCCTTTCCAGAAAACCAGAGGAAGCTCGGCAGCTATTCCATATCCTTACGGAAAACACAGTCTCTTTTCCTGGCTTTTGCAGAAAGAAAGTGGGTTTTGAGCAGCCCAGATGCTAGAGGAATTTACTTGCAAAGCCAAGCTGAGGAACAGCAATGCCATTCTTTTTATTATACTGAAGCTTCTGTTCTCCCAACGCACACCTTCTCAGCCCCCGTCGTATCATTAAAGACTCCCCTATGCTGACAGCAAAGAGACATCCTTCCTGAGGGTCACCTTTCTCATAGGAGCCAAAAGTGTCTATCAGTCCTTATGCGTGGGTGACTTACCCATGAACGGCAGGTAAGAGAAGTCTGTGAGTCAGAGGGAGTCAGCTTTTGTTTTATGTCCTAACACTGCTGTAAATGAATTCCTTTCCTGAATATTCATCTGCTGCAGAAGTTTGTCTGGACACAGAACGTAAGAAAATAAGTAATCTACTTCTATTGCAGTATTAAAGATCAATAATGAATGGAAGAAGAAAGAAATTCAAGAACAGTTTTTCTAAAGGCCAGTGTGAGCCACTCGGAGTAGATTATCTTGACACTGGCGCTGTCCCTCCCCCCAGAGCTGTCTTGCAAACATGCCTCTGCCTCATCTGCCATGGGTTATAACAGACCACATCAGCATCCTCCCTGTCTCACAGATGCCCCATGATAGCAGTATGATTAATCTACTTAATTCAGGGTCAGAATCCCAGTTCTCACTGGTTTTGTTTGGCAAGCTAACACAGATAGTTTTCTACACATGATAGAATTTTCCTTTGAGTGTATTGATGTCCAAAATTCAAGCTGTTCTAGGCCTAGGGGTAGCCTCCTAGAATTAGCTGTCTCTGAAACAAACAAAGAAAAAAACCAAAGGATAAATCTATTGCATCAAAATATCCTACCTGAAATGGGACAATTAACCTGTTTTTTACTCATTCAGAAGTAGCTGGAATATGTCCAGGTGGGCTGGATGCCTGGGCTTGACCCAAGCTGCCTCTCCTGAAGCAGGGCACCCAGGACTTCCCAGTGACAGAATCACTTCATGTTAGAGCTGCAGGCAGCAGGTGTACCTGTCTGCAGGATACCTGCAGAGTAGCTAGTCACATAGTGCATTCTGCCAGCTGCACCATCAACACATCTTTCTTTCTGGTGACAAGGTAAAATGAATAAAGGTAATTCCTGCTATACCCCATAGGAAGCATTTCCAGCAGGGTTTTGTTGGGGTCATGACAATCAGAACAATTGTGATGGTATAATTTTTAGTAGGCTTCTGTGGTATTTGGAGGGGAAAAAAAAGTTGGAAAAGTACTAGCTTTGTACTAGATCTGATTTTTGGAGAGTACCTCCCGTTCTCTGAAACATGCCTGTTGGATCTGGTGGCAGTTTTCTCAGGAAAATGGAAGAAAACTTTCTACAATGTGGCATGTAACTCCCAGCCAACTGTGACAATCAACCTTTTATGTCCCACTGTACCCTATACAAACTAATTACACTGAATGCTTATGTGCTGCTTTATCCCTTCATCTCACAGTTGTTGTTGCAAGTTGCAAAATGAGGCCCTGAGGGTGTGAGGCTCTAGTACGTGAAGATAAAATGTTAATCTGCCCAGTATTTCAAAAGTTGCTTTCATTTTCACAGCATGTATGGTTTCTGTGGGGCCTGGTGTCTTTGGTTTTTGTTCTGGTGTTACATAAGAACATAATATATTTGCATGTTTTTTTGCTTGTTTACTGACTGCATGCAAGTGTCAGTGATGGCAAAAGGGGAAACGCACAGGGGCAGTAATCACAGATACAGTCACATCCTGGAGTGAAGACTGAACCAGCAGTCTAGATGGAGCTGATGTTCTAGTGCAGATACTTCTCACAGGGACAGTTCTTCACATGTATTTTCATTTAACATTCCCTACTTTAAATGCCTGGGATATATGGAACTCACACAGTATTTACAGAATATCACTTATTTTGCTGCCAAGTCAATTGCATATTGCAAAAACTAAAATAAAAGGGGTGCACAAGCATTGCACAGGTGGCAGACCAAAAATGAAAGCAAGCTCTTGCTACATAGTGGAATATCAGATTTTGCTGGAGATTACCCAAGATCAGTTTCAGGCCGCATTTTTCTATTCTTGTTAAAATAGTGTGGTGCAGATTGCAACAGCAGAGTTGCAACTAGTTATGCACAGATAAAACTATAAACTTCAGCAAATGACTAACATGAAGAAATACAGGAAATATAGTTTAGAAAATAATGTTTTTAAAATTTTTTAGATTTAATGCATTTTTTTCTCTTTCCCTGTCCTGACACAGTTTGGTAATGTGCTGGTGAGAGACTCTAGAAAGAATAGGCAAATTACAAAGAAGCAAAAGAAGGCAATCAATGAAGGTGATTGGATGGAACATATCTATATCTTATTCACATTGTTGAATAAATAATAGCAGAGGAGACCTAAAATTAGATTTGAGAAGAAATCTGAACTAGTCCAAACATGGGCTGATGCATTTCTATCATCTAACTAGCACATGGGAGGGTCAGATTCTCAGCTGGGGCAGATTGACTGAAATCAGTGGTGTCCTGCTGCTGCTTGCCTGGCTCCTTTTAACTGGGCTAAAGATGCTTGTGCTGAGGAGGACAAGTATCAATCTTGTAAATCCCTCACCATCTTCTGGAGAGACTGACCAGTTTCGGGTGATGTCTATTCACAAGGTTTGCTCAGCATGTTGCAGGAGTGAGATTTGCCAGTTCAACAGTGAATGATGAGGAGGGAAGCCAACTCCTCAAGTTTGCCATGCAAAGCCTGCCCTCTACTCACTGCACCCTAAAACAGAAAGAGACAGGGTTGACAGCTGACCACTGGTATTCCCTATTCCCACTCCCAAATGAAGGAGGAGGACAAAGATGACACCAGTTAATCTTGGATCTTGCAAGTTCAAAACACAGATCTGTGGTCTTCTGCAGGAGGAAATGAGAACCAGTCTGGCACGACTCCTCTCAATTAGGGAACAATGAATGCTAGCATAAGCCACGTAGGCAGTGCTAGCTTGAGGTCTACCCCACAGAATTTGAAGATTAAATAATATTAAAGCATACCACCAAAAAAACAACCTTGCTGACTGATCACATTTGTTTCAGCACCTGCTTGGGAAGTGCTAGACAGCTCCCTCTTTAGATGCAGACTACTCATCTGTTATAAAAGCCAGAACTACACAATGTGAACACTGTACATGACTCCTCTCAAATCCTGCAACAGTTGCCCTTTAAACAGTCATTTTACCTGCTTCTTTGGTGGGAGGTTTTATGTTCCTCATCTCTCCAAAGGGGAGTGGATCTCGAGGTTGCAGCCCTACCCTTATCTCATTTGTTGTTCTGGCTAAAACCATGGAGCTTAACTGTGCAGAGCACCTGAAAGAGACTTCCTTCCAGGCAGCGGTGTCTGGTGATTGATGTGACTCACAACAGCTTTCCAAAACCAGTGCATTGTTCATCCACCCAAAGATATACTCGTGCAGAGGAAGCAGTTAATACAACAGACATTCATGCATCCCTCATCTTACCTAAACTTTGCAAATTCAGAAACCAGACGTATCCCCCACTTCTGGGCTGGGAGATACGAGTTGCCCTCCGTGTAATCCCCTTGCCTGTTGCTCCATTTCCCCAGCAGCAGCTGACACTCCTCTCCTTCTATTGACCTTCAGAGGCTAGAGGTTTTGGCACTGGAGTCTGCTTGTTGTCTTTAGGTCTAGAAAAATGAGTCTGTTAACCTGCCTGAGGTCTCATAGATAGGGGCTCACTATTGTTCGCTTGAGGACTCAGTACTTTCCCTGGATATATCTTATCACTAAGCACAATTTCTTTTCCTGCTTTTGCACTTCTTAAAAGCAACTTTGATGGATTTCATGCAGGTGATGGTACACTTCTAGAATTAAGACTGTGCATATAATCAATTATATTTTTTAAATTTGATTCCTGAGCTAAAAGTAAAATAAAATAAAATAATAAAAAAAAATAATAAAACAAACAAACAAAGAAACAAGCAAGCAAACAAACAAACAAACAAAAAAAACAAGAGCATGACAATTTAGGGCCAAATACTAATATATCACCTAAAAATCTGTGCCTGCTTTAAAAGGACGAGGTTTTTGGTTATGACACTGAACTGAGGTTCTGTAAACTGGAGCTGACATCCCTTCTCCTTGCTCATAGCAGGGCATGATATTTGGTAACCCTTACCATCTATCCGTGAAGGTGTGCCTGATGTCTAAAATCCTTGAAAATGTAGCTTCAAAATCTCCAAATTCTTGGCTTTGAAATACCACAGTTCACATTTGCAACAACATTTTACCTTCGTTTCCTTCATGAGTTCAACTCCAACTTGCAAACAATTTTAGATCAAATGACACTGCATTATTTTTCTGAAAATGCTATCAGACATACCCATAATATTAAAGCATGAAGATACATATTCTGCGTTGTTCCACAAAGCGAGCTTCTCAGAAGCACAGATGGTGGCTGAGCACCTAACTTATATTCGTGCTTTTACAAATCCTCATATTGATGGGCTAATCAATAATGACAAAACTTTCTGAGAAAGAGTAGTAAATAAACCCATTAATCCCTCTTTGGTATAATTGCACAGAAGGTCAGATCACTTTATCTATGTCTGAGTGAAGAGGAAGAAAAAATCAGCTCAGATGGGGAAGGAAGCCCTGGGAGGAAGGGGGAGATGGAGGGAGGGAGGGAGGGAGGGAGGGAAGGAAGAGTGAATGGATGGCCATCTCTTGCTCTACACCTGCTCAACATCCTGAGAGCTTCCCATCTTCAGGCAGATTGAAAGATGTCAGCTCCTTTGCTGATCCGGTTGAGTTCAGAAGCCTTGTTCAATTCTGAGTTTCCAGTAAACTGGAAATGCCAATCAACTTCAATCAATCTCCACACTTTTTTTTTTTTTTTGGGGGGGGGTGGGGTGGGGGTGGGTGTGTGAGGAATGGACAGGTAGGGTGTAGAGGGAGAAGCCCTCTCACTGTGTGTTTCAGAGTCAGCAGCTGGACAGAGCAAACCCTAGGGCCTGGCTCAGGATGCTCTGCAGAAACAAGTGAAGAACATGTCTTGGGCCAGAGGCCTGGAAGGAAGATTGGGAGAGGTCAAGGAAAAAGGCTGTGGTTGAGAAGGGCTGAAAAAAAGGAAACAAAAACAAAGGTGACCTCAATATTTTCATCTGTTTATATGTGAAACTGACAGTTTAGGTGCCAATTTCTTGATTGGAAAAGATAGAGAGGATTCCTATGAGTGAAAAAATAAAACCCTTTAAAAAGAAGAAGCACCTCAAAACAATAGGTGTCTGCTTGGACTGGGTGTCTAAATAGAAATATGAATTATACAAAGAATTAGCACGGCGGTGTCACTAACACAGAGCCGGAGAGTTGATTTCTAACCAGGTAACTGCTTTCTTTAGCCTAAGGACTTTGGATTGATTATAATGGATTACTAAAATGTATGGCAAGTTCATTACTGTCAAATGGAGTGGATAACTCTCAAACAGTGCAGATATTTTATTTATGAGTGAATAAAGGAATTTTATAGCTGCTTATCCCTAATCTCCAGTGCTGGACTGGAGTAAAATCAATTCAAAGTTAAAGCAAAGGCAAAGATTTTTGGGAAAGGGAAGCATTTTCATAACCTCTTTTTGTTTCTTTAGATATTATTTTTGTCTTTTGGCTTGTTTCTGCTGACTTAGTATTCTCTGTTTCTATTTGCGATTTGAAGGCAAGCTGAAGTGTAACAAACACAGACAGGCTTTAATAAAGAGATGTGCAGTGTCTCTGATGTATTTGAGGGAACCTCTGCTGCTTGTGGTTTTGTATATGGTTATGGTAAATAACTATCATGCTGATTTTTGTGGTCTGGCCTTTGCTGTGAGCACTTGACCGCCGGAGACTCATTTAACCCAAGCAACCCCTATCCCAGCCTCAGGCTAACGTCAGCACAACAGCCAGCCCCCAGCCCAGACAAAATGAAGCCCCCTGGTGTGACCCCTAGCAAGGATGTGTCTGGTCTCAGGGCTCAAGCGCCTGCTTTTAGCACAGGATGGGGAGGGTGGCACCGATGGGACCCGGCCGCCAGGAGCCTCGTTATGCCGTGGGTTTGTCACTGCCAGATCCCCCTTTTCCCCATGGCTGCTTCCTGCTGTCTCTCTTAATAAATGAGCCCAAGTGGGAGACAGGATGACAGGGCTGAGGCCCCGAGCACAGCTCGCTGTGCCTCGCTGGGGGATTGCCACCGCGGCGGCTTGACAGCGGGCACTCAGCCTGAACTGACGCTGCTGGCGGGATGGAGTGTCCCTGGCCCGACGAGATGCTCAAGCACCAGCCTCTGGACCTGAGGGGCCTCTGCCGAGCGGGGCTTCACTCATCCTGCATACAGTGCTACCCTCGTACAGCCAAATTAGCATGAGACAAAACAGACAGTAACTCCCACTCGGAATATTCCATCTCAGGTACAAAATATTTGTGCACAACTGCTGACTGCTTCCAGAAAACAGACCCTACACAATGCTTTTCTTCTGCCTGCCTGTAAAAATGATCCATGCTGTCTGTCTTTCTACCCATCTATCAATTTATTCATCCATCCACCCACCCACCTGTACTTAAATATACATTTATAAATATATATATACATTTACAAATACATATGCATACACATATATGCATACACACACACACTTATATGTATGTATACATACAAATATATACACTAGCACATAGATATATTTGGGCCAGAACAATAAGTGCAGCGATCCATTTTCCTACATGAAAGGTGAAAAACCCAGCTGGGAGTGTAATAAAACACAAATGACATGCACACGGTGGGAGAAAAATTCTCTGCAATATCACTGAGCTTTCTAGGGGGATGTCAGTCAGGGACATGTGCAAGCAGTGAACCACAAAGGCAGAAGCACGACATTAGCAGGAAAAGGAACTCTCTGGGCAGAGTTCCTTCAGAGCGTGACACTTTATGATTCATCTGACTATAAATCTGTGTCCATCTGAAGACAAGATTTTTTTTTCTTTTCCTGTGGAAATTTCTCACATAACATTTGAAAAAAAAAATAAGCCTTTTTGGTTTTCAGCAAACAAAGATTAAGTTTTTGACTTAAACATTTTGGGACACCGGTTTCCTGATAAATGCAGATGTTTTTCAGGAGAACAGCTGACTTCTAAAATAAATTCAAAGAAGATAAGTTGTTTGCTGAAAAAATAAAGTGATAACCACTTTCTCAGTTACACTTAATGCAAAGGACTGCTGTTAGGGCTCTAGAAACAACAAGTAATGAAAAATGTCATATTCTGACACTGTTTTCCTCTTTTGTCTTTCTTCTTCTTACCTAAATGTTATCAGACAAGCTAGAGCATCTTTAGGGGGGGCTGTTAGATAACCCGAGATGATGTCTGGAGAACAACAGTTAACATCATGCTGTCTGTAGAGTGATAAATCAGGCAGTGAGGTTCATGCCAAGTCTGCTTTCCTCCAGTTATCCTGCAAACTTATGTGTAGATCTAGCTTGATTCAAGTACTTATTTTTTATTTCGTAGTGGTGTTTTCCCTCTCTTCCTCTTTTCTGCTTTCTTTCCTTTTCCTTGAAGCAGGTGGAAATAGAAGGAAATAGGGCTCTCTAAGATAAGGGATGGCAGGTGAGAGCAACAGTCACTGGAAAGTGATGTGAGCCAATTGCTCAAGGTAAAAGAGGCTGACTGTCTGCTGAGGGAAGCAAGGAGCAAACACCTAGTGAGACATCAAAAAGGACTGAAAGAAGATTTCCTAGGAACCAGAAATGTTTGCACACTGGTTGCTGGAACTCAGAAAGTCATCGAGTTGATGGCAGGACTCTTAAGCCAAAAACCTATCTGCAGAGACCCAGTGGGCAGGTGGGGAGATGGGTATAAACACTTTTAATTTCTTGTTTGGACACTTTTTCTCTCTACCAATGCATGTATTCTAGCTCATAAACTCCCTTTTTTGTAGTTTTGTAGATTCACCCTTCTCTGAGGAGCTCTGTGTACAGAGAAGACAGCCATCCCAGAGCTCTGGATGACTCAGGTCCTGTCACTCCACTGTTCTTCTCAGCTTCCAGAGAGAAAAGGCAGAACACAGTTTACCCTTACTGTTCTGGTCTCATTCGCACAGTGCAGGTTTGTGCCTGAGCCCAGCTGTTCCCTTTCTCATGTTCACCTGTTTTCCTCGTCCCACTCATTACACACAATGTCCTCCAGCTGTTGATAAGTGAGACTGGGAATGCATACGAGCCATGGCCTGAAGAGAAACCTGTTGAACTGAGGCTAAAATTTCCCTTCAGGGAGCCAAGGGATTTTTTTTTTTTTCTTCACTTACAAGAAAGAAGGGGCAGAAGCCAGCAAAGGAAGCCAGTGCAGCTGGCAATGGAGGAATTAGTCTGCTGGAAAATACACTTTCCTCCCCACCTCAGTTTTATAAAACTGACCAAAAGGCCAAGCCAGGATATGACAAGTAAGAAACTCAGACTGTCCAAAATGCATTTTGTTTTCTCAGTTCTTGTCCAGAGTCAAGCCCAGTTGTAAAGCTGGTGGCAGCAGTACTGAAGCAGAGGTGCAGACAACCGGCAACACAGTGTAAGCAAACCACATTCTTCCTCTGTTGTTTCTGATGGGCACACAGAGAGATGATAGCCGTAGAATGATGATGATTTCTTCCTGTTGGGAAAGAAATCATGAACACAGAGTCTGGTATTTGCTTTATGCCATTTGTTTATCTTGTATTGCATACATCTGTGCCATCTTTGAGCAGAAGTAGCTGTAAATAGCGCTAGACATCAGTGCGTAGTTCTTAGGAAACAAAAGCATGAGGAACTGACTGCTGTTAGACAGAAAGAGGGAGGAAACTCCCTCGCTGCCTGCCACAGCTTCTCTCTCAGAGTTGTCACGACAAATCGGACAACAACAGGATCATTGCTCCTTGGTATTGTGCACTCCTTGCAGCTGGGAAAGAGGCATTGCAGTAGTGGTTCGCATTCCTAGTCAGACACTAGGACCGGGCAGAAGTGCCAGCTGGGTGGCAAAAGGCTTTTGGAGAATTGGGAAAGATGTTTTCTAAATACCCAGCACATCACCTCAAACATCAAGAAGCCCTGACCCTTGTATCCCATGACACTACTAGATGATTTGTCTGGTTATCTGTCTGAAGTCCAGCAACTTCCTTCCTGACAACTGCCGTGTACCAACCTCTCCAAATTCAGTGGGTCATGGGATTCATGGAGCAGTACTGGAGAGCGTTAGGAGCAAGCTGACTGTTACTGCTGGATTTCTTCATAAGGGTGATGACAGTGCTCATTGTAGAAATGTTTGGTAAACATGACTTGTTTTGAATAGATTCCTGTCTTGGCATGGCTGGAATTTCTATTTTCATACAAATCAAGAAGCTTAGACATATCAGTCAAGAATCTAGGAAGCATGTCTTCAAACCAAAATGTTTTACCTTTTGAATCACATGGCTTTAAAATATGTCCTTGCTCCATTTTTTGTTATCTTGAAATTGCATTTTGGTTTTGCTATTCAGCTTTCCAAATCCTAAAGCCTGACAAATTACAAAGAAACAAAGTAACCACGTCCAACCACCTCTTCTGTTGTATATGTGGATTTAGGTGTTGTCTAGAGTACTAAACTGTTACACATTTCTGTGACTATTTTGGGTCTTTCCAAGAAATGACATATGGTGTTTCTAGATGAGCAAATTCAGATTCAAGTTGTGTAGAAAGGGTTTCCACTGATGGTTAAAAGTTTCCACTGATGTGATCTTCACATGGAAGATACAGTGTTCCTTTCTGCATTGCATGATTATGAAGAAATTAGTCACAGCTTTATTCCATCTTACCTCTGTAAAATATTTCTAGGGGAGCAATATCACATTTTTCCCTTCGCCTGGTGCTTACAGCTTCAAGCTAATGCAATAGTCAATATCATTACACTTTATGTGACAGCTTGCTTAAAGTCATAGACATGCTAAAGTGCTCTCCTGGTCTGAGGTGAGCCCCTCTGGACCTCCTCTAAACAGAAAAGAATTTGTCTGACTTGTACAGCTACGCTTTCATCTCATCTCCTGAGTCATCTCATTTCTCCCATTTCACTTTCATTGCTATGCCTTCCCTTAGACCCCCGATGTAAAACCTCCCTCCTTAGGCAGTGTGGATGGGAGAGATCCCTGTTGTTAGAAAACAGACTGCATTTTCCATTCAAAAGTCCAGCCAAGCCATACCCACACCCACGATCTTCTGAATTGTGAAAATCTCAGAGGCAGAGCTCGGTAGAGCTGACATGGATGACTGGTGAGCTGAGTTACTACCTTTCAGCAGCTTGCTCCATGCACTCCCTCTCCTGCCTGAAGAACATGCTCTAAATCCCCCATAAAAGATCAGTTGCAAAACCTTCTGACACACTAGTAAATAATGGAGTAGCTGGAATGAATCAGAGCCTTAGCTTACACTTTATTCACAGGGACTCTACAAAATCAAAGGGGTGAATTGATCCGACAACATCAAATTGCTCAGTGCACAGCGTATTAAAATGAATTTCATGTTAGCTGTTAGGAGCAGCGTCTTGATTAGTATCTCTGTACAGAATGTTTTCCTGGGGCTGTGCCAATGGTGCCTCCTTGTCTGTTTTCGAAGGACTGTAATTGAGTGATAATTGCAAGATCCTATTTTGAACCAACACTATCTGCAAGCCCTGATAAACTTCATAACCATTTAGCTAGAAATCTGAGAACTCTAAACAATTTATTTACAGAGAAAGACACAGACATATTTTAACATACTACACCAATCGCCTGCCCTCCACCGCAAGGACAACATGTACATCGGCATTTGGATGGCGCCAATTAACAGCATGCTGCAGTTTTGTTTTGTTTTGTTTTGCCTTTTATTCAAATCATTTTCCTCTCTTTGACATGCTCTACATTAGCCATTTGAACAAGCTTCTTCCTGCCTGCACAGCCAGAGAAGTTTTGTGGTGTTTGTAGGCTCATGAAGCCTAGTCTAGGTAATATCTGATTTTAGCCACTTGGGAGTTGTAGCACTAAGTTCAGGGAAGAGGAAATGAAGTCTGAAGTGACAGATAAAAGCAAGGGAGAATAAAGAACAATGTAGAAATGAAGAAAAGTGTTATTTGACTTGTGGATGGGATGGTGCAGCCTGTTTTTCTGTTGATTTTCTCATTTGGCTGTCAATGTCTCATCTCTCTGGAAGTGATATACTCATAATTACATACTGTCTTGTTTCTTTAACTCAAAGCTTTATAAAGTGTAGTAAAAAGGGACACGAATACCTACCAATTCCCTACAGTAGCAATATACATGGTGTGCACGTTGGAGATTGGTTTTCTGCTGTGCTTACTTGAGATGTAACACTTAAAGCTTAGTCCCAGGGTCTAGTTTTCAAAAGCAGCGTTTTGGTTAATGTCCTTCAATGGCAGAAAAATAGGGCTGAGGACTAGGAGTGTTGTCTGGCCTGAAGTTCTGTGTTGTTCTTGAAAAATACTTACTCCAGCCTGTTCCTAAAGCCTCCAGAGATGATGAGCCAGGTCCTGCTCAGATAAGCCCTCATGATGGCGCTTTGTTTGTGGCATTTGGGAAAGTGTTTCTATGCTGTTCTGCAGTTACTGCCCTCCCTCTTCAATTTCTTCTATCCAAGACTGAAAAGAATGGCTTTATTCCTTTACAGTAACCTTTTTCATGCTTGATGGCAATAATCCCTCCCTCTTGTCTTCTCTGGCTGTGCTCAGTGAGAGTATGGACAGGTTCACCAGCACAGGAGGCTAGTTTAGAGGCTTTATACCTCTTAGTAGGCTATTTGCCTTTTTCACAGCTTACTAACAATTGGTAATATACGTGCATGTTGTCACCCTTTGTGCCCCATGTCCTTCTCCCCAGAGCAGCTCGGTAGCCCAAACATTGGCCACTAGTGAATCCTGTCCCAGTGCAGAGGGCTCTGCATCTCTCTGCCAAGTCTCTCTGTCTGTAGTAAGCTCTGAGGGTTTTGGAGGATTTCTGTGACCACCTCTCCACTTTGTCAACCCACTTCTGAGTCCTACTCCTGCCCTCCCGTTTGGATGCTGACCCCTCAAAAGTACAAACCTGACCTTCTGTCCTGCTTGCTCAGCATCCAACCCCAGAAGGAAGGGGGTTAAAACTCATCTTGCAAGGAAAATCCAGTGCCTTAGCACCTGCTAATCACCACTGCTGCTGCAAACAGGCAACCTCTGCAAGGCAGAGCCCTACTTAGGTTAAAACCATGTTTTCTGCCTAGGTGGGCTTGCAAGGCAGTGCACAGAGGAGACTGCCTCACCAGTTTACAGCATTCACTGAACTTTAAGTACCCAAATACAGGGTGAGGATGTTTGCAGGGCTGGGATGGACACCTGGGAGCAGTAAAGCCTTCATCTGTCCCACTGAAACTTGATGGAGCTTGCTTGTTGGTGCTCAGTGGGGATGACTATGCTGGGCTCCACCATGAACTCGTCTCCCCTTGCTTCGTCATGACTGGTGAGTCAAGAGAGCACGGGAAACCCCTGTGATTCTTATCCCCCCCCTAGCCACAACCTGCAGGTTTCAGTTAGAGATAATTTAGCAAGGTTATCAGCATTTGGCCATAAAGGAAGCAGCAGGCTGACCTACCATTACCAATGCCCAGCCTGTCTGGGGTCAATAGTGCAAAAGACTCATTTTCACTTGCCTCTAACAATACAGAAATTGATTTGCAGGTCCAATGGGTTGCATTTATCTATTTGCCCAGCAGCAGTATACTGTGTGCATGTAGGGAAAAGCACCTCTGCAGCTTTTAAATGGATTTCTGTTCTGTGTAATGCTCCTTCCATGAACTGTAGCAATTAAAACATGATGGCTATTGACCATGTGTTTTTGTGTACTTAGTTTAAACAACACGATACATATGAATGTCAAAGTGCCCTTACCATACAAACTTGTTTTGCAGAATGCCAAACATGAAAAGGTCTCTCCTTTAGAATAAAATACATCCTTTTGAAAGGCCAAATTCTCAAATAATTAGGGCAGCAGAGTCATATGCTCACCTAGTGTGGAGCCAAATCTGAATCAGAAAGCATTTGTTTTATTTGACAGTGTGATGGAGCTTTCTGTCCCTCAACCCTACCAGCTTTTACAATGACTTTCCAAAATGAGATAGCTTTACTTTTGTTCTGTATAGCTTGTTCTCCCACTGAGAAGAATACACTTGCTCTTCTGCACCTGTGTCTGACAGAAGATGAGACGTGCCTGCTAGGGCCAAAGCCTCGCTGCAGGTGCATTCTGATAGAGCACCTCAGGGAGAGCACAGTGTATCTTTTAGATACTATCGCGAATCTCTTGGCTTTTATACCTGGCCACACATAGACTGAAAAAAAGCACATGAAGTAATCAACTCAAATATCCTTCTTTGGAAATTGAAGATGCTTTTGCCACTGACATTTGTGATTCATTTCAAAAAAATCGGCACCAGTTTCAGAAGATAAAATGCACTTTTTCTTTGGAACTGTGAGAGGGGTGGGTGCATTGAGTCCATTCTCCAATGCTAGCAAATACATGAATTAGCTTTTAGAAGAATTATCTCTGCAGCACTCCCCACCCTTTTTTGTCTCTCTCTGTCTGAAATGACCACAGTCTCCTAAACTAATGCTGAACTCACCCAAACCACACATTTAACTGTTGCCATCTTGCCTTCAGCCCTCCTCCTTCATATCCATCATGCTGCTGCTTCTTCACATGTTCTTGGAAACTGTTGAACTCTCAATTGACTCTGGTGCAACACTTCAAAAAGAAAATTGTCAAACACATTTTCTCATGATGTTTTCTTTTAGATTTTCCTTCCTAAAAGATTGGCAAGGTCTCGTTGGAGCTAAGCCAGGAATGCAGGTAAAGTAGCACATTCTTGACATCCTGCCCCTCTTTTACCACCAGATAGATATTTTAATCTTAGGTATACACATTTGTTCGTGATTTATCTCATCCAGATTTTTATAAGTTTTGGAAGTAGGACAGCAAATTAAATGGAAATTCAGAAGGCAGTGTGAAACTGTGGAAATCTGGACGTACTCTACTCTGTCCCACTCCTCCTCAGCAAAAAGCAGCACCACACCATTTCAGATGCCTTTGTCAGAAATGAATACATACTGGTCTGTTTTGGTCATTGGTTTTGGTCAAAAGTTCAGGTCTAGGATGACAGCTTTTAATTAATTAATTATTATTATTATTATTATTATTATTATTATTATTGGTAGTGAAAGGTTTGCAGGAAATATTTTGTTTTCAGGAAGGGTTTTAATTAAAGAATAAGTAGGAAAAAAAATGCCTATCTCCTTCATATGTATAAAACTGGAGCTCGTTTTTTATTTATAAATAGGCAGTTAGGATTTCTTCTCTGTTAGCAAGCTTAAATCAGCTCCTCCAGCCCAGATATATCTGTGACTTGCAGCTGACTCAGTTTTAAGAAACTATAAAAAATGGCAGCATGACAACTTAAGAAAACCTCCCCAAAGGTTTCTTAACCTTATTTTTCCTCTGAAAATGGTCAATGGAGCCAATAACAATCAGAAATCCTGTAAAAATGATTGTGGATAGTCATTCATTGTCAATATTCATTGCAGGGCATCCAGAGGAATTGCCTCCTTTGGCCTCTTCCATCTCAGAGGCCACTGAGCATGGTGAGATACTTCAGCTCTCATACCATCCTGATGGTTCCTACTTCTGGGTTTTGATGATGTTACCTTTAAAATTACCAAACTGATTTGCTAGGAGTCAAGTAGCCATTGTCAATCCGGTGTCCTATATCTGGATGGTACAAGACAGGAAAAATTAAATAAAAACAAAATGGATTAAATATGTAATTGAATGCCTTTTTTAAAATGACATACATTCAACTGTACGTTTATTCACTGAAGTCAATGTATTAGCTGGTAAACTTCAGTAACTAGTTAAAAATAGAAAGCAAAGTGTTCTTGCACTCGAAGTTTCAAGGAAAGCTAAGCCATCGGCTGAGCACTTGGAGGCAGAAGCTGCTGATGCCTTAGATAGAAGGCAGTTCTGCTTTGTGGCACTGCTTGGGTTTCAGAGAGGTCAGTAAGGAAGCAGTAAGCTGTAAAGCAGAAGTTCTGTTTTCCTCTTCCAAGCTACGTAAAACACACAAAAAACGCCTGACGAGGTGAGACATGCTAGACCTAACAACATGAAAATGACTGATTCAGTGCACCGACTACTGATACTAAATCCTTTCTTAAGCTGATTTAAACACACAACATTTAAGTTCACAATTCACATCCAGCACATTTTACTGTTAATAACTAATAGATGAAAAGCGGTCATACACATTTTAGTTTGATCCCAATTTCTATTTGAATAGAAAGAGCAACAAATCATAAGCAAAGAAAATAATAAATTATGCAGTGATAGAGAAGTATATCACTGAATCTTTCATAACATTAAGAAACTAAGAATCTAGATGCTTATATTTCAAGCTATATTATTGCATCCACTTGACAAAAAGAAGTACTCTTTAACATAAAGCACCTATTTATTAGCTTCTTAACAGCTCCTAATAAAAATGAGTTATCTTTAAGAAAGCAAGCAAGCATACAGATTCAAAATAAAATTGAAACTCCAAACATAGTGCTTGAATTACTCAAGTTAAACCTCCCAAGCACAGGAAGGCATGGTTACTGGCTCAGAAGAATCACAGCTCTTCCAAGTTGGCATTTTATACCTGGGGGCCGGGATCTTTGCATGATATCTGCAGACTGGGGAGCTGCAGCCCATGCAGGCTGCGAACAAGGACAGGGAACAGAAACAGCCCCCAGTCCCATGTCAGTTCTGACACGCATGCACACAGTGCTCAAAAGCAAGGAAGAAGAGGAAACTTCACATTAGTAGCAATTATACTAAACACAGGTTCCTATACCAAAACTCTGGTGATTAACTCCTCCTCCAGCTTTCATGCTTGAGGTTTGTCTACCTAAGTAGCCAACGTGGAATTTGTTGTTTTTTTTTTTCATGCTTCTCCTTGGGGAAAGCTTGGCTTTAAGTCTACATATTGTGGTCACTCTCCCTACGTTTTCCTCAGAGCTGTGCTGGTGTATCTATGTTAAGATAATTGGAGATTTTCAAGGAAAACAACAGACAACAAATATTTTCATTTTTATTTTTATTTCTATTTATTTATTTGATATGGAAAAACAAGAAAGCTTCCCCTGGCTTCTTCCATAGATTGAATGGCTGTGTAAAAGTATTAATAGATGCATACATATGTAAATATTTATACAGAACCTCTGGCTGATAGCAGGATAAGGTCTGGAAAATAGGATCTTAAACCAGGAAATGTCAGACAGGTTCCATACCAGGCCATGCCACACGCAATGGCTACACTAAAGAAACAGGGGGATTGCTGTAGGGCAGCCTGCTGTGCGCATCTAGGCCTCAGCTCACGCCTTGCTCAGGGGACACCCCGGGCCTGTGCCAGACCCCATTGTCCCCACTGCCCTTGTGCTACCAAGCTGAGCCCTGTCCCCTCTGTCATCCCCTCCACCCACAGCACCCCACAGTGGTGCCCCACAGCGTGGGGTTGGCTGGTCTCACCCGTGGGAAATAGTTGCTCTGCTCTGTGTTTGTCTTGGCCCAGGTGGCTTGGAAGCACGGCCTATCCTTTCCTAAAAAAATGTCAGCGCATTGAATTTGTGTCATGACATTTGTTTTCGAAACCAGTGGGGATTTGATGTCATGGAGTGAAGGCACTTTCCAAAGTCTCAGAGTCACAACCCGAGCTGACTGTTTACTATCTTTACACAAATGAAAAGTATCAGCTGTTATTGCTATTTTTTCCCCTTTGTTAGCCATTTAGCAGTATTTTGACAGAAACAGGAAACAAGGGTTACAGCTAGGTCAGACTATAGGGTCTCCCAGACTGCTAAGGAAAACAATAAACATGCAGACAGCAAGCCCTTGTAAAGTGAAAAGGAAACTCTTGCCTCCACAAAGACCAAATCAATTATTTTTCCATAAGAGAGCAAAGGGAGTGAACGCTGACCGTAGACATGACAGCAACCACGGGCCTGTGCTCAGATGCAGCTGTGCGCTGAGTGATATTGTGAGTGTCAGTGAGTGGCAGCGTGGGCTGGGGAGACAAGGGGACAAGAGGTGAGGAGAGGTGGGAGGCAGGCAGTTGTTGGCAAACCCTGGGGTTCTCCCCAACACCCTTTGAAATGAAGAAAGTGCAATGTGCTTCTTAAAAGCTGGGGTAAATCCAGCATCCTCAGGAGGCACCATGCTGCCAAGTCTGTCAGTTTGGAGCTCAGACATTTAATCAATTACATTTGTATTGCCAAGGTTGTAAAAAGAAAATAGCTGTTCAGTTCTCTGCCCCATATTTTATCTATGTCAAACCAGCAGTGATGTTTGATTTCAGTGGTAAAACAATTTGAAGAAACACCACTTAAACCAAACAGCCTGTAAACAAACCTCTTCTGTCCTGCAGATGATCATTCCAGGGCTGACCTTACTTAATCTGAGTGCAAGGAAGACATACAGACAATGCCTCTATTATTGTTTTGTTCTGTTTTTCTTTTCCTTTTACTTCTCAGAAAGCTAAACTGCCTGTTTTCCTGGGAGAACATGCAGTCTTCACTGTAGTCTCACTGGACCTACCCAACAGCCTGACCCAAGTCCCCAGCCCCTTCACCAGGTTCCCTCCCATGCCGGAGCAGCATTGTGCTGGCTTCCAAAAACCACTAACTGCACCTCATCTGCCTCACACCATGCTCTTATCTTACAGCTTGGTCAAAAGTGGATAAATTGACTTGCATGTGTCACAAGGATGTGCCTGCAAATAAGTGTTCACTCTAGAGCATTTCTCATCAAAAACTTGAAACACCAGGAGCCCTCTAAGGCTGCTCTGCAAGAACAGGGAATAAAACATTGGTTCTTTCTTTTTAGCTTTTATGTGATTTGGCTGTAGTCCTGTCCCACAAATGGTGAGGTTTTGTACTGTTCATCTTCAGGGACAATCTCTTCCCATTTTTGTGGAAGGTCTGAAAAAGAAAATGCTTAGTAAGGTGTTTATGAATTGCCATGGTGCGATCTCAAATGCTCAGTAGAATTAACACCAGGCACCAGTCAGCAGAGTGACTGTCCAGGAGAACAAAGTACATTGGCTGATATACTAAAGTGCTTCAGTAATTTATGCCAAATTTTATTCAACGAGTATGTCTTAAAAAAAAAAATTATTGTTAATCATTTTTAACCAGAAGATGAATACTTCCTCAGCAACCTTCTTCTACATCCCAGTGTGAAGGGTTGGCACATCCTGGTGAAAATGATGCCAGTTTACTTCTTGAAAAAATCCAGTAAAAGTTTACACTTACCAACTGTGAGAGAGTTTGTAGTTTAAGAAACACAATAGGATGTTACCTAAATTTTCCCCAATCCTATCTTTCTAGCAATGTGTACCAAGAGTGCTGTTTGACACATCAGCATTGCTTCTATTTTCCACTGATTGAGACTAAATAAAAGCATAAATCAGTAATGCATAATTCATCATTTCTGTGTAACAGAGTCCAGAACACTCCTGATGACTGCAACACCTCTGTTCTGGCTCAAGACTCAGGAGACACAGGAGAAAATGAAACTGAAGTAGAAGACTGGCAAAGTGGTGTTACAATATCTGTGACTAAAAAGCACTGTTTTTCCCAGAAAGGAGGCTTTTATTGCCTAACATGTAAAAGGCAGAATTGCCTGGTGTGGAAATAGCATAAGTATTTCTTTATGTTGTATTGTACAAAGGCAAAGGTGGGATTAACTTTCTCACTGTTTCACATACATTGTAAAGAATATCTGTCTGGATGCGGGCTTGTTGCACGTCAAACACCTAGATAATTTTACAAGATGGCTTCTAAGATTATTTTTTTTTTGAGTTCCCACAAATTTGAAAAGAACAGGAATTATTGCTATGTTCTCAGTGAACACATACACTGCTGTGTGGGGGCCAGATCTGTGCATGGCAATACACGTGCCAGGCTTGTAAGGTTGGAGGTGGTGAAGAGGGGATACTCTGCCCATGCCCAAGTTTTTGGTGAAGTTTCAGGCACCCCAGCATGTCCTCAGAGCCAAGCTACTGCTCCAAGAGGTGCAGGACTTCTCTAGCTCACATCTGACCTCCTGGCAGGACGGCTTGAGTTCCCCAGGACACCTCAAACGGCCAGTGGCAGGTTAGGTGGACAGAACACCATGTAGGTGCCAATGCTTAAGCAACAGGCTCCTTACCCAAAGGGAAATTTTAACACCAGGCAAAGTAAAATGACCTGATTTCAAGCCTGGTTAGGCTTTCACACAGCCCTTATTTCTCAGGGATTTTCTTTAGGGTGATAGAGTAAGGGTTCAGCTCATAATGGTGATGGGGCAACGTTGGGATGCCTTGCACCTCATGCCTTCAGAGAAATTATTTTGCCAGAGCACTAAGGTGGACAGGTGAGACTGGCTACTGAGTAATACAAAAGCTTCTGACTGGGAGTATATGTGCAAAGTTTAATCAAGCAGAGTCTGTGGGAGCCTTGGGAGGATAAGGCAGCTGCTGGCCCTGCTGGGAAGCTCGTGCTGCCACATCTGCAGGGTGGCTTGTACCCTGAGCTAGAGCTCTGAAAGGTGCTGGCGTGGCATCTGCCTGCCCTGGAATGACACCCACAACTGTGATTTAAGGACGTAAAAATGTCTGAACAGAAGTGCCAGTATGATTTATGATTCCCTGTGCTTGAGCTTTGGAGGGGGTTTTGGGTAACTGGCCCATATAGACACATGTTGTGAAACAGAATATAGGATTTGAAGTGATACAATCTTGAAAAACACAGGCTGGCTTGGAGTACAGCTTTGTTCAACAGAGCCTACCGAATATTGCATGCCCTCCGTTACCTTCCTTTTAATCCTCCGTTGGTATTTCTGTTCTCCCTGTATGTCTGGCTGCAAATCCCTGAGGGCAGGGACCTTTTCTCACTCTGTGTTTATTGCAAACAGAGGCACTAGTCCTGAATGAGTCATGAGGTGCTAATGTGCTTCTGAGTAGGTATAAGGATGGTTCATCTCCAGTTTTGAGCTGGTGTAATTGCAAGTTTGCAGAGATCTGTGACACCTCACCCATTTAAGAGAGCGGAATGTAGCTCATTACCCATGAGGAGCTCTGTTATGAGGATTAGCCATCCAGATGAGTTAGCCTGGAGAAGTTAAAGTTATCATAACATTTCCTCCATAATTGAGAAGCCATGAGGTTAGGTGTTTTTTTATGAATTCCCAACAAAGCTGACAGCATTTTTCATAATAGAACAGTAGTATTACAAGTTTTGACATAGAGGACAGAAAAAAAGGACAACTTCTCATCACCTGTCCTGAGTGTTTGTAAAGACCACTTCTAAAGCTCTGTATAGGACTTTAACCCAAAGTTTGTGGGTGCCATACTCTATTCTCAGAGGTTACAGGCAAACATCTCTCCTGAAAACATCTTCATCTGTGGGCACTTTGTGACACCAGAAATCATCTCTCCCATCTCCTCTGCCGCCTACTCCCATAAGCAATAAAATACACCACTATAGGCATCAAATGCAGTGTTTATCATGTCTCAAGTGTTGGATTTGGTAGGAAAGAAAGAGGAATGGATTTAGAAGGTGAGTTTCCAGCCCAGAAAGATTTGACTTTGTAATTCCTGAACACTGACATCTGTAACTGACACTGGCAAAACTCATCTGACACCATCCAGGGACTCAGACTTGTTTATACAAACAGCTGGCAATTATATCAGCTTATTGAATGGCTGCTGTTGCCTTAACCTTGTTGCAGCAAAGCAGAAAAATCCCATGTATTGTTCTCCACCGTGGAAAATACTGTAATCCCCCATTGCAGAAAATGCTGTCGTTTTCTTAACAACAAGGTAGGGCTACCCAACAAGGAGCATTCCTTGGGATCCAGATAAAACTATCTCCCATGCTAGGGCTTGGAGACAAAGCCAGACCCATCTCAGGTAATACATAGCTCTGGGCAGCTCCTTGAACCCAGAGCAGAAGAGTGACGATTCATACCATATGTTGGTCCGACACCTGCAGCAGCTCTCTGCATGGTGGCACAGAGAACATGGCAGGGAATGCATCTCCTCGCATCTCTTTTAACTTTGTGAATCCTTTAGGACTGTATAAACTCATTCATAACTAGGCAAATGCATTTGTTCCAACAGAGTGGATAAATCTCAGCTGGCTCTCTTCATGATGGAGCATGCAATAGTCACGTTTCTGTTTATATGCCACCTTCCCCTCCCTTGACTTGCCTGCACCACCATGCAGTGTGTGACCTGGGACCTATATATCCACAGGCAACTAATAAATGTGTGCACTTACTAGCTCAGTGGCCTGAAGCTACTTATTCTTGCAAGCCAGAGGATATATAAGGCTTAAAGATTGCCCTGTTTCTTTTATTTTTCCAGCTAAGCATCCCATACTATATACTGCCACCATCTGTACTCAGCCAAGTGAACTTTTCATCTGACTCCAAGGACCATCTTCTTGTCATGAAACCTGATGACTTGAAAGGTGGATCCAGCACTTCCCACTGTGGTTTTTCTAATCCTGGTTAGAAAAGCTGTTTCTAGCCCTGGTTAGCCAAAGGTGTTTCCACGTTGGCTATGCACCACTTTCTTCTTATCTCCACTCACACACTGCCGGGGCGTACCCCGAGGCCTTAGGAGCAGCACCTGGCTTTGGTCCCTTGAACTCTTACAAGACCCAACAGACACAAACTGAAGTGAAATCACTTTGTTGTGGAGAAATTAAGTTTGTGGGAATGCAAGGAGATTACATCCAAATTTGCACCACCTATGAAATTTAAAAAAAAAACAAAAACATATTTCAAAATGCTATGCATGACAAGTTTTGTGTTACAGGGCTGTGTCCAGACAGCTCAGAGGACAGGCAGAGCCCCCTGACATCTATCTGGTTGCATGCACAGAGACATGCTGTTTTGCAGTGCCTTTACAACCTATCTGCTACTTTGCCCTGGGTGTGGGATGGGTGGTCATGCTGATTTTTATTTCAAATCCTTGGGTGTTTCCCAATGTGCAATCAGAATATTTTTTAAATTACAAAATTTTTTGCAGGATATGAGATCTGTTTCCTGCCTAGCTCTATGGGCAGCTCCTCTGAGCTTTGAAACAGAAAAAAAAATAATAATAATAAAAAAAAGAAATCTGGGCGCAGTAATAATTCTGTCTGTTATTATGGAGCAGCGATTACTGTGCCTGACTGTGTTAGTGGGCCGTGATGTCTCTTGCTGTTTCCACCATCCCCCGAAACATGTTGCTTCTGGCTAGCTAAGAGGCAAATGTAGAGTGAAACACCTGTATGCTGTGTGAAGTGCACGTTTGGAAGAGGTTCCCTGGAGATCCATCCTCTGTGCTTGCCAGTGTCTTTACTGAGGGTGAATTGGAAGGGAAATCCATTAAAAAAAATGGGGGGAAGAAATCAATAACATAATTAGACAACATTATATGAGGTAATGATGCCAATTAAAGAGCAATGCACCCATTTACAGTGGGCTTGGACTGACTGGTGAGGGTGAAGGGGCACAAGCCCCTGAAGTGCACACAGCCTTCTCCCCTGGCATTGGGCTGGCACTGATCCTAGCACCATGCTGTGGCAGATCTGCAGCTCTGCTTCATGCCACATTGCTGTGCCCAGCATCGACAGGGAGAGTCTAACGTGAGAGAAGCAGGAGGGCTAAACCTCTCCTCTTGCCAAGGCTTGGCCAGAGGTTGCTGCACTGGGGTGTAGATGGGGGTTCCTGGATGCTTCATCTCATCCATGAAAGAGGAGCACCAACCATAGGCATCCCAGAAACAAACAGAAAATGGCAAAGCAGTTAGAGAAA
This sequence comes from Anser anser, assembly GCF_964211835.1. Taxonomy (NCBI): domain Eukaryota; kingdom Metazoa; phylum Chordata; class Aves; order Anseriformes; family Anatidae; genus Anser; species Anser anser. The sequence continues at coordinate 113,987,109 of NC_139720.1, read as the reverse complement.
CACTTGTTGTGGAGCCCAGAGAGAAAGCTGAGAGAAGGCAGAGCTCCTGCTGGGCAAGGGTGTTGAAAGAGTGCTTTGGGAAAGTGTATAAGGCTGTCTGAACCACTCAGTGTTCAGAAGTAGAGAAGGTTTGCTTGATGTCTTTACTTTAGCAGAACTGGGCAGAAGAAATGCCTTTTCTTCTAATGGAAGCAATTCACTGGATCCCAAATACTGGTGAAAATTTTGGATTCAAATGAGCATGGTAGTAGTAGCATATTAGAAGTGCAGTTTTAGCTAGCTGAGATGATACAAGAAGCTCCATTTTCAGATTTCTTACCTTACTGTATAAATGGATGAAATCGGTATAACCTTCAAATAATATTAAAATCTGGGAAACGGTTTTGAATGGGCTGTGCTGTGCTATGCGTAGTATAAACATTTACGCATTACTCATGGGTAAGAAGCAGCTAGATGCACAGTATAGTGTATGAAACTTCTGACGGTACAGAACAAAAGAGTGAAAGTGAACTTCTATTTTACCTTCTGCTACTTTAAAGAGAAAGTCCTTCCCTGAGTGCCCAAAAAACCTATTGGCTTTCTCTGGCTGGGGTCAAGTGCAATTACAGAAAACCAGAATTGGCTGAAATTTATTAATGATTATTTATTTTCATAGTAGGAGCTCTTTCAACAGCAGCATTTGTTGAGGAGTTTTCATTTTCCTGGTAAAGCTTCTAATTTTGTTTTTCTTTTAAGCTGTTTCCTTCTTTCCTTCAGTAGAAGAAGAACTGATGAAATGGTGGGAATATCTTTTGTGGCTCCATGACAGCTCTTCCCATTTCACATACTGTGCAAGGGAAGCTATTGTATTTTTGTGTGAACATTTTATAATTTGCACCCAGTCCTACAAATGTGAAAAGTGTGCTAACCTAACATCCCTGGCTCCAGCCGTGGAGGTTAAGTTGGTCAGTCAATGCATGTCTGCAGGCTGAAAATCTTCATATTGTCCTGTGTAAAAGTTGATTATTTTTTTCCTGCTTTTTTTTTTTTTTTTTTTTAACTCTCAAGTGTTAAAAATTTTCAATAGTTCAATGTGGTGAGAAGGAGAACACTTTATATGCTGTATTGCTCTATGCTTGCCCTTTAGCTATGACATCTTTGTTTTCATTGCTACCTTGATCATAACTGAAGTGAAGGAAAAAAGTTTAAAGCAGTTTCAAGCCAATATTTCAATCCCAAGTTCTATTTTTCCTCCCTTACACCTATAAATGATCTCTTTTTAACTGAAGTCTATCCCTTGGCATCCAGCTTGAACACATAGGTAAACATTCACAGGACCAGGCTTTACCACTGATGACATTTGGTTCAAGAAAAAGATGATCTTCTATCTGTTGTTCAAGAAAATAAGTACTGGAAAGTGGTACTTCTCCCTTCTTCTGGGGCTCAGATGATGCTTCTTACCTTTTCTGCCTTCCTCACAGCCCATCAGCTGCATGAGGGAAACCAGCACTTTATGCATTGTTCCTCTGAGGCTATTGCTACTCTCCCCTTCTTTTCCTCTCTCAATCTCAGCTGATGCTCCAGGGGGAGGAAAGCACTTAAGTGTCTCTTTTGGGGCTTAGTCTACATTCCTCTCAAGTCTCCAGGATGCTAAAGGGGACCTGTGGGGGCTTACCATAAATAAAGTATGGTTTTAGTGTTCATTAGACATTCCCCTGTCCCCTCCTCTCTCCTCATCTCTTTGACTTGTTCTCTCATCAACGAGCAAAGTGAGTTTGCAGCCAGGGCAGTAGATGAGGATATGGTGATATTGTTTGGAATATGTCCTTACCGCACAGGAAAAACACAGCATTGCCTCCTTCTTTGTCCAAGCATGCTTAGCTCAGGTTATGTTTTGTGGCTGCTGGGCTGGTGGTGTGTTTTGGCACAGGCTTCGGGGGATGTCAGCGTGTCCTGTGGTATGGGCTGGATGGGTGAGTGGAGTGAAGAAGTGGGTCAGGGAGATACCCTCATCCCACAGGGGAAGCAGCAGAGCCCTGCATGGTGGCTTGGCCCTTCTTGCAGCCTTCAAACAATGCATGCTCCAGCTCTGCTTCTCATCTAATTTTACACTAATTACCAGTGCTGTTCCTAGTCGGCAGCGTGCTGCAGGCAGGAGGTAAAATGAAGGCGTGATTAAAATAATTGCTAGGTGTGGATGGTCTTGCGGTGCTCAGGCAGCCAAGGGAGCACCACGCCATGTTCATGGGACCAGAAATCAAGCTCACAGTACTTCTCTGCATGGAGAGCTGCTCAGGCACAAAGATGGCAATAGTCTTCTGGAGGGTGCTAAAGGCAAGGCTTCTGCCTTGAAGTTTAGGAAAAAGGACAGGAAATAAATATCAAATGAGAACTGAAGCTGGTATTTTTCTATACATACATCATTTGATTTGAGAACTTCTTAGCTAACCACAAATATCCTGTTTTAATAAAGCTCCTATTTATCACACATATATACATCAACGTTACCATGCATTTAAAAATACTGCACAAACAAAGCAAATCCCACTTTCTTAGTGGCTGTATATTTAGCAAACCATGGCCTTGTATGTGATCCCAGTAATACTGACTCAAGGTGAATACTCTTTTGTAGAGTGTTGATTTAAAATTATTCTTCTTGCCCTGGAAGGAAAAATGTTGCCTGGAAGTCACCTTATTTGAAAAAACTGTGGTCCAAGCATGTGGTTTCTTTCAAATTTTGGGACATTGAAATATAATTAATAAGGCTGTTAGATTAGCTGCTTATGGATTTGCTGTTATAATCCAGCATCCCATTCTTATATCTTTCCAACACTAATAAACCTGTTGTAGGATCTAGGAGGGGAATTGCCAGCTGTGAGACCAGGACAAAAAACATGAACAGTCTGCTAAATTTGATGCCATTTTGTATTAAAATTCATACAATCTAGTTAATCAAGGTATGTTCCTTGGCCAGTGCTTCTTCTCCTTTCAGTCCTCCTTTTCAGCTGCACCTCAGCTGGAAGATGCCCTAATTTTATTAGATTTATGCCAGCCAGCTTCAGCCAAAAATCAGTTTTGCTGATCTTCCTCGGCAAGCTCAGAGTGACAGTTTAGTTGAAAAACAGCAGTGTTGTATATTATTCTGAATTAACATTTGTTCTCCCAAATAAGATTGTTTTGATAAGCAACCACAGTGGTCCTTGGGCACCAGTGAGCACCAAGAACTTCTTTCCTCTTCTGAGATTCATTTCAAATTCAGATTTCATTCAGAGGTCTCTGTGGCTGCTCTTTGCCACTCTGGCAATGTGAAGCAGGCATATAACAAGTTAAAAGAACTGGGAAAATCAAGTGCAAAGAAGTTTGTAAGAGTAGATAAATGTATAATATCAGAGTGAATATGGCTTTCTGAGTCACGGACATTTTTACAAGTGTAGATTTAATCTTATCATTAAAGTCACTGCCTGTTAATAAGAAGTAGTAGTCTTAAAATATTTAAAAAAGTCATTCAAACTTCATGAAGTACCTCAGTTATTAGAAATGTTTGCTTTAGAATTAGCCTGTCACTTTGAATTGCCACAGCATGTCACATAAAATTCTCCTATTTTATTTCAGACCCAATCCTCCTCACCCTAGTGATTTTATCAGAAAGCAAAATAGGATAAAATGAAATGGTTGAAGACACAAAGAACAAACTCACTGCCTGATGTAACACTGTTGAAATCAGTGACTACATAGGATGTAAAATTGGATCAGTAGCACAACAGGACACTAAATCTGCAGTTCACTTTTGAAGTAACAAGTAACATACAAGGCTTCCATTTTCTTTTGAAGACTCAGAGTATGGATTATAGAATAAAATGTATTCTTTTCAAAATACTTGGTAAATACTAACTAAGCAGTCTCTGCAACTCCTTTGTGAGACAGATAGTATTGTTTTCATTTCATCACTGATAAACAGCTTATCTACCTCAATTTCTTTACCTTCACTCTCTCTCAAAGCTACACAAAGATTTAATGGCAAATTTTGGACTGGGAATCCTGGATACTTATGATAACAATATTGCCATCAGAAATGTCCACTGGCTTATGTTGTTAGACCATCATTCCATCTAATTAAAATTAAAGAATGCATCAGAAGCATCATTTAACCTTAAAGCGGACAAATATGAAAATAGGTGAGTAATCTCAGTGGTGCCCAGTGCCAGGACAAGAGGCAGTGGGCACAAACTGGTGTACAGGAGGCTCCATCTGAATCTCAGGAAGCACTTCTCTGCTATGTGGGTAATTGAGCACTGGTGCAGGTTGCCCAGAGAGGTGGTGGTGTTCCTATCCTTGGAGACCAAAAGCTACCTGGACGAGGTCCTGGGCAGCCTGCTCCAGCTGGCCCTGTTTGGGCAGGGAGTGGGACCAGGTGACTTCCACAGCTCCCTCCCAACCCCAAGCATGCTGTGGTTCTGTGCTTCTGTAATCTGTTCTCAGCACATTTCAGTCAATAAATCATACCTGTTTTTTCCTTAGCTGATGTAATGAACCTCAGAGTAATCATTCAATGTATGGAAGAAAACTTTAACCACCCAGTACACTTCTCATTTATAATGCAGATAGTAATACGTAGTCCAGATTTTTTTAAAAAAATCTGTATGACTTTACTTAAGAGAATACTGGTTTGAAATTGAAAATCAAAACTTGAGGCAAAGGAGAGCAGAGATGGAATTTATTGGAAAACATTGGAAAAGCAGATAAAGGCTGAACGGTCAGGAGAGACCACATCCTGCTCCATCTGCCCAAGACGTGACTTCTGCTTACCTGGTGAGGTCTGACACTTGTGGCACACATCTTTCTTTCTTTCCCTCTTTCCCTCTTTTTTTTTTCTCTCTCTCTCTCTCTCTTTTTTTTTTTTTAATCTAATAAGAACAAAATGTTACAATGTGTAACATTTCACTTTCTGATTCAGAGCAGGAAAATATTTTAAAATCTCAAAAAGTTTTGCAAGATAGGAATACCATTTCCCAGACAGGTTTAGCAATATCTTCCAGGACTTCCAAACATCTGTTAAGCAAGACTGTCCCTCAGCCTAATCCATTTTGGCTTTCTCCAGTTAAATGAGTCTTTTCAGACTATTATATCATGACTTCATTAAAACCCACAAAACTGTTTCCCCAGGAAATAACTTTGAGCCAACTGGATTCTAACTACCTGCTGTATCTCATGACCCCTTAATAATAAAAATCATGGCTGAAATAAGTCTGTGCGTTGTGTTGCTCACTTTCCCTTGCTCTGTAGCTTAACCTGTCACGGGGGCAATTGGGAAAAATCTGTTAAGGCTTCACTAATTTCTTTCCTCATTTCCTGTAGCAATCCTGGTAGCTGCCCAGGACACTTAGTCTTCCTTAAGAGCATTCAGTTTTTGGCACAAGACTTTTCATTTGTATCTGTTCGTAATCTGTCTCCTCCTGTCATATCCGGAAATATGATCCCTTTGTTAAACAGTTAATTTGCTACTCTTTGCAGAGGGGAGAGGAGAAGAGAATGGCTGGAGAGCTGCCTAAAAAAACTGCAAGATCTCCCTTCCTTCTATTCTGTTCTCAATTATTATTTCTTACTTTTATCTTTTATCTTTTTTTTTCTTTTTTTTTTCTATTGTGAAAAGCATTTTTCCTTTCTATACACACCTACAATACACAGAAGATCAAACCACCCTTATGAACATGCTCCTGGACTAGATCCTTGGCTGTGCAAAGCTGACACATCCCTGCCACAGGCAACAGAGCAGCCTGGGTGTACACCAGCTGAGGCTCTGAACTATATGTAACAGTTTGCCCTCACCTATTTTGATTAAACCTCAGATCTGTATGGTCTTCACAGTTCGTTTCTTTGTTGCATGGCTTTAAATGGGACAAAGTCCACTTACACTCATTTGTGCATAATAGTACTGAAGTGAAAGTACTCGAGAATTGAAATGAAAGGCTAATTTTGGCTTTATTTCTTTCCCTGTTTGCTGTACCACTTGAGCCCTCCTTGTTTCTGTTGTGGGCTTTCTGGTGACATGGCTGCAGTCTCATTAAAAATGTGCATAAAAAGATGCCATGGTAATAAAGCCATGCTCACCGTAGTAGAGTCTGTTATTGATGTTTATTTGTAACAGAATAACAATAATGGAGATTGTGACCTTCCTTGCTAATCACTGGTAATATCTATCAGCAGACAGCAGAACTGAAAAGAGTTTGGGAAATGCCCTGCAATTCAGAGGTAAAAATGACAGAAAACTACACTCCTGGCAAACAAAAAGGCCATAAATTCCTCCCTCTTCCCTTAATCTGTCAAATGCCTTTTTTTTTCCAACAGGGTTTTTCAGGTCTTTGGTTTGGCTTTCTTTTAAAAATGGAGGTGCCCACAATAATGTGGCTATTGAGTCTGAGAACAGGAGAGGAAAAAGAGTGAGAGAGAGTGCAGAAGTCAGCTCTTTCCTGGTCCAGCTGCAGCTTGATTCATGTTTGCATCACCACAGTAATGCCAGATTTGTTGTGATACAGCAAGGTGTGGGTTTGCCCTGCAACTTTGGTTTTAAAGTTTTGGGAATATACCCAACTCTGGCTACAGGAGCTAGAGGACAAAGGTGATGGAAAAAACAGGGGCGTTTTTCCTTTTTATTTCATTAAAAAAAATAAACAAAATACTTGACATTGAATATGTAAGGTCTTGTACCTGAAAATAGGGCTCATTTTGTAAAGTGCTCAGTCCAAAATAAAGTAATGATGTGCTTAGAGCAAATGCTTTCCCCAGTACCTGATTTGGAAGATGAAGAGTACGTTACAAGACACATTATCTTCAGTCACATTTCCACAGTGATGTCCTCATTCAAGCTTTGAAATCTCCCCCATTTAGAAAGGGGCACTCCGAGCATTTTAAAAGTGGGATTTCAGTTTCCATATCATCCAGGTGCTTCTGAAAACCTCAGCTAAATGCTATTATTGAAAATAATTAGATTTCAGTGAAATAACAGGCTAAAGTTTAAGAACGTGCCTAACAATTTAGGATCAAAAGTGAAAGAGACAGGAGACATTTCCAAACAAAACAGAAATGTTTTTTATTTAGTCTTGTCCTCTTATCCTTCATTAAGAGCAGCTATTTCTATTTCAAATCCTGGGTTGAGAGAGAACTGTAGAAGGACTTCAGCCACTCTTGTCTGACCCCAGTTCATAGCATCTGTGTTTTGCATGGGGCACTTGGGCCACAGACTAACCTGCCAGTAAGAATCTGGCCAGGAACACTACACACACTGCAGGCTTTCCAGTTGGATGACCGTTTTCTTTCTTTTTTTTTTTTCTTTTTTCATAAATAATGTGGAAAATAGATGTCCCCTTGTCTTTGTGAGACATAAACAGGAGAAAGATAAAGAATCTATTTGCATTATTAACAGAAGGTTTAGATAGTTTATCTCTTTGTAATGCAAATGAGTGGCAAGATCAATCAGGTTCTGTTATTCTTATCCAACAGAATGCAAATTTGAAAAGGAACAGAAAGTTGAGTGCAGGATTACAACTGTCTATTGTTAAGAGATGAAAAACTATTACATTGCAAGGCTTGTAGCATGTATTTCAGAATCATCCTGAAAGCATTCAGAGAGTTCCGTATATTTGTCTAGCATATCAATTTAACACAATCTATATGAACTATTATCTGATTTCTAACTAGTTCAAACCTTATAAAATCTCACCCCCACTATCTATCGAACTTCCTATATTCAGTCTAATAAGTGGGAGTGCTCATTTCCTTGAGTACATTTCTAATATAGTCTAACGCATGCAAATTTGTACAAGGGACAAATGTCACTTATGAAAGAAAAAGGGGACTAAATAACTCATTCCACCTGGATTTGTATTCCACTGAATTCAGGGGTACAGTCCTCGATAAGTGGTATGCCAACCTTTTTAAAGTGACGTGAGATTTCCCTGCTTATGAAAATGCTAGCATTGCAACAGCATTTCAAGCCAGGCACAGGCCTGAGCCTGTTTCCATTGAAATCATCAGCGATGCTCATACTGGTCTGTTCGTACTGGTCCATAGGGTTCAGGATCAATCTTTCATCAGCATTAAACACCCTGGGGGTGTCTCCCACTTTACCTTGTATCAGAGCCACAAGAAAGTTAATTACCACCAAAGCAAGCTCAAGCCTGGTGTTGCCGGCCTTCAAAACCAAGATCTGAATCAAAACCTAACAGTTATTCTTGGGCTTGAGGGGGAAATGTGATGGCCTGTTACTTACAGGAGTTGGGGCTTTTGGTTGTCTCTCATGGTGGTATCCAGGTAAGAGGTCTAAGGATATATAGGAATTTTTTTTGTATTTTTTTTAGACTCAGTAATCCAGCCTCATCCCTTGGTTCTCTCCATTAGCTAAAGTTGGATCCTAGAAGCGCAGGTTAGACTAGATGGCTTATTTTTCATTGGCAAAAGCCACAGGCAGTTGTAAAACTTGCACCTCTCTTTATAGTGTGGTGTGGCCACCTGAAACAAAAGATTCTCATTGTGCTTTGGCACTTCATCAAGATAAATGCACAGCTGTGAGTTGAGTGTGTATAGAGAATGTATTTATAAAGAAAATAATGGCATCTATGATGAAGTACATTGATATCTCACACATCAAAGGACAAGGAGGGTAAGTAGAACAACAAAAATAATTGCTATGTACTTCCACTCTCCTCCAATTTCTTGACAAGTAAGTGAATCATCATGGATTCCTACATAGTATGTTTTTGTAAGCAGATATGCTAGCTTGGGGAGGTAGGTCAAGCGCACCTCCAAAGCAGTTCTGTTGGTGCCCACTTAATTGTGCAGCAGAACAACTACGTTCTGAACAGAATAAAGCCTCATGTTTGGGACAATGTTTGTGCCTCTGGATTTGATGCATGGAGGTTTGAAGATTATCATTGTTAGGTCAAGATGCAGCTCAGTTCAGTGTTCATGTGTAAATTTGGTTTCTACTATTCATATTTTTAGATTGTTTTAGTTGAAATTGCCATACTGTTTGCAGACACATTTATGTGGAGCCAATTCAAAGAAACCATCCCAGTTATTTGTAACTGAAATGAGAGGTTTTACATTGCATAACACTGAATAATTCTTAAATTCTCCGAACAGTAATATATACTGCTGTTGGTCAATACTAAAAAGAAACTTTAAAATAAAGTTCCATAAAAAAATACATTCTTTATCCTGTTTATCATTTACCAGTGACTATGCCATTGATGAATACTCAATATATATACATATATATGGGTCCACCTTAAGTCCAAAAGCGGCAAAAAGAACATAGCAGATGCTAAAGAGTGATTTCATTATACAAATGAAATGGAAAATTTCAGTGAAATTCCATCCATCCCTGAGGACTGGCTCCACTTAGAGGTTAGAGGGCTCACTGAGAGTGATCTCACATTTATGGGCTCTGTAACTGCCATTCGTTAGCAATGGTAACATGATTATGACTCAAGTTAAAGCAACCAGAAGACAAAAACTTGAGTTGAGAGCTTGGAAGGCCACACCAGAGCCCTCTTTTCCACTTCAGGGCCAGGATTTCACCCTTGAAGTGTACTGGCTTTCTGTAGGATGCATACAAAGAGAGATGGCCCCTCCGGAGCCACATGGCTTTTAATGGGCTGAGCAGAACACGTGCCTGTGCTGCCTAGCCTCCTCCTCCTCAGCCACTGCCTTGCAGTGAATCTACGCCCTGAAGGGATCAGCAGGGTCCAGCACAGCCTGGTCCTCTTCTGTTCCACCTTGCAGGAGGTGACTAGTCAGTTTGGGCTGGTGCTGGGCTCCTCTAGCAGAGAGCCCAGCCTCCCCATCCCTCTGTGGTTGGCTTATCTGCACCTGCCCCCTTCAGAAAGGCAGCATGTCTGTGAATGTGTTCACCAGGCATGGTTAACCCAAGGCCTAACCACAGCCAGATGATATGTTTTTGTTGATGTTTTCTCAGGAGGCTGAAGGGATGTGAGGAGATGCAGCTGTGACTGCCACAGTGACAATCCAGCAGGGTTTTGCCTGAGGTATCCCTCTCGTACAGGAGCCCAAGCCACCTGGAGCAGCCAACTCATCCTGGCACATGGGGCTTGCTGTCCTCACCATGGCCAGTAAGCAGGCAGAAATGGCTCTGAAAAATTGGCTCTGACAAATTGGCTCTGACACCTTGGAACAATCTAAGGTAGGGATTCGAGTTTCTGCCAGAAGTTAAGACTCATAATGCCAGCTTCCTGGAAATAAGTAATTTAACCCCTAAACCCATGCCTGTATGTGTTCTGTTCAGGGTGAGGTAGGAACTCTGCCTCTGCTGGTTTTTACCAGGAACGTTGCAAACACAGAGTGAGGAACAGAGGACCATGCTTGGAGGAAAATCACCAGCGAAATTCTGAATTATCTGGAAGAAACACAGCTTTGCGGAGGACACTAGTGCCCCCTTCCACCTTGCATCAGGCTGTACTTTATTTCACCCAGGCTTGCTAGGAGAGGGTGCTTCATCTTCTGCAACCACTGCAATCCAAACTTTCAACACCTCCAGGGAGAAGTGATGAAACTTCTGAACCTGAAGTTGAATGTAAAGGTATACAGGCACTTGCTTAACATTGTGGTGTTTTTGCTCACCTGTTCCTTGCTTCTGGCAGCTGGTTTGCTCAATTTTTGCAGTTCCAGTCCTAACTTTCCAGATAATATGCAGATTAACACTTGTCTAAATGTTTGGCTAAAATGTGGATCTTAGGACCCCCTTTGTCAGTTGTTGGTGTTTGGGACACTCTGGTGACACAGCCCATGGAGAAGCCTATGAGGACTGGGATAAATGGTCAGTGGAGAATCCATAGGAGATCAGGGGAGTCCCACAAGCTACCTAATGCTGAGAAATGCTATGCTGTCTATCTATTTATTTAATGCTAATAAATGCTCACTATGGTGGCTTTCCACCACATTAATATCATATTCATAATTCCATCAGAGCTTTCATCCTGAAGCTCCTGATGAGCTCTGCATCAGCCAGACAGATGGACACAAGACTCTCCATCAGGGCAGAAGGGCCAGAGATGCCTTGAATTCCACTAGAAGAATCAGTGAAACCCTTCAGTTTGTGGAAAAAGTACTTGGATTCAGTAGAAGTGGATGCCAGTATAAAACTATTAGTTTGATAAATGCTGAGGAGGAGGAAACCTGTACACAGCAGAGAAATTTCTGTGCATGGCCTTGGTGCATTTGTATCAAATGTTCCTTGTGCATCCCTGTGATCCTACAAAAGGTCAACTCATAATCTGGCTGTCGTATTGTGCTTTTAAAAGCTGGGGCTTAGGCAGAAATATTGCCCCATGCTGCAGTAAAAGGCAAAGCTCCCGTTGGCTTCAGTGGACCCAGGTTTTTATCCCGTGTCTTCTTCCTCCCTTATCAGCATGTACGTTGACCTAGCTAAATACTAAAAATGTGTTTTAAAAACTGTAAGAAGCTTGCTGGGGCTTCATCTGAGTGCAGTGCACAAAGGGCTGTGGATAGATGTGAGAACTGCAAGGGCAGGCTTGGTTTTATGTCAGACAGTGCGTGCTTTTTCGAGGGCTCTCTTTGTGGCTGCATAAAATCCTTGCTCAAAGCACCACTAGAATCCAAATCTACTGATAATTAAAGAAAAAAATATATGTGAGGGGGAGGAGAGATGTGAGAGATACTCATGCTCTTACCAACAACTCTTTTACTATTAGAGAACAAGAAATGTTGATTTTAGAAGGGCTAATGCCAGCAAAGGCTGCATTCATTCTGCCTCATTTGATGGATGTGCTGGCTCTGGTGGCACGCATAATCATGGTGAGCAGCTCAGGCTGCTCCTCTGCAGGGTATCCAGCCCTGATTCCCTGCCTGATCAGTGGGAGAGGGATAGTTGCAGTGCTAAGCGTAGACACCTAGAGTCAAGGATACGTCCTGCTTCAGTGTTTGGGGGATGTGCGAAAATGGAGAGAATGAAATGGGCTTGAACAGCATCATCTGCATAGGAAAAAAAAAAAAAAAGCGAATAAGATCCTTACTTCTTAATTGCTCAGAACTTGTGTTTCACCCTGCCAGCCAGCACAGCTCTTCTCCTGGCATCCCTTCTTCCTTTCCATTCCCTCAGCGATCGTATTGCAAACCTAACACACTTGGTTCAATTCCATTTTTTAAATTCACCATTGCAGATTCTGCCCCAGAGTGGCTGCATCTGTCTCAAAAGAGAACTGGAATGGGAATTTAAACGTATTTTATGTGGGCATTCACAGGCCGTTTGGCGCCCAGAAAGAAGCATAGCTGAACATGTCTAGGAAAGCATATCCAGCCCAAAAGGGGCAGCACTGACATATGCCACTGTGTTAAGGACAGTAAAAAGTGGCTAGCATGTAGGCATGATAACAAGCTGCTGTTTAATTCCCAGCTCAGCAACTTGGGTTGAAAACGGTAACAACTGTAATTATCAGCAAGTTTCCAAGCCAGACAATTGAATCACTCATCTGAGCAGATGCCTTAGGGGAATAGCAATAGAACTGCACTCTTCAGCTTGTAGTACACGTACACACTGTACAGGAGCATAAAATCCTTCCAGGGCTGGCTCCACCGTCTCTCGCACACTTGACCACATTCTATCACCAATCAGAGGATGAATAAACAGGAGGGGCAGCCATCCCCACCAGGTTCAGCTTGGACACTGGGTGCCACCAGAGGCAGGATAGTGTATTCTGTCCCCTGAGGCTGGTGGAGCCACAAGGATCTGGAGGACTTCACACTGGGCATTGATTATGGGATATGAGGCGATGTAGAGGGCATCCCCAAAATCATAGCTCTACTCTTGACCACAGCAGCAGTAGTAAGTGTATTTTATGGTAAATAAATGTGCAACAGTGATGGTTTTAGAAACACATATTAAATACATAGTTTGCTACAGTTGGATATAAGCAAGTAAAGGAGCTACCCTCTGCTGTAACACAAGCTCTACCAGACTGAATTAAGGTACTTAAAGAATAGTTTAATTGTGCTTCATTTTGGTGAGTCTCAACAGGCTCATTGCATGAATTGCAGTTTACTGAATTTTCTGGGGGAAGCTACCTTCCCTCTTACTATTTTTCTTCTGCAGTCAGAGAGGATTAGCTTCAAGCAGTGGATACACACACACCCAGGGGAAAAACTGCCCTGGGTTTGTTCACAGCTTATTGCAAGGCTGTCTGTTTTCCACAAGAACTGCTCAAGCGCCAGAAAAAAATACCATGGGACTGAAATGCCAGAAGCCTCCCTCCGATCATTTTTCTTTCTGAAAATCACATATTTATTCTAAACCTTGGTAATTTCCTCCGTGTGCCTTGAGCCACATTTTTAGACCTGAGAGAAAGGGATCTTGCCGTGTTAAAGATCTCTCAGCTGAGTGACTAAGATTATGTCCCACTGTGGATATTTCAGTTTTAAAAGTGAGATGAGACCTGATAGTGATACCACATTAAACACATCTCCTATTGATCTTTTCTAACCTTGCAAAAGAGCTGCTCTGCATTAAGTACCTTTTACTTCAGTGCTGCTGATGGGACCACAGATGTTAACTGCCAGGCTAAATATCCTCAGAGGTCAGCAGACAGGGCATTTGAGAGGTCATAAAGTAATAATTTTCTGGCTAAGAAACAATAAGAGTGTTTACCCCCTGCCCTCTAACATAGCCTGAGGACATGCTAGTGGCTCACTCTGAAATGCATTTACAATATTTATAAATAAAAGGGAATTAATAAAAGATATCCTTCCCAGTGTTCCCTCCCCACCATGTTGCATTTTGAACATACCATGAATCAGATTGATATGTCAAATTGTACTTGACTGAACTGATGGCAAAAGCCTTCGTACTGAACAAAGGGTTGTGCTTCTAAAGGCTTATTTTCAGACCATTCTATCCACTATTCCTAGCTACCTGCCCTATACAAAAACTTGAAGGGACCACTTTTAGGTGCAAAAATTAGCTACAGTCAATAAGAGAAAACAAGCCATTCTGCATTTAGGCCATAACTTTGGGCTGTCTGGTCTCTCTCCACTGTGTGTGGACAGATAGGGTTGGCTGCCCTTGCATCTTCTGGGATTTCCTCAATATCTACTTTATCGGGTTTAATTTCTAAAATCACTGAGGAGATGGTGGTTGGGCATTGCTACAGAGAGGGCAACAGCATCTTTGCTGAGCTGTGAGGGCTACATTCCCCATGGCCATTAAACTAGATGATCCATTTTCTTTAGCTGAAGAACAGCATTTTTTTGCCAGTTGAAAAGCCAGTCTCCATGCTCAACCATGACTTTGGAAGAAGAGACGGTACATATTACGGAAGCAGAAAAACAGCCTCCTATTATTTCCTTATAGACGAGCAAACCATGCAAGTTTCCTCAATCAATGGGCAACATAAGGCAACCTTTGGAGGCCTGCTGCTGGAACATTGGGATATGTTACAAACACATCAAGAGGCACTTCCGCTTATATGTTGATCCTTTTATTTTCAATCCACTTAATTTTAGATATTCCATGACTCCTTACAATCTGCTTTTGGCTGAATTAGATCTGTCTGGTCACATCATGCACCTTGTTTTTCTTTATTCACTTGGGAACAGATGTGGTACATATATTCTTAAATTTTGTCCTTTTTTTTTTTTTTTTTTTAAAGGTGATTGGTTTTTAACCCCATTTTAACTTCTCTTTCCTCTTCTTTCTCTCTAGCAATATTTTGTAAATAAAAAAGGGGGAAAAAAAGGAGAAAGAAACAATATGCCTGTTTGTTTGATACATTCAGCAGCTTGAAAATGAGGTGAGTGTGTAATGGATAGTGCATATGTTATGTGAGAATTATGTTGCCTGCCAAAACATTATTGTTGTTACCACGTTTGCGAGAGGAAGATTAAGCTAATAGACTCATGCCAGCCATCTCTGAGGTACGCTGTGGGAACCAAGGGGGTGGACAACATCTGAATGAAATAATATGTGTATGAGTAATTCCCTTCTTGAATTTTGAGCAAGACCTTAGGAAACTGGCCTACTTCGTCTGTGGCTGGGAATGGTCAGTCCCATGCATTGGGAGATGCTCCTGGTTTTTAACACACTTTTCTTTAGGGGAACACTGGTTCTGAACAGTCATGGGACTTAGTGGTAAAAAATCCCCAATTAAAAACTGCTGAGTAGAGAAAGACTGCCTCTCCTCTAATAGCTAGGAGGACTGGAAATTTTCTTTCCCCAAATGAAGAGGAAAAGTAAAAGCTCAGATATTCCCCGAACAGGTCCACTAATGATAATTTAAAAAATTGAATGCATCAGTCAATCCATTTGATTTTGATCTTTCATATTTTTAAATGTTCTCTTTAGTCAAGTGGTGTAAGTCACTGACAAGCAGATCTTTCCTTCAAGTCTGGTCAAGTGAGCTGTTTCTGCCATTAGAGATGTAGAAACTACACAGAAAATTATAGCTGTCTTCACCTTTTAAGAAAACAGGTCTTCTGTCAATGTTTGTTTCCTTGGCTGGGGATATAGTTTGCTTTGATGAATTTGTATTTTTCAGTAAAAATCAGTTTTCCCAGTAACTTTGCTATATTTTTTTTTGCTCTTCTAACTTGAGTAATTTCTTCCTTTCAGTCTAACTAGACTTTATTACTGAACATAGTACTGCTCTTTACCCTCTGCTTGTTTGTTTTTCTTCGTGGTCTTTTCTGCTGGAACATACAAAAAATCTTTTGAAAATACAAGCAGATGATGCCCACAAGATCACCTTTCCTTTTTATTATATTAATTTTTATTTTTTATTTTTTTCCTAATAGATAGTGAAGCACCACCTCTTTTTACAGAAGCTGTGCAGGCTTTGACCTCTGGGATTTTTCTTGTCCAAGTGCTGCACTGTGCTGTCCTTAATTAGACTCACTCTCTTCTCAAAGTACTGAGGTGAGGTTGGCTGGTTCATAAGTCCTCTCATCACTCTCAGCTCCTTTTATTAAACTCTAGATGCTAACAGTCTCTTCACAGTCTTGAACAGCTAATGCTGTTTTAAGGTTTTATTGAATCTATCTATCAGAATCTCTGCTCTTCACACTTTATTTCAGCCGATTGTAAGCCCAGGCCTTGTTGAGTCTCATACAAAGTCACTGAAGTCAAGAGAAAAATTCCTTTAACCTTTCCTACATACAGTCCTCAACTCTACCCTCTCCTGCATTTGTATCTGAACTTGATGGATGGTTTTATCTGCCTAAAAGTGCGTTTGCAGGTTGTGTGGGGATGGATCTTGATATCATGTTTTGTCCAGTGGTGGTTCTTCTTGACCCAGAGGCGTCCCAGGGAAGAGGGCAATGGAGTGGACGGGGACAGCTGAATAAAGTCCCCAGTGCAGCTCCTTTCCCATTCTAGCACTACTATTCCTCTCCTCCTTTGAAAGCAGAATAATTGCCCCAGAAAGATTCTGCAGCTGACTATTTTGCCACAGAGCAACTTCTCTGTGAATGGAGAGGAAGGAAAGCAAAGATGAGCTGAAGAAGGTGCCAAGTCATCACTTGATTCTTCCAACTGAAAAATACTTATCTTTGTTTCTTGCACTTGTTTTTAGATTCTCAGGTTCACAGACCTGCGTAATATGTACACCAAGCAAAACTACTTCTGTTACTTGAACAAGGAACTTTCATTATTAAGAGACCCATGTTTTACCTGGACAAATGTTTGTGGTGGAGAACAAGCTCAGAATGATAACAGACCATAGCAGGGTAAGAAGAAAAATTCAGATGTGTGCCTCCCATCGTGCTGCAACTGGTAGCTCTACTACCAGATACGTAGATCTTCAGATCTCTTGAAATCTGTAGTTTTCACGTTGTGGTGACTGCTGCGTGAGAGCAATTTCTTCGGGGTGTTTCTTCAAATCGCGCTGTTATGAAGCTGATGTCCCACATTTCTGCTGCCTCATTCTTTGTGAAGGCAAATGCCAGCACTTTTGCTGGCTCTTATAGCTGGTTTGTAGTTAATAGGGGGTCTAAGTGAGCCGTAGAAAGCCTGGAAGCAGAGAAGGGAAGGGTAGTTTCCTCCAAGGCCATTAACAGCTCTCATATGGCACTGGTGGAGGCTGTGGGTCACCAAATAATTTTGTTGTGTATGGAGTGGGTCCTTCAAATGACTCCTTCTTCTCTTTAATAGGAACAACAGTCTGTGTAGAGAAACGACTTTGACCCATAAAGGCAAGATATTTGCTGCTCAGGGGAGAGTCTGTAGGGTGGAAGGGGGGTCAGTGGCCTTTTGAAAGGCTGTTGGGCTGAAAGATGATTTGAGACTGCCAAAAGGCTGTTCATGTGACTTTGCTGATCAGTGTTTACTTATATAGAGTATATAGAAGTTGCCAAGAGGATCTACGCCCAGATAGTGTTGAAACCTTCTATTCCTCAACAGAAGACATTGAATTGCATAGGGGTGACCATGGCAGCCTTTGTGTGGGTCTGGTCAGAAGGAAAGGGTTTGGACTTTGTATTCAAGGACATTGACACTCCTGTTTGCCAAAAAAGGACAGTGATAATGACTTTTTGGAAGTTTTTATTCAACAAGTGGATAAGACAGGCTGTTTTCAGTACTTCTTATAATTCTTTAAAATTTTCATCAAAGCCATGGCTTGCCTCTGCAGAGTTCATCTCTTATATTCAGGAGAGACATGGTGACACAGAGCAGACTTTAGGTGAAGTTGACTTTGGCCAGACCAGAGATACAGCCTGGTAGCCTACCCTTGCTCTCTTGGAGAAAAAGTATAAGCCTGAAGCAGGTTTGTCATGGTACTTCCCCTACTGCCTGCCCTTCTTCCAAAAAGCCATGTTTTATAGATGAGCTCAGCTAAGATCAAGTTGCTGGGGTTAGATGCTCCACTTTGCTTCTGCAAATGCTGCTTGCGGGGTAAAAATAAAGGGGGGGTGGAGAGGCTTGTTGTTCTGGGCAATGTCTCTGGGCAGGACATGTAGGCACAGATGGATGAAGGCACTGTAAAGCCCAGAGCTCTTACGCTGCTGTTACTGTGCTGACCTGTCTGTACTGACCAGACCTTGGTATGGTTTTCTCCATTAGATCCCAAACTGGGATGCTCAGCTGCTGTTGTCACATCTCTCAGTGGTTGGTTTTCCCAAATCTCCCAAACTGTACAAAGAAGAGGGGCTGTGTGTCTCTTCTTCCAGCTACAGATGCAGCTGTTTGACTCTTGGGAGAGACTTGGGTGTTGACCCCAGCACTTGGCTCTTCATTACCTTCTTGAGAACAGACAATCAGTTAAAGCCAGCTGCCAGAAAGGTAAGTTGATGCAATGCTTTGAGCTATCCTAGTCTACATTTAGGAAAGATCTAGTCTCTATCTCCTGACTGAGTCTCCTGATTCTTGCCCTAACAAGAAAACTGATAGTGTCACTTGTCCATTCTCAGTGCTCTGTTGGGCATCATCTACCTGTTGGGAAAGGGGCTGACGTTGAAGAAAGAGCACTTGATAGGAGAGTTGCAGAGAGGCACCTATTTGCATGGGTGGTGGACAGCTTTTCTGCCCTTGTGAACAATGAGGTAATTTCCAGAGGATCACCTCACGTATCTTTGTCTGTTGCAGAAGCCAAGGCTGAGGCCACTGATCACAGCCCACAAAGAAATGACTGTTTTCGAGATGCCACCTGGAAATGCTTTTGTGCCCCCAGAGTGAGTGTGTTTGCTTCTATATCACCTGACTGAGCAAGCAAAGAGCTTCTCAGTTCATATTTTGCTGAGCCTCCCAGAGCTGCCCAGGGTCTAGTTGCAAGGTCTTGTCTCCTCATGAAAACAGTCAGGAACAAATGTCAAATGAGTAGTTCTCAGAAAAGTCCATGGTCACTTTTGTTTTTGAATGCAGGTGTCTTTGGCTGGAGTCATTTGGAAGAGAGACTGTTTTACATTTCCAGCCTGTGTGGGACTTGAAGAGGCACACAGGAGGCATCCTTGCAGGATTAAATTAATGCTATGTTTTCTATACTGGCAGTGTTTTGTGTATCTCACCTGGAGACACAAGAGAAGAACAGTGAAGTTCAGCAACATGAACCTTAGGAGAAGTGATCTCAGACAGAAATTAAAGACTTTTGACTAAAGCCACTCAATGCTAAATGATCAAGGCTTTAAGGTTTTGCACAAAGCTAAAGAAAAGAGTTTGCCACTACAAACAGAACCCTTAATTATTTATTTTTTATCCACTTCCCTTTACTAATTCCTACTGGATGCTCAAGAGATACATGGATCTTTTGTTCATTCACCCAAGTCAACAT
Organism: Anser anser; assembly: GCF_964211835.1. Lineage (NCBI taxonomy): Eukaryota > Metazoa > Chordata > Aves > Anseriformes > Anatidae > Anser > Anser anser. The sequence goes on along the minus strand of NC_139720.1, from coordinate 113,967,847 downwards.
GGTTTAAACTTTACCCACTCTTCTGTGACTGTCCATAGTGGCTGCTGCTCACATGCAGCATAGCTGTGCGTGCCCTGGCAGGGTGGCTGAATGCCTGCTTATCTTTCTCAGTATCTAATGTGGCTTTTGTGTCAGAGGGAAAGCAGGCAGGGAAAAAAGGAAGCAATTGTCATGAGAAGAAAGAAGCAGGGAAGAATGGCAAGAGCAATTTGCTGACCAAGCACTAATGGTTGAATTTCTAGACTAAAGAGAGCATTCCAGGAAATTAAGCAGCGAAATAATTCATTTTCCCCAGAGACAACGAAATTCCTCTGAATAAACCATTTCTGTTGCGTTCAGCCCAAAGCATTCAAAAGTTATGAGTCAGACTGAAAAAATCCCTGATAATTTTTTTCTAAAAAATTAATAAATGCTAATTCCTTTTCATTATTATTATTATTATTTTTTATTCCTAGTTATATTTTAGCATTCAAGTGCTAAGGTACTTGACTCATTTTCGGGGCTTTTTCAGGCCTCATGTTTTTGTATTGCTATTTGAGGTCTGGTGTTGGGGCTTGACAGCAATCAATCACTGTGAAAATCCCAATCAGATCACAGGAGGTGGTGACACTGCATTTCCTTTGCAGTCATTTAAAGCTTTCTCTTACAGTGTAGAAGAAGCCAATACTGCTGTCTTTCCAAAGAGCCTGACTCCCCAGTGTTATTCCCTGACACCAGAACACTGGTAAATCAGTGGGACTGTGTGGAAGTCAGCATATTGATGCTCATCCCCAAGGCCTGACACCCACTGACATTTTACCCCCCTGCTCCTTCTCATGGCAACAAGACTCTATTTGGCAGTTTTCAAAGGTTGAGTGTATTCACTACACATAGCTGCTAGCAACTGCCTTTGTGCAGGTGTCACAGCAGATTAGCATGCATAATTAGGAGTGATAGTGTCTGGAAAGTGGATGCAAACATGAAGCTGCTTTCCAGAAACAGGTTGTCCCTGGCAGAATATCAGCTACCCTGGCATCTGGTTTTTAGAGAGCTTCCACTTAAGTGCCTGAAAAGTTTGCTCAATGGTTGAGGATTTTACTTCTGAATCTGTAGATTAAGAGCTCAGTCATGACCTGGAGAAGTAAATAATAGAAATCCCACTGCTTTTAATGGGAGTACAATTAACTGTTTATGGCTAGAGAAGCACTGAGACATCTGAGGATACTGAGCACTCGAGGTTCTCAGTCAGTTCTGGAGGAACCAAAAACACTTTGTTTTTGGCCCAAGCCAAAGGGGTTCTTCCAAACACACTCTTGATGAGGAGAATACAGAAGATATGTCTCCCATGTTTAATGAACAGCATACCTTTACTTTCTCCTGAGGGCCAAATGTTTTATTCCGCCCCTGACTTTAACAGCTTATAGGAGAGGTACAAAAGAGGAATGACAGTAGTTCAAATGATTTTGATGATTTAAGTAGCCAAGAACAAAGGGAGAGAGCATATACACACAGAAACTAATTGAGGTTTTCCATCCTGAGCATCTCAGTAGACAAAGTGGAGAGAACAAGAGAGGTGCCTTCCCCAGTGTGGTCAGAGCACACATAGGGAACTCCTCTCCTGAGTCGTTCATTGTGTCCTTACTTCCACTGCACGAGTAGGTTTGCCTTTATGACCAACCCCCTTGGTTACTAAGTGGCAAATGCACTTATTTTAAGTCTTCTTCCAAGCATGTTGGTTGCCATGTGGTGAAGACTTAATGATTCTCTGATTCTGTGCTGTGTTTCCCCAATACCAGTGTGTCAGCTATGAAGGCTGTTCGCACAGAGGAATGGAGAGCCTGAAGTAAAATGTGGTTTCCTGTATTTGAACGCATGCTGGTTGTCCACATTCAGAATTCAGTGAACATTTCCTCTTGAGAGCTCTTGGATCTGTCCATTTTCAGTTTGTTTCTGTTCTGAGGCTTTCTGGAAAGAGTGGCTTTCAAGTTAATATTAAGAGTATCTGCAGCAAAGAGTTGCTGAATTTGTAGCCAGGAACATTTATGCTGAACCAGGCTGCCCATGTGAAATATAGGAAGTGACTGTTAGATAATCCAGGTTTCCCATCAAAATGAATAACCTCGATTGAATTCTGAGTGCTGACTGAATTTATATAAACATAATCCTATAGACCCACTGTCATACTCCTTCCAAGCATGATGCACACGAACAACTGAATCAACATCAGCCTCTACAAAGCAAGGGCCTACAATTACTGTCCTTTTTCAGATGGGAAATCTGACATAGAGAGGAAAACTGCCATTAAACATCCACAAAGCCACATGCTTGTCTTCCTCTACATATTTCTTAAAACAATCTCATTTGATACAGTATATGACTGATGTGAGGGACTACTGCTTACCTTGCTAGTCAGCCTGGGCTTCCTTCTGCATTATACTCATCTGTTGTCTCATGTCTTTTCATTTCTTATACTTAAATACATATACTTATTATCCTTGACCTTTTAGAATTTAGTGCAAGGTGTCTTGATGTCTGCATGGAGTCTGTAAGGCCACTTTTAAATAATAAGGGCAACAATAACAAGAGCAAAATCAAGAAAACATAATGAATGAGCCTTTAAAAGATGTGCGTGGAATTCAGCTTCATTTTTTCTAGTTAGCTTTGCAAACCTTAATCTATATAATTTCCTCAAAGTCATACAGAGCATATGCTGTCAGAAATAATATCCTGGTGACCTAACCCTGGATTACAAGCAATCCTCCTTCTATAAATAGTTAATTGGAAAAAAAGATGCATAGCTCAAAGACATGGCTTGAGACTCCATTCTTTGTATATCTAGAGTAACTCAGCTGAGACCACCATTAAAAGTTGTCTGAGATGAGAGTCACTTTCCAGATAAATTCTCTTCCCAGACCATTTCAAACAAGAAATGTAATAGAGAGTAAACATTGTACCACTTTCACAAGCCACCTTGCAGCCAAAAAGCAGTGAAAATGCTCAGTCATTTACGTTTTTCTACCTGCCTCTCTGTTATTGTGTTTTGCCTTTTTATTCGTGGAATAACATCATAAGTGAGAAACTGGTGCTGGTGACTGCGGTGAATTTCCGAGTCTCAGGACTGAATTAGGTGGCTTTCATAAAGAGAAGAGATAGACGCTCTCGAGTGAGATGGGGGAAGAAGGGAGGGGGAAGTGAGAGGATCTTGCTGCATTAAACACCACTTTCTGTGGAAACAATTAGTGCTGTAAGTGTATTCTTGAAGACGAGTGGCTTTACAATGAGATTACTTACAAGCACCATCTCTGCTAAAACGCCCATAAAGAGTACCGCAGTTCTGAGAAGTCATCTTCAGAGACAGTGCTTATTGGAAGTCACAGACGATATTTCATGCTGTACTCTTTCAAAATTAGCTAATGTTTGGGTCATACTTAGCCATCCAAATTGCCAAAATCTCTGGGGCTTTGCTGTAGGGAAACCTGATGGAGTGTAGACACCGCAGATCGCTTGCAGCCCACAAGGCAGTGCCTTAAGGGGGTGTTAGCAATCTGTGGGGGTGGTCTGAGGTTTGCAAACCAGTGTGGGTTCAGATTCAGGTTCCACTTTATCTGAACCACCAAAGTTTTCAGGGTTGTGGGTTAGGTGAAAAATTGTTTCCCTTCCCTGCCCAGCTTCTATAATGTGTAGCATGGGATAGCTGGGCTTTCTAAAACCTCAGAAGCTTGCTTTTTGAGCCTGTAAAACAAACAAATGCATGCGTGACTTGAACTAGAGGCTTTGTTTTAAATCTTTTTCTATTTTTTTCCATCTTACCCCATACAACTCATGCCTTAGGAGTACAAGCATCTTCTAACAGATGTAAGTTAAGAAGAAGCTTTACCTTGTGTAGGTTATTTAGCAGTTGCCCACAGCAGGAACCATCCTTTGAGGCAGCTGGCTCTTCTGGAGACTAAGTGCTGGCTGAGATGAATGATTAGATCTCACACATCAATCCCTATGCTTTTGTGTTTGAGCCATTACCGGTTGAGAAGAATATCAGTTAAGACTGAAGGGTTCTTGCAGCAAGAAAATTTCAGGGGAAGCATTAGGAAAATCTTCTTACCCTCAGGATGTTAAAGAACTTGAATAGACTTCTCAGGTGAGATGTAGAGTCTTCATCACTGCAGATCTTTAAGAACAAGTTGGATAAACATCTGCAAGAAATGCTCATGCTGATGATCCAGCTTTTTTTTACTTTATGTAATTTGTAAATGAACTTTAACATTTGTTTTATGGCTACTGTCATGTTTCCTTGCTTTAGTGAGGCTCTCATCTTCACTGAGAAATTCCATTTCACCTGCTACTATTACATTGGCTGAAGGCTCTTCACAAAACTAACGTTATTCTTTAGGGCAATGCAGGAGAGATTTTCAGACAACTTTCTTTACAGGAGCTCTTGGGTGTTTATTGTTATCTTGATCAAATCTCACAGCTCATTCTAGACAGTCTAGACCTCCATACTGTGTACTCCAGGGTTAATAGCCACCAACCAGTTGCATATCTACGGACATCAGCTGTGCAAAACTAGTCAGGCTAAATTTCAGCTAATGTTTGAGGGACTGTCTTCTGATTTCAGATTGGGTATACATCTGTGAAATATATAGGCAAACTAGACAATCTCCTAGAACAGCAGTCTGCTGGGGTCTATGAAATAGCCATGGCCTTGATGCACTACTGTGTTTAAACCAGAGACCTAGAAAAGGAAGGCCAGAGCAGCTTCTGTCAACATTATTTGTAGTCCTGATCTTCCTGGTCCCCAAATGGCAACCAGCTGCTAGCAACTGCTTAATCCCCGAGGTGCTGAGAAAACAAGCACCAGCTCATTTTAGGTAGTCGCACTCCAGAGCCCTACCACTGATGAGAAGGGGCCCAGAATGGAATAGATTACAGGACGAATCCTGTTCCTGACTTCTCACAGCCTCTGTTTAGCTCATGCAGATAAGCAGCCCAGTCAAGACCTCATATGAGGTTCAAGTCAGGCCAATCAGAACTATGTTTTGCAATTAGCCTGAAAGAATTTTGCTGCACATTTTGCCTAAAAATAATTTGTAAATTGACCAGAGCTTCTAACGTAGAATCATTACAGATATTTCAGGGATTGATTTAGCATGAATAATTGAAATGTAGTGTAGAGACAATAGTCTTTTTAAAATATGTGGTCTTTCTGAGATACTGTTCAAAACAGGCAGTGGTAGGACTTCATTCTTATTCACAGTCTTTGGAGCAGTTTTTCTCAGAACTCAGTGAGTGTCCTCAGATGAGGAAGGATTAGGATCAAATCCTAATTGTTATTAGGGTTTGACCTTGTAGGGTTATGAAACTTAGCTTACTAAACTTTAAGGAATTATATCATGCTATACTCTTCTATTCCCAAAGAATAAGATGAACAAAACTCAAAACTAAAATAGCATTAGGTATCACACCTTAATAAACAAGATCTGACCGTGTGAAATTATGAAAACAATACAAATTAGCACAGAAAGTATGAAAGAGTAGTGTGACTGAAATTAAACAGCATCTCCACTGTTTCTAGGTTTATGCAGAAATACAATTGACCTGCAAGATTTTTTGTTTCCGCAAAACTACAGATTTCAATGTGTTTAACACAATTACTTTTGGTGCTTTCACTGATGGCAGCAAAGGCACTTCTTTGCTCTGGAAAGCATTGCCATAGAGGAGATGGTACAAGCCCTAACTAATACCACCATGCAGAATTCCAGAAGAGAAAAGCTCTGTAAATATTTTTTCAAGGCAATTTCCTGGGACAATTCTTTGCATCACAATTGTTTGTACATTGTTTGCATCATGAATTATGGGAAAGATTATGGACTGTAGGTCCTGAGATGAAAAATGGGGTGGGTGTGGGATATTGTGTAGGGCAGAGATAAAAACTGCAGCTGGTGCTCTGGAGATGCTTTCACCTTACAGTCCATGGTGAGTGCATGGAGCACATCCAAGAATTTCATGCCAGGCCCTTGTTTAACCATGATTCTTACTCTGTGTGTGTGTGATTAGCTCCATAACCACAGCATTTCAATGTTTCCTTAAAGAAGAATCATCTGCCCTGGTATAAAGACAAGAAGCAGTCTCTCCAGTTTGGAAATGCTATATGCCACATCTGCATCATGCCAGATTAAACTGTATCATATCAAACCATCCACTGCCCTGGGAAGAGGTCTGTAGCCAGGCAAAGGTATGCATCTCCTGGCTGCGCATCTCTCCAGGACCCTGTGTGCTGAAGGCAACAGGTAAGCAAGTGCACTAGATGCACTTGGTGTGCAGGACTGAGGAACTGGAATTAAAAATGGGACTGTCCTGGGAATATGGTGGAGCTGAAGACTGGGCTTCTTTGTTATACCATGGTAAGGTAGGATTGAATTCCACAGTCATGTTGAATAATATAAGCAAAGTATTTAACACCTTCAACAAAGAATTGAGTCCTGGTCACTGGACCTGAGAAACTGCTTGGTTTCAGGTAAAGCAGAGCACCTCACCTCCAAGGGAACAGGTAGAAACGGGGCTACTTTTCAGTAGCACCTTAGAGCAAGAAGGCAATTACAAACACTGCCTTGCCTGATGCAATATCTCTTCAGGCTGACACCTGAGAGACTGGAAACAAGTGGTGCTTCTTCAGGTACCCCCTCCAAATTATTCATGGTTCTCGGTAATTCAGAAGTTTCCAACTTAAATCTTGGAAAGAAAGAGACATTAATCATAACATCAGGCTTTCAGTTTGAAGTCATGTCTGGCTTTTTCAAAAGCCAGGGCCTTTATTTCGTCATTTAGAGTATTCTGCTCTTTAGAGCATAATAGCTAAAATTCCTGAGAATGGCATTTGCTGAGATTTTTCTGTAATCTTTTAATGCTTTCCAATACCCAGAGTACAATTAACATCATGCCTAATGGATATTGAATATCTGTAGTATTATCCCCCTCCCTCACCTACACTGTAGATGCAGTACTTCCACAGAACCTCCTCTGGGATGTTCATTCGAATGGCATTTTTAATTGCATTGCCTGGTACTGGGAGAGGGGTAGTATGTTCTTATACAGACTAGCTGTGCTGCCTACATTCATGTGAAGAGCATAACAACAATCAAACTGACTTTCAGCTGCAGGTTTTTTAATACTTCCTGTTCTTCTTTGAGCAAAATCCACAGCTTGTCCCCAACTCTTCCTGTTGCTTCTACAATAACTGATGGTTTCCCATGAAGCAACATTTCAGATGTAAAAGATAAGATAAATTATACCTACTACATGTATCCTTCACCTCAAGAGAATCTTAAATAAAGATATCAGGTTAGTCTGCCTCATATCTCTTGCTTCACTGAGTGCACATTTCAGTTTGTTTTCTTTTACCAAATTAGTTTTCAAAGAATCAAAGAGCTGAGCACTGATTGGAAAGGACTTCTGGAGATCATGTAGACCAAATTCTGCTCAGAACTGGGTCGGTCACAGCAGAGTTTTGGATTACTCCAAGGATGGAAATGCCACAGCCACTTTTTGGTACCCTCACAATAAGTTTTTCGATTGATGTTTTTAAATGCAGTTTCCTGTGTTTCAGCTTGTGTCCACTGCCTCTTGTCCTGTCACTGGGACTTCCGTGCTCTCCCCATCAGGTATTCCTATACATTTATAAGATTCCCCTGTCTTTTCTGAACAGTCCCACTTCTGTCAGTTTTCCCTTGCATGTTAGATGCTCTAAGCCCTTAACCATCTTAATGGCCCTTTGCTGGACTCACTCCAGTATGTCTATGTGTTTCTTAATTTCCTTAAGAAGTTAACAAGAAACTTTCATGCTTTTGAGCTCAGGATGGTAGATGTTTATGTTAGTAAGGAAACTTAAGACTATAGGTTCCTAGGTCATGTTCTTTCATCAAGAAAAGTCTTATTCACATAAACACCTCAGAAGAGATAAATGATTCCTCGAAGCTGAGTCTTTAAAGGAAGATCATCCTCTTGTTATCCTTATTTTACAGGTAATTTTCCCAACTTCTCTATCTTCACATATATGCCCCGACATGGTACAGTCTTCCAGGGTCATCCCAACAGGAACCTAGCAAGAAACTTGTCCCCATTCTCCTCTTTACCCTTTTAGATCTGGTAAACACATCTCTCATCTTTGCAGTCACATTGTTTCTTCACACCTTTTTGGTTGCTTCTCCCTTGGAGACCCTGGATTCTGTTTGCCCCTTCTTCTTTTCCTCACCTTTTTAGCATAATGCCTATTTCCACTACCCATATCCTTTGTCCAAAGACTTTCTATCCCAGTCTTATTAAACTAGTGTTTTCCAGTCTCAGATACCCAGTATAATCCATTCCATTAAAGCACAGTTCCATGAAACAGGTTTCTGCACTCCTTTTATAGGTAACATGCTTCAAGTTCACATAGTTTTAGGAAACAAACATGCCTGGAAATATTTTTAGTCCCAGTTTCCATCTTTTTGGTTGTCTGATGGTTTCATGTCCTCTCATGTTACTTTTTATCAAAACAAACAAAAAACACCAAAAAAGACCAAAGAAAAAAACAAACCACCAACCAACCAACCAACCAAAAACACCACCACCACCACCACCAAACACACACACACATACACACAAAAAAAACAGAACAAACAAACAAAAACGCCAAAAAATACATTCCTTCTGCATGGCTGAAGAAGATCAGTTCACACTCCCTCCACCAGATTATTCATCCTGTTCTATTCACTGAACAAGTTGTCTGGGCCTGAGATAAAAATGAAGTTTTGAACCTATTGTGCCCAGTCCCATAGAAGTTGATTGGACATGGCTGAGAAATGGTATATCTTGGATACCAGTTTTCCTCACCAGCACAGGAGAGGTTGGTATGGGTGTTTATCACTAGACAGAGGGGTTAGAAATTGCTCGCACAAGTATTATGCCAAGACAGACACACTGCAGAATTTGTCTGCGCTGTTCTACACTGATCTAACTGCTAGCGATTTTAGTGGTTGCTATAAAAATCACACTAAAATTGTCTCACTGTTGCATGTCTGATTCAGTTTGCTTTTTCCAATAGGTTGTATGGAGTTTCCAACATTTTCCTTTCCCTTCATATCTCATTAGCCTTGATTACTGCTAAGCGCTTATTCTAACACACTGAATCAGTGATCTAATGCTGGAAGCTTGATTTCCAGAAACCAACTTACCAATTTTACCAATTTAATAATGACTGTGGTCTGTTAAATTTAGGAAAACATTATCCACCAAATTGATACAAACTCCAAGTATTTGCTTTGAGCAAAATCTTTGTCCAGCTGTAGACCAAACTTATCCTGACCTCTGAATATAACTTTTTTTTTTTGTGTAGCAGATTTCAAAATGTATTCTGAGTTCATACTGGGGGAAAAAAAAGAAGAAAAAAGAACATATTTATAAATACAGAATGCGTCAAAATGGTTTTAAATTTTCCACTGTACACACCTACTTATTAGACAAAGTAACTCTGCATAATGGAAGCCACTGTATTTGAATTGGAGCAATTTTTCATCACAGGTAACTTAGAAAGAGATAATGTCAGTTCTTAAGTGCTTTTTACCCCAGTATATTGGCAAGTCTGTTGGTTAAATAGACAGTTACTCTTCCTGTGTCTCTTTTTCACCTGTCCATTGAAAATGCCACCAGAGCACCAGAGCTTGCAGTACCTCTCTGTAGAAGTTTCTGCATCCCGTGAAATTTCCTATTCATCTTCGGCTGACCTTTGGTGAAATCTGAGCTGCTTCTGCTTACCATTTCCTTCTAGGAGTGCCTCTACCTAAAAAGTAGATAAGTAAAGTAGATAAGTTTGCCATAGATGGTAGATGAGGAGTTGATAAGAGTCTCTGTCATCTTCACCACCAAACTGAAGGTAGTGCAGCATCCCTTGGACCTCTCTAAAGGAACAGTACCATATTCTACCTAATCCCTTAATTTAAAAAGTTAAGTCAAAGCCTATACAGACCATCTTATTTTGGCTTCAGACCCTTTTTTGCCCATTTTCCTAGAGTTTGACTCTATACTTGGTTAACTTCTGCTAACTTCAAGAAGGACTGTGGTGGTAGGCCTCTGCATGGGTTTAACTCAATTGGTTTAAAATCACACTTTGAGTTAAATGGGTGCAACTGCTTTGTGTAGACAAGCCCTCAGAGGCACTTTGTCAGGCACATTGCCACTAATCCACCTACTGAGGTAATGTATCTTGCCCCAAGGGGAGCAACAGATTCCTCCCTGTTAATATTCAGATCTGTCAGAGTGGAGATGCCATAACACTGCCCTCACTTAAATCATTATCCAGTCTCCAGGTACATTATGTAGACTAAGTGATTGCAAAGTAGCTTTTTGGCTCATTATATTCTAAACTGGGCCCTGCAGAAAGCAAATACCCATTTGGTTGGGTTTAGGGCATTTGTTCAGTTATAGATCTCAGAGAAGTTTTCCTCTGTGGATCCAAGTGACTGCTAATATCCTTACAAATGATTTCTGCCTTTGGACAAGACTTACTTTTTGCATATATGTCAGACTATAAAGAACACTGCTTCCCTGGGGAGTGACCAGATTCTTCTCTGTCCAGGGGAACACCTGTCAGTCTTGGTGGGGGGGCTCCCAGCAGAAAAACGCTCACCTAGCCGACACCGCTGCGCAGTCAATTCCAGCACATACATATGCCTTGCCTTCAAAGTGCTTAACATTTCAGAAGCGAGCTTGTAGCAATTAGTGCTTGTTGTGTGATGGAGACTGCTGTGTTGACTGAGCCAATTAAGAGATCAATTAGTGCAGTGCAGAGTGCTTAGAGAGGTAGTCTTGGGTGACATCGGTCAGGTATTCAGTCCATACTCCGTACAGAACTGTGATCACTAAAGCTCGTTTAATGACTTTGTATTTAAAAGCGCACCAAAACACTTTTACGTACTGTCTGATTTTGTAGGTAAATCAGTTTTATGCTACTGTAGCCCATAGAATATTTTTTACACAGATAGAGTACTAAGTAGGGATTTCTATGAACTTGAAAAACTACAAGCAAATTCCAAGGCTGGTGTTTCTTTTTCCTGTTATGTTTAAAATTTTGTAAAAAATCAAAGATTATATGCTCTAAAGGCCCACTCTGACTTCTAGTGAAGTCTGTGCCTGGCCAAAGCATATCAGTATTTTCTTTACAGAAAAGAAAAGCGAAACCATGTCTTTATCATTTCAAGTTACGCTGGGGTTTAAGGTCTTGATTAGATAATTTGCCTCATTCAGCACTGGTCAGAAGTTTACAGATGAAAATACCAATTGGACATCAGTCCATCAGCTCTCTTTGGTTTCCTAGCCAAGCTGCTGTGGAACCTGGGCTTCTGAGTTCTGTGATTCCTGGATTGACTCACCATAGCAGGGTTTCAGGCATGTCACACAACACTGCTAGGAAGTCAATGTTTGTGGAAGTGGAGGCCAGCAGAGGTGAAACTAATAAGAAAGTCTCAGGAAATTATATATTTCAGAAACACCATGCATGTTTCCTTTTAGAAACAGTGTTTGGGGATTTCTGGGTCATGAGAAGGTCTTGAAAAATTGATGTAGGTCCTGACCAAACAAAACCACATAAATAAAGAAGAAAAAGAAGGCAAGGTATTATTAACCCTAAATCCTGCATTTTAGCCAGTTCTAATCTTGTTCCACTTTGAAATGTGTTTATATGTCTATAACAACCTTCAAAAATCAAAAAACAAAGGGGGCAAAGTTGAGCACTGACTTCATTTCACAGATAGTAATGCCAAACATAGTCTACTAAACTATTAAAAACAAAATAATTTTGCTCTCTTAAAAAAAATAAATTAATTCTCTTTATGCGGTAGAGTTTAAAACATAACATGGAAGATTCGATTTCACTTAGGTTTTAAAAACTATCAAGGACTGCTTGATTTCATATTTTTCCTTGTCCTGCTTAGAAACAGTAGGGAAAAAAAAAAAAAAATTGTTTTGCATATAGTAATCCTTCATAATCTCAGGAAGACTTAAATTAAGATTTTAATGGATTCATTGTTTCTCAACCTACCACTTTCTTGGTGCTGCATTAACTAAACCACTCTTCCTGTATTCACAGAAAAGTACTCTCCTTTTCCTTTCCTGGAACTTCCTTTCTGGACACAAATTCTGGGGAAAGTGAACACAAAAGAGAACATGGAAGGTATACTTTATCCCAGAAGTTTTAAAGTATATGTTTTAAACAGTCTTATGAGACCAGAAACAGCAACAAAGAATCAAGGTTTAGACAATACCATAGCCCTCCACTGTATCTTACAGAAACAAACAAACAAACAAACGAACAAAAAAGTGTGGAAAACCAATATACTTAAATATTAATAGTAATGAGAGTAAGTGATTAATGAGGATGCAGCAATAACCAAGGATTTTCTCTTTCTCTCCCCACATAAGGAAAACAAAATAAAATAACGTTTAAATATAGTTTCTGGAGGTGCTTCATTTAGCACAGTGTTTAGATCCAAGGCTTTTATAGGCTTCAGTGAAAGATCTGTTCTGAATGAAGATAACTATGGAAAAAATAAGACTTTCTTATTGTGATCTCAGAGGATTATGCACAACACTATATACAATAAGATGCTTTCTCCAGGCATTTGTAACAGTACTTGTGGGAGGGGAGTACTGATCTAAGCAACATGAACCAGGCTCCCAGTGTGTTACGGCTACTTGATTACCATGCAATTTTGAAAAATTCTGACTGGGAGCCACATAACCACATATAAACATCTACATTGAGTCTTTTCTTCCTTGACTCCCTTTATAGTCACCAGAGGATTTGCCAATGCTGCTAAAAATAAGGAGAACAAGTTTAAAGCACCAGACTGCCGACCACTCCACATTCTTAATTCAGCTACATTTCCTCAGTTTCCTAACACTCACTCACTTGCCCCATTTTGGATAACTCCAACTGGCTATCTCAAAGGCAAGTTGGTTATAGAGGGAGCTATAGGGCTAGCTCTAAGCAGTGTGGACAGCAAGCAGCTTGATCCCCCTGGCCATGGGGCAGGGACTGTTCCCTTACTCTTCTGCTTGGTGGTACAAGCAGAGTCAGAGGCAACTAGAAGCAGCAGCCCTTCTGAAGTGTGTTTCCATTCATGCCAAAGTAGCTGTTTACAGCAGGTTGGATGACTCGTGCTCCTTATGTCTCAGTTTCTACAAAACGGGTAATGATATGAAATAGTACATAACCACGCTGACAAAGAACAGTGAGTGCTTTGGGTGAGAAACGCACCACCTAAAGAGAAAGAAACCAGAAAATCCCAAGTGATAAAAATTAAGATCAACGTTCTAGCAGCTACCACACAGTCATTTCTTAGCTAATATTTAAGAGGCAAATTTGCATAACACCATTTTGTGAGTTACTGGGCTCAGGGAGTGGGTTTGGTGCAGGCAGCCTGATGCAGCAGGGCTGCAAAGAGCAGGCCAAGGTTAAGCTGAGGGTCTAGACCGCGTGGTGTGGGGACAGGGTCCCAGGAGCTGAAATTGCACTTTCTATGCAGGGCACCAAGCCCTCTCCTTCTGTAATAGGTATTTCTGTTTGGTGTTGTAGCAAGTATGTTCACGGTATATCACAGACTGGTTCAGTAGAGAAAAAGAATGTCCACAGCCTTTCAATGTCCACATGAATTTTAAGATCACAAACCCTGGCTTTGAAAACACATGTTTGGCTTACCATGAAAGTGGACTGTAGAAAAACAAAACAGCCATTCCATGACACACAGTCACTGGCTTTATTTTATTATTATTTTTTTTTTCTTCTCAAGAATCAAGGAACAGCCAGGCGTGGTTTCAGAAGGCATTTCTTATTGCATCCGGCCAAAAGATGTTGTAATATTTACACTAGTACACAGTTGTTGGCCTAAAAACTATTGTGTAGGGAGTCAGAATGGGAATACAGATTCAAATGCAGCACCAAATAAATAAAGTTTCATTAATGCATGGCTCAGTGAGAAGAACATTGGCCGGGGACTCAAACGGCCGATGTCTCTGTAGGTCCTTTCAGCGGACTTCAAAGCACACTCACGGTGCCGGCCCACCCGCCGCCGACGGTGTTTCCACCCCAGTGCACACGCCAGGCTCCAGGCAGTGTCCCAAGGGGCACAGGCGCCTGTTCCTGTCCCACCCGGCTGCCTGAGGTGTCTGCAGCCAGGGTGACAAGGGGCACACAATGCCACAGGGAGAGGGATGGCAGCGTGATGGCCAGGCTTTCTGGGGGGCTGCACACCACGCTGCGAGGCACTGCCACTCACTGCAGTTGCCACCCATGACAGAAGGCATGGTGGCATGCACAGGGGTGCCTGGTGTCCCCACAGGCTCCTCATGCCACCAGGACACTGGAATCCCACGTGAGGCATCCATCGGAGCGTGTGATTGTGTGTCCCTCCGTTCAGACACAGTGATGAGCAGAAACTCTTCAGGCCCATGACCAATAGATGGCAGGCAAATCTTAGGCCTGTCGTGCAAAACGGTGATGTCCCACAGGCTGACTGCACTGGGAGCTGGTGGGACCGTGCTGTCACCTCCCACTAACGCCAGGGCTGGCCTGAAGGCCTGTGGTGGTCACTGCATTGTGCCAGTGGTCAGGAAGCCCCTCTCCCAGGCTGAGATCGTCCTGTCTGGTCCCTGCCGTAACAGCATCTTATCCCAGGGACACCTGCACTCGACTTCGCAGTGCACTCCTCTCGTGCTTTCCAGCTTGTCCCTGTTCTGCCTTTATTCTGGAGTAACTAGGCTCTAAATGGGGCAACACAGAAAGACGGGATCAGCATGATTCCCACCCTACATTTCATCCTAACTCTCTTGAGAATGGCATTTTTCTGGCCACTCAACATTACAGTCACGTAGCTATTTTTCATGGCAGAGAGCTTTAAGACCCAGCCCACCCCAAACCAAATGAACAAAAAGCCCATGGAAAGTACCGTAAAATTAATATTTTCATTTTAAAAACTCCCCACTTTCAACTTTTAAACAAAATTCATGACTCTTAAAGCATATGATAATTGTTGATTTTTCCTTAGTCCCTGTTTCACAGACCTTGCCTGTGAAGACGGCATAAAGACAGGACCAAGCAAGTGTCCTGACCACAATGTTAGCGCACCTTTAGGCAGGGCGAAACAAAGGTTGAACTGGAAATCGGGAAAAAAGCCACATGTTTTTCCAGACAATTAAAGCACAAGGGAAAGTTTGTTTTCTAAGTAAAGCTTTCCCATATATTAAAAAAGGGAGGGGGATAATTTTAGCTTTTTTAAGTGCTTTCTTAAGAATACTCTGCTGTTGTACTCAATAAGAAACTGAATTAAATGTTTTCCTGAGCATGTGGCATGCCAAAACATTATTTCAACTTCAATCTGTTTACTGTTTCTGCTGAAATTCATTTTAATACAGGCTGCCTTTTCCTCAGCACGCTAAATAGCTCACAAGGCACCGTGCATGCTTGTGTGTGCATAGGGAAGATACACAGACGTGCGCATAAAGCACACATAGAGGGGTTTGTGAGCATTGGCACGTGTGTGTGTGTGTGTGTGGAGATGGGTGGGAAGCTGGGAGTTTTCTGTAGTCATTGTCATGATATGTGCTCCCTGATAACAACACCTAACCTGATGTAGGGCTTCTAACCAGAGAAGGTCAGAATTATTATCACCCCTCTATTGCAGAGGTGGGAACACTGGAAAATAAACAAACAGCTGGAGGTCACCCATAAAGCCTGCGAATGTGGGTAGGTAGAGAAGAAAGATTTCCTCATCCCCTGAGCTGCAGGGCAGTGTGTGCTTCCCACAGAGACTAAAGACACTCAGCATCACAACAGAGCACAGATGTATCAAGTCTATAGTCTCTACAGTGCATAAAAACCAGCCCCAAAAATACACTGAAAAACACATTGTGCAATTATCGGCACTTCCCTCTGCAGATGAAAGAGTACAGAAGCAGATGAACAGAGCAGTGTGACTGAGAGCCCCTTGGGTGTTCGGCATGAGGACTGGGACCCGTGGGTAGCCAGCAAAAAGTACTTGAGGTCAAAAAGAGGAACTCGCAAGTGGTTTGAGCTGGGTGTTTGGATGACTTCACTGCTCACATATTGTTTTCAGTGAAGGCACATGCAACCTAGCAACTATCACTCACTATGAAGAAAAAAAATTATTTGAGCTTATATGGATGTATATGAATTCAAAATATAAGTGGACGTAGGTGAATTTGAAATATGCCTAATTCACATGCAAAACTCAGACTCGTCTGTTCCCAACATTAGAAAAGTCCAACTTACAAAGTGTGAATTTTCAGAAAGTCTTTTTTCTACATTTCTACATGCCATTTCTACACCTCTAAAAATTAGAAATGATCTTCATTTGGAAACGAAAATAGTATTTGCCACAAGTTGGGGTGAATCTGGTCCCAGGTTTTGCAAATCAATTCAGGCTTTATAAAAATATACTGGAAATGTTAGCCCCAGTCTCTAAGCTGTTCAAAATTGGATGCAAATGCTTGCATTTTAGGCTTTGTTCAACTACCAACGTGGCTGAGGGATAATCTCGTGTTAGGTGTAAAACTCTCCCCACTGCCGCTTGGGAAACTAAATATCGCTTAGTCTTATGTAACCTGAAACATGTTTCATCAGGCAGGTGAACACAGTGCTGAGAGTTCAGCAGCAGTTTACCTTTTGAGGGGGAGGAACCATTCATTATGTCTTGCAGCCCCAGAGATAGGCCCTGCTGAAAGATGTCTCTAATTATGCCTAAGCACTACTCCGAGACAAGCCAAAAGGTTTGAAGGTATAGCTACGGCTGTGACAAGCCAAACATTTGTCTTAGCCCCAAGACGCAAAAAAAACCACCATTGGATCTTTGGAACGGAGCGTGCAGGAGGAGAACATGAGAAGTGCAGAGAGCGTCGTGCATGTGCGTGTGGGCACAGGCGCACAGATCCGTGCATGCAGGTAAGGTCACTGTGACCGCCAGGAAGCAGTGCCAGACACTTTTCAGTGCTTTGGCTCTGTCCCGACTTCTCTCTCATTCATGGGCACGGAGCCGAGACAGAGCCAGGTTTTCAGCTGCAGCCAGACTTAATGCTTCATTACTTTGCCCACCTCTACACAGGATATAGCATTTTTAACATTAGCAGTTAGCATTTTAGGCTCTCATAAATTATCCTGGGCCTCTACTGCTGAAAATATGTTCCAGTGCATGGCCTGTCCGTCCCCTGGCCCGTGAGGTGTGTGGGATGCCGGCTTTGTGAACCGTGGCTGTTTCTCTACTACAGCCTCCACTCAATCTCCGTTCAGGGCCTTTGAACTGGGAGCAGTAAATGTTTGCCTGCTGCTAGTGTAGATTTCCCATGTGATGCACTGGGATAACGTGAAACCTGCTAGATGTGAGCGGCTCATTTTGTGCTCCAAATGGAAATCTGGAGGATGGGAGCAAGCACTTCTCTAGCCAAAGAAAGAGCAGGCTCAGCTGAAGAAAAGCCATTGCTGGACGTGCCAAGGGGTAATAAACACATTCCTTTTTAGAAGGAGAAAGGGAAGGGCAAGGAGCAGGTCTAGGGTGTGCAAGTAGTTTAAAGTCACTGATGAGCTAACACCCACGCAGATGAGGGAGAGAGAGAGAATGCCAAAGGCCACCCTTCATTTTACAGCCAATTAGTGGCTTGCAAGCTTCTACGCATCCCTGCAGGACCAGATTCCCTGCTTCAGCCACAGCCACCAATGAAGGATGACACACGAGGTGCTCTACCTCAGAAGCATACCCAGGAGGTTTTATGACTCACCGCACACGTCTGCGAGTTACAGCTCCTTTCTTCCTCTTCTTCTTTCTCTTCAGGACAAGGAGCTTGCCAGGAGCACCTTACCTTTAAGGACAAGAGGAGGGTGGCATCATCACTTTTCCCTTCAGTATCCACATGGATGCTCTGATCTCACTGCTGCCCTGCCCTAAGGTTTTAGCATGCACTTTGAGGCCAATGAACTCACACACTGAGTTCATGGGCACTGCAAAAAATGTCCTTCTCATCAGCTGTGGTGGAGCCAGAGGGCTTTTGGCTAATTCTCAGCTTTAACTAGTTCTAGGGAAGTTCACAGCAGCAAGAGGAAACTAAGAGAAAAATGTTCAAAAGACTGATTTTTCCCCAGAAACCCACAAAAGGAGTAATGGGCATGCTGAGCAGTATTGTCTGGGGCTTTGAGGTGGAGAGCTGATCATCAGAGCCCAGTGTGCTGAAGGAACTCCCAGCTTAATACCATGGAAGGACACTCATGGGCTGCAGAGATGTTGTGAGGATAAGTGGCTGCCTGATGAGATTTTCCAAGCTGCTTGTGGGGAGGGTCAAAGAAAGCCTGTCATTTGGAGGAACTGGCAAAAGTATGAGCAGACTGTGTGAATGAGAAGAAACCCTGGGTGGAGTTATGCCACAGGAGGATGCACAGGACATACCTGGAAAGAAAGCTCAGGGGCTGTAAGAAAAGGTGCAGTGGATAACTAGTCTACGAAAGGGGTGGGTGGGGGGTGACCAGAAGAGCAGCTGATGTGTAGGACCTGTCTGCTATTTGGGAGAAAGGAAAACTGTCAAGAAACTGATGGACTATTTCCTACCAGAGCTCCAGTGACAACAGCTTGGCTTTTCACTGAGAGAAAAAGAAAAATAGTACCCTGAACTTCTACCTTCTCCCAGGGTGTTTTCTGTTCTTGTCCTCAAAACTAGAACGGTACTTTGTGCTCAAAATTTTAATTAAAAACTAGAGACAAACAGCCTCCACATCAGTTACAGAAATTTTGCATTCACAGCAGACTTTGGTTTTCATCATATGACATACTTTTATAACCAGCTCAGTTAACATTTTAATTTTAAAATGTAGTTAACACTTCGAGGAGCGCTGCTCCTTTTCAAACGATGGAATGCATATATAACCTCAGAGGCTTATGTTTGTATTTATTTTGACCAGCACTGCTCAAAAAAAAAAACTTTTGGCACACAAATTGCATGTTTTTCCCTGGGGAACAGAATACAGTAAAAAAAAATTATTAATAATAATAATAAAATGATAGCAAGTCATATACCTGAGTGTCAAGGACATCATTGGGAAGCCAGTAGAAGGAGCAAAGAAATGGGAGGTGATGGTGGTAGAGAGTAAAAAGACAGAAGTGCTGGGACTTCAGAATATGAAAAGCAAAGCTTTTGGAAAGAAGAATCAGGCTGCACGTGATTGTTAGGCATGGTCTCAGTGGATAGATCCTGTATTTTTCACCCCTCTGAGGCTTCTAGCTGTATTTTTGGCACTGACCTTTACTCAGGAGAGATCCCAACTATGCATGCTTAACACTTTGTTTGGCAGCTACTACCTCTAGTGCATGCTGAGGAACGTGTTGAATAGCAGGATTTCTTGTTCCTTTTTGAAACAACAATATACAGAAGCTATAACGGGTGCTCTGGCCATCTCTGTGAGAGTTAACTATATCAGAAATGGGTGGAAAATAACCTTCTCCACATGGAATATGCTGCCTTGGAGAGACAAAAGACTTCATTAAAACCAGACTCACCAGAGCTTTCTTTAAAAATTTTATAGCCGTTCAAATGTAAAACATATTTAACAATGGCTCTTTTGCAATGTTATAAGCTTATTTATTAGACTATGTGTGTTCATAAATCATCCTTTTATCCTCCTTTTTATTTTTCCAAATTAACACATTTTCGATAAAAGAGATTACAAGAGAGATGATGAAGTGCTAGATTCTATCTCTCGCATCTTTTGTGTTCCTAAAGAAAAATCATTAAAAAAAAAATATAGAATAGGGCAAACATCACAAAGCTTTGCTGATGGTAGTGATCAGGAAGGGTAATAAGTCTGCCTTGTCTGTTCTCATACTCCTTTCCCTGTCCTTTTTTGGCCAATATTCCAGCAAATGAGCTACAGTATTATGAATGCATACAGTGTACTTAGGATGTGGTTCTTGTCGAGGCTTTCCCTCTGCACAGTTGCTTGTGGAAGTCTCGATACAGCAGGCAATGTCAGATAATAGGACCAAGAGACATTTTCCATGATAAAACCCAAGATTTCTGTTGCTTATAGCTTAGTCATGTGCTAGAAACAAGTGCTATAAATTTCACAGTTTTCCAGTAGCAAACACAGAGAACAACAGTGCCTTTTAATCACCCCGTCAGCTGTGCAGTCCAAATGCCACACTGCTACTGAGGAAATCCAGTCCTGAGAGAAAAGCTATATCACGCATCTTTTGTGACCATTGGCACAGAGATAAGCGCAAGCTAATCTACGGCTGATGACTGAACATGTCTGAGAACCAGTTAAAGGATTTGGCAGCCTCCATGGGTTAAAAATCCCCATTCTAGCTTGAAGCAGTGGAGGGTGTTGTCTATGTTGGGAAGTATGTTAATGCACGCCTAACAGGGCATAGGATCCCACTGCAGTACAAGGTAAGCAGTGCCCTCCATGGCATGACTGGGGTCTCCATTGGGGTGTTATATGTTTCTTTTTGGAGAGGCTTTTCTCTGCTACCAACTATACAAGTAGGACTGGCTTCCTAACCTGGTGCCCCAAAGAGGTGCCCAAGTTAGAAGGGATGGATCTATCCCCTTGGGACCTTAAATCGAGGAGGCAGGGACCAACCCCTTGCTCAAGCAAGGACACCTAGATGGTAGCTTCTGCCATGACTGAACATAGCCCAGTTTATTGTGACAACTCTGGGGAGCTGCCCAAAATTGTATTTGCTGGCTGTTTCTGCTATGGCAGGCAGAGGCAGAGGGGTGGGCTAGAGAGGGAGGCTGATACACTGTCCTTCAGACTCAGCTAAATCCCTGGATGCCAGCCAAGGGCATCTCATTGTGCACCTCTCAAGGGATGCAAAACCTTGCCCTGTACAGGGAGCTCAACTTGGAAAACAGGAGAGAAGAAAAAGCAAATGTAACTTTTAAAACATTGGCTTTGAATTAATCATCCTTGTCCTGGTTGGAAAGACTGAGAGGAAAAAAAAAAAGTAAAATTGGACTGTCTGACCTTTCCATTAACTTTTTGGCCTCACTTGTCATCCTTTCCACAGCACTGATTCCCAGAGCTGCTGGTGGCTCTGCAGGCACCACCTGAGGCTACTGCTGCCACAGGCACCCCTTTGATGTGAAGCCCAAAGGGGAAAGGGGAACAGTGGCTGCACCTACCACTGGGAGCTGGAAAAACAGCAGCACGAAGGCAGACCCTGTGTCCCCTGTCCTCTCCTGGCAGCTCATGCATATCAGGGGATAGGGCTGTGCTTCCGAAGTGGCTCAGTCTGCTTGGGATGCTGGGGAGAAAAACTCACTCCCTCGGGCCCAGAGACAACAGGGGAGATGGCTCCTGGGCAATGGGATCCCTGTCCACCTCCTTTGTAGCCCAAGACAGCAGCCTCACACAGCTGTGACATGTTTTTAATAAATGTTTGCATTTTTTAAGCTGCTTCTACAGAGGATCTTTCCAGTTACTGGTGTGGTGCCTGAAAGTGAGAGCTTTGGTGGGACCCAGTCAGTTAACAGGAGCAAGTGAAGTACTGAGAAACATTGGTGGCCCCCTTCTAACAGCGCAAGTCCTTGCATGAGCCCAAAGGATGACCACTTTAGTGGGAAGACCAACTCCCCTGTAAAATCCTGCAGCAAACAAGAATTTTAATGCAGCCTTACAGGCAGGTTTTTTGCTCAGTTGTGCTTCCTGTTAGCGATTTGATAATTGATATCTCTGGCCACTGATTTACATTGCTTTCTTCCTTAAATAATCAAGACTACAACAAAACCCACCAAACTCCCCAGCCCAATTAGAGCTGTATTCACACAATTTACAGATTAGCATTTTTGAAATGCTCGTCCTTAGCCCAGAGAATGGGGCTGCAGCAACTTCCAATTATACAGAGCAATTAGAGAAGATCATCAAGACATTCTGAGGTCTCATTAGGGAAAGTGTTGGTTGTTACAGGCATCTTCACAGATTACAGCAGTGTCTAGGGCCCGCGTCACCCCCCCGCAACACACATGCTCTTTTCGAGGAGTTGGACCATGACTCGCTCCTGTTGAAACAATGGTCAATGCTCTCACAGAATAGGCTTAGATTGGCTTATTCTAAAGAAATGATGATTTTTTTTTTTCACACCATCAAATACCTTAAAGCAGAGAAAAACACAGAATTTATCTGTGCTTTCAATTTCATAATTGAGTATCCTTTGGTAGGCAAGGACAATATCCAAGGCAAAATTCTTGGGTATTTCCTTAGAGGAAAATATGAACGACCTGTGCTTCATGGTGGGAAATGCATATTTCCATGACAAAAGAGCTTAAATGAATAAAAATAGAATTTTCTTATAATGTTGTTCGTGTTTAATCAGCATGTAGAGTGCAGCAGCTTTTAAACTCAAAGCAGGGAATCCTGCTACAGTTCTTGTGCTTTTGCTTGGGGGAACAAGGTATTGGGGATCAGAGACAAAATAACGAACGTGTAAATGGTCAAATTTTCAGATCAGTTTGGAGGCTTGAAAGGGATGCAAGTCACTTCTAAGACTCATCATGCCTTTCTGCACCGGGGTGAATCCCCCCCTGAGAATATAAAGATCTGCAGTACCTTAGAGTGCAGTGGGGTCAGCTCAGGGCCTCAGCATAAACAGGTTAAGCAGTTATGCTGGCTGCTAGCTGAGCAGAAATATATTTTTTCCTCCAACCAATCGGACAGTTCTGTGCTCCACAGCAGATGAAGCAGTTTGTGTGTGGCAGCTGGAACAGCTGAGGAAGGTCTTGCTGGAAGTGGCAACCCACACTGAGGAGCCAAGTCCTGGGGGCAAAAAGAAACATGTACAGGAATTTGCAATGGCACAGCAGAGTCACACAACGCGTACCCTGACCTGCCCAAATCATCTGAAGTGACTCCTATCGTGCAGTCATGCAAGGTCCAACGGACTCTGACTAATGATGCCGTCGGCTGATCCTTGAGACGTTCCTCCTGCTGTCTGTCCCATGCATGGCTGGCATCCTCCGCAGGGCATGGCATGGTTGCTCGGTCGTGCTGCCAGCAATGCAGGTAATGATGCTTTGCTGTTAAGGTTACCTAAACACCTCAAAAGCTGGGGAAGCTGCAGAGGCAGAAGGCAGAGGTGCAGCTGGGGGGAAGAAGGGGACCATTGCGGGGTGGTCGCCAGCAGAGTCCTCTCACAGTCCAAGGCAGAACCTGCTGAAGGTGTCAACTTCACTTTTTTCTGCTCTTTACAGGATATCTAAAAAGCCCTTTCTTCAGTGATATCACACTGTAGTTTGTGATGTCACCTTCTGTCACCAGGGACTGCTGATGGCATCAGAAGAAGTGGTCCCAGGAGTGAGCAGAGTGTCAAACTAGTCAGTTTGTGTTAGAAGAAACCACTGGTGTTTCTACAGCTGTCTGGAATACTACATTCTCACAAACCAAACTGAAACCAAAACCAAAACCTGAACCAAAAATGTTTCTCTGAGAATATTTTTGAGACTATTTCTGTTCTAGCTCAAGGTGACAGGAAAGATCACTGCTGAGAGATGTGTTCAAGAAGCTACATATTGTACACGGCAACTTAACAGAAAATGTGATGTACGAAGCTGCAGAAAAAAAAATGAAAATTCCCTGTCCAGGTAGAAGGTGATTCCTTATTAACTATGTCTATATGCAGATAGACAGACAAACATTTTTTTTTGTAGGATAATTCCAGAATACCTATTCAGTAGGAAATTAATGAAGTCTGAAGGAAAGTTTAAGGTGGCATCATTGCTTAGGAAGTCACTTTTCACAGGAATAATTACTTGTGTTTCTCTGTATTTATGTTGGTGCTTACATACCCTGCCGTTGTAGCAGGATTGGGTTGTGCAATTTGCTGCTGCTGGTTGTCATGGAGAACATTGCACAAAGCCAGACAGAGAAGAGATAAGAGCAGAGGTTTGCAGTGATATTTTGGTTCATTTTGGAATGCTGTATTTAAGTTTAGGGAGAAAAATTATGGGAAAAGCAAAACAAATTATTACTGGCAGTGCTCTTTCTTAACTTCAGAAGACAGAGGAATGGGGGAGGGACTGCAAACTGTAAACAAGCCATCCTATCTGCAGCCATGACTAGTGTGAGCGGCATTCTTTAGGAGCTCAACCTTGAATGGTCCTCGGGGATCAGGTTTCTGGCATATTGCACTCCTGATGCTATGAGAAAATCAAGTTCAAAAATGTTGCATTAGCAGCATGTCTCGGTGTTGACATCTTCACTTTAATCCACTCCCCTGTGGGTCACGATGTACCTTCTTGCTGGTTATTGCCAAACGTGTATTTATACAGTACCTGTAGCATGGATATATAGATCTTGTTTAAAAGCAGAGGGCAAATTTTGACTTTAATTCTACACTTCTCTGCTCCTCCATAAGGTGCTGGCTTGCCCTAAGGGCAGCGTCCCTGAGGTTATTTCCATGCATGGTGCACTAGAAACAGCAGGCATGCCTGGGTGCCAGGTGCTGGACCAGGCGCACTGAGCCCATGCCTCTCTCTTCTGGGATGCATCTGCATCTCCAGCCATGAGGGCAGGCTTCCTGGATACCTCTGGATGTCTTCCCAGGGATCACTGGATGCATAGATATAAAGAAAGAAAAAATGAGAGGAAAATCTTGCTGGCAGAAGCACAATTTGATGCTAAAACTGGAACATGCCACTCTATCTGTTCTCTCACCCTTGTTGGTTTGTGCCACAAAACAAGGTACCTTCTAATGTGGACAGGGGCTGAAATATGAAGGATGGGAGACCAAAGTTTCCCAGCAATTTAAAGTCATGCTTTCCTGCACATCAGGCTTGGGGAGGAGGGCAGCAAACCTTTTTGGAAATTTAGAGCAAGAAAATTCTTTAACAAAAAGTGCATATATTTCATATGAATCATCTCATTGACTCAGCTGAGACAAAACAGAGGTATTTGTTTTCCAGACTGGTATCTTCAAAACTGTCTACAGTTTTGGGTATTGATTCTGACTTCAGGAAGTTTTTTCTGTTCCTTCTATCACCATGAGACAGGATTAAATTACAATTGATTTTATTATGGATTAAATATGTTTTTGCTGGATTAATTTCTAATGAAAGTACAACTGCTTTGAAAATTTACCTTACCACCAAGCCCAACATCTATAAATTAGAATTAATGGTTTGTTGAATATAATCCACCGGTTTGTTTCTCTGCTTTCTGTGATCCGTTCCCACCTCTGCCTTTTCAGTTTTCAAAAATAGCAGCGGATTGTTTTTTTAAGTGCCTGAGAGTTTTGGAAACCTTACTAATCCGAAGGGGAATTGGACGGCTACCTCCCTCCGACAGCTTTGCAAACCTCAGCTAGGGCGTTTTCACCCTTTCCCGCTCACTCATCCCCTCCTCTCCTGACAGTCCTATTTTTAACATGGGGAGGTCAGCTAGGATGCTGACGGACGTTCGAGTGCTGCAGACTTCTGGCCAGTTCACATCCCTCCTGCTGCTGGCACAACCTGCACCCGGCCAGCAGCCCCCCTGTCCCAGACCCCGAAGGACCGCGGCGGGCCTGGGACCCGCCGGCCCCGGGGCACCAGCCCGCAGATGCCAGACGCCGTGCAGATGGCATCGGCAGTATTTTGGAAGTGCCAGTGGGATTTTTCAGGCTGGCTGTTTGGACCCAGCAACATGTGGTGTAATGTAAAAGCCTGTGAGCGCCTGCCCCAAAAATGTGCTGCCTGGCAGTGACCTCCCTGTGGGATGCTGGGCCGGCTGACTTGATCCCGTGTGTGCTTTGTGCACATGAGTTTCCCCTTTGGTGAGGATCAGGTTTTCCTCTGGGCTCTGGAAAAGGGGACTACATTATTTTAATATTATTCCCAAAATAAAGTGTTATAGGTTACTTCCCCTGTTATTTTCACTAAGGCATGTGTTTTGCTTGGCTCCTGACGGAGCTGGCTGCTTGCCCCAGCCCCACACACCTAAGTGCAGAGCCTGAGCAGGGCAGGATGCTCTATGTCACCTCCCCTGCACTGGGAGCCACCTCCGGGTCAACGCTCTGCCAGTAAAACCCTTAACATTTAAACCACTATAGGTATCAAACAAGGATTTCCATGTAAGAAAAGTCACACAGGTGTCTCAGAGGATGCAGATTTTTTCATTCTTTCCTAAAAATTCTTGACTTGTGTATCCCCAGGTAGCTGGTAGATAAGGTTAATTTTGTGTGATGAGTTTGCCAATGCCTTCTTGCAAAGCACCTGAAACACAGCGTGGGAAATGGAGACTCAAATGTCATCAAAACTTAGCCACTGAGTCTTACAGGTCTCTCCGTGGCCCCCCAAAGGGGAAGATTTTATAATGACCCATGAAAATCACGCCTAGTCTCCAATCACAGCTCCCCAGCAGGAATGAAGGATGTAAGATGCATGTGTTTTTTTTTTCCAGCTAACATCACAAGATTGATGCGCTCAACAAGACGGCTGGCTCCTTAGCTGGTGTTGGTTGGGGAAGAATGTGAGGCAGTGGAGCTATGCCGGCTCAGAGCAGCTGAGAGTGGAGCGCTTCACTGCTAGCCAACACGTGGCTCTTCCACGCTCTAACTTCTCAGATCTCTTTCCTCCAGAGTGCTAGGACAGTGTTTTGGTTATGAAAAGCAACAGGAATAAGAATCAAAGCTGACGTTACCGGCCAAGCTGGTGCCTGGTGACCAGGTTAATTTGTAGGTCCTATGGCTGTGTTGGGTAATAGGAAGCACTCTATTAGGACGCCCAGGTGGAGTTATTTCCTCCTCCTGCTTTTATAGACTCTTTCTTTCTAAACTATTGAAGATTTTAACAGTTTAAAAGAGCTGCCGCACATATGCACGCATAAATCTTTGAGAACTTTTTCAAGCTGTGCTCGGCTTTAATGATACTCTCCCCTCAACTATGTAAAAATCTATTAATCTTGAGTCAAACTATTAGACAGTCACACTAGAGTGGGTTTTGTATTAAACAAAAATGAAATTAGTTCATGCACCATAATTCTGCACGTCTTTGCTGTAATGTCTGCATATCTAGGACACATGTTCCATCTTAGTTTGCGATCTCAAGTTAGTCTCAAGTTGCATGGCTAGGACTGGAGCTGAAATAATACAGCATTTCTTCACCAATGAAGCAAAATCACAGGTTACCGAGAGTGGCAGAGGTTTTGTCTCAGACGATGAG
Organism: Anser anser; assembly: GCF_964211835.1. Lineage (NCBI taxonomy): Eukaryota > Metazoa > Chordata > Aves > Anseriformes > Anatidae > Anser > Anser anser. The sequence continues at coordinate 113,940,649 of NC_139720.1, read as the reverse complement.
GGCCACGCATGTGAAAGGCACCTCCCAGCAGGGAGCTAGCTCGCTTCTTCCTCTGGTGGTGGTGGCTGAGCTCAGGGCTCCTTTGTGGCAGGGCAGGAGACAGCAGGGCTAGGGCAAGTGGTGTGGGGATGTGTGGTCTGGAGCCGCAAAGCCCTGGTTGTGAGAGCCCTGTGCCAGTGGCTAACCACACCAGCATCCTTCTGCATGCATGAAAGCCATCCTCCTGACATGTGCGAGTAGCATGGAGTATGCTGGAAATTATAACCTTATTCGGCCAGTAACCATTTTCCTGGAGAAGAAAGTTTTCCATTTTGGTGACATTCACGCCTTGCTGAGAGAGAGAGAGAGAAGCTGTGCAAACCCCTGGCTGTTGGCTTTGCCGTGAATATCATAATAGCTTTAGTCCCGCAAACTTTGGTGGCATGTAATAACCATACTTCATTAAAATGTGCGACTTTTAACCAGTAGGTAGCTAAAGTTTCAGTTGGGAAACCACAAACCAATAGAGTATGGTAAGGCTGGTGATAGGGGGAGAAGCAGAGCCATGTACTGTAATTACAGTCCAGGAGGCCATCGCCGAAAGACAAAATGCCACGGTTTGCGGTGGCGGCGGGAAGCCACATGCTGGGATGAAAACATGCTGTTTGCAACTTAAGCATCTCTGTGGCAGGGGCTGGGTGGATGTTTGCATCTGTTTTGCAAGCTACACAAAAACAAGCAGCTGACTTCACGTGGGGCAACTACAAGTTTTGCTCACCTATTTTTACTTCCAGCAGGAGATAAAGGCTCGAGGAGTGCACGGTGTTGTTGGTTTATTTGCATGTTTTCTCCAAACAGCCCCATATCTTAGGGAGAAGAGCAATAAAAAATGCTAGGGCGTTCGCAGTGGGGAATTATCACTGGTAGAAAATACCAAACACTAAGAGTCTGATATATGTTAGCACTGAATATTTTGACAAGGACCAGTAGGAAAAAGCAAAGAGAGGTGTGCATTTCGCTTTTTCAAGCAGGCCTCTTAAGTCTTGGCAGCAGTGCAAAAATGTTTACATTACTCTTGTGTTTCATATGTGATGCATAACTGCTCTTTGAATAGTTTCTGCGGCGCGAACCAGCCAGACGTTCTCCCCAGGATGTAACAGAAAGGCAGCTCTCTGGTCTGAGATGAAAAGATATTTAGTCAGTGGTATGAAGTAGCTTAACTGGAAATGTTAGCTGATGATCATCATTTCTTCTGAGCAAAAGTCCTTAAGAATGCAACATGTATAAACACTACTGAGACTTCATATAAAGGTGGTTCTGAATGACACTAATTACTCGGCTCACCACAGTCAGCCATAAAGAGAAACCACTCAATAAAAGAAAGTGAAAAATATGACAAGGGAGTTGGCAGGAAAATATCTGTTCATGTGAACTCTATGGATTTTGATAACAGTTTGTGATTAAAAAAAAAAAAAAGTTTGTTTTTAAAAATCAAATTCTATATGAATTGATTACATTTTTCAAAAATACTGAAAATTTTATTGAAAAAGCATTTGTGCATTTTCTGAAAGAAAAATATTTTTTTCTTAAAGAGTTATTTGAATGAGGTTTGTTTCTTTTCAGTGACTTTTTTCAGCTGCCTCTATTAAGAACAACAGTAAGGGCTGCACACTCAACAAATACAAGAGCCACTGTGGGTATTTTAGGCACTAGTTAATTAAAAGTTAATATAAAGTCCATTATAATTTCCCATTTTCACATACAAAATAACTCTGCTTTTTTACTGATTTTTTACAGTTTGTTTTTGTCTGAAAATGTGTAATTTCTGAAAATGTTGGAAATCGTTTCTTCAGTGCTGCAGTCAGGGAGCATTAAAACAATCCCAGACTCTCAGTTTCTAAGGCTCAAACCGTAACTTTTTTTTTTTTTCAGTAGTGTTAAGACATACAAGAAACTGTATAAACACCAATGCCCTTGCTGTGAATGCAATTTCAGTGTTCTGAAATCAAACTGCACAAACTCAGAAAATTCCTTCTCCCCCCCAAAATCTTATCTCTAACAGTAAAATATTACAGACACATTTCATTTGTAAAACCTTTTTTTTTTTTCCTTCCTTGCCAAACACAAATAGTTATGTGTTTCTCTCTGTTTTGTTGTTGTTGTTTGTTCTGTTTTGTTTTTTAACCAATATTATACTGGATATCATGGCTAATATGCAATGTAGGTTAACTTAACCTTACCTGAGCACCTTTTGGCGTTTTCTGCTTTTGGAACACTTTATTTTTCTTTTTTCTTCTTTTTTTTTTTTTTGTGAATTGTCATTACATTAATTTTGTTATCATTTACATTTACTCTAAAACACCCCTATCCATATTCTGCTGATTTTGTTCAATCCTTTATCCTGCTCATTCTTTCCCAGTATTTTAAGGAAAAAAAAAAAAAAGGCCAGGGAAGGGTCAACCTTCGAAAAAGTCTCCTCTGCTCTTTGAAACTGAGTAAGCACAACCACAAAATAAACCACTGTAAAAAATGAATTATGAGTTGAGAATACCTTTGCATACATGGCACATGGGAGGAACAAACTAGTCACAAACCATCCAATAGCTTCTAACCACAAGTTTTTAACACTAGCCGGCAGCACTGTTGATACAACTATTCTTAACATATTTGGAAAATATTCTTAACATTCAAACTCTCTCTTCCCTAACCTACCAATCCTAATTAAAAAAAAAAAAAAAAAAAGGCATCAGTAAGAGAGTCAGTCATAATCTCACTGAATTTAGGAGCAAAATTCTCATTGACTTCAAGATTTCATGTCTTCCAAATTAACAAATAACAATAGCTAAAGGTCCATAATCCAAAACTTTCCTAATGTGTTAAATTAGTATCACAATGAAAGATTAGATTCTTTTGATGTACTTCATGGCAAAGAAACACTTGTCTCTTTCCCTTGAGGCTACCACATTGAAATCAAGATATACATCAATCATGCACAGGCCTAATTCTCCTACTCCTATTTAGACAATTTTACTACCATGCTTATTTCCAAATTAAAAGCAGTTCTGACTTTTCTTAAGTAGATTCCATACTTTATTAAAAGATGGGATGCTTAAAGATGAATGTTTCTACTTTCTTTTCTATAATATTCTTATATTTTCCTGTTGGTCTTGATGTAACAACAAGAGATTTAACATTATAGTACATTCACCAGGAGAACTATAAAAATGAAAGAAAAAGATGTGACTATGAAGTATAAAAAGGGGATTTGACTTTGCAGTTCCCATTTTGTGTTGTTGCCTTTGGCTGCAGAAGTTTATCAGGGCAGGTGGTGGCATTTGTAGTGCCTTTGGTCTAAGTGTCCTCAAGGGGCAATGGTGAAGCTCCGATGGAGCTGAGCCTCCTCCAGTCCCTCTGGTGAAGACCAGGAGTCACTTTCCGTACCAGGCTGCCGTAAAGGAGAGGGGACAGGTGAGCTGTGGATGAGGTAACGTGGCACTGCAGTACCTAAAGTTCTGGTGTGTGAGTAGAAAACCCATTTCTTTAATTTCTGTGTTTCCGTGGTTCCTACAGAAACAGGAAAGTCTGGGGTCAGACACTTCAGACACGGGGATTACTACTTACCTGGGAGCACCCTAACCCCTTGCTTCGTAGTGCGTAATCAAGGTCTTCAATACAAAGACCCTACATGAATGAGTACGTTGTGCCTGCTTATTTGAGATAAAGAGGATCATGCGGCACCTCAAAAAGATGCAAAGATATGCAAGTACACACGGAAGCAGAGCTTCCCTTTGGGCACCCCTTTGCCCCAGGCAGGTGAGCCACCACTCAGGTCCTCCCCACCCCGTCGGCCAGCCCCTGCTACACCCATTGTGGAGGGCTGGCAAGGCGAGGGTACAGGCAGGGAAACGGTGCGAGGGGGAGGCGAGCAGCTCCACGTCTGCTCCAGCACTGGTGACCCAGCCAGAAACTAGATCCCAGGCCCCGAGCCACCAGGCCACACAGACTTTAGTCTACATTTCATGCGTTTTCCTCCAATGGTGATGTAATTTATAACCTATCCAGCGCGGACAAAAATTAATGACTAAGCGGCTTGTTTCAACTCCCACCAGTCTTGCTATCAGCTTTGTTCAGCATCGGACGTGGCTTTCATCAGGACTGGAGAGAAGGATGAGGGCGTCACTGCCTCCTTCTGCTCCCATCACATACATTGTGTGCTTTCAGTGCAGCTTTAGAATTGGCATGTGCACTGGGCTGTATTACTCCAGTATCGGGTAACAACCTTTGCATGCTTGGCACAGGGAAGGAAATAGCAAGGGAAAAGGGGAAATGAAAATAAGTTGAGAAAAAATCCCACATAAAAATAGGGAGAATGTTAGTAAAGTGGAGCTTATGATTCAGTTTTGAAACCACAGCTTCAGGGTCCCACTTGTGGAGCAGGATGTGATTTAATGTTCTTGTGGGGACCTCCTAGAAAAAGAAAAAAAAAGAAGAAAAAAAAAAAAGACCATCACTTCACCACTCACTGAGAGAAGCATCAATTTCTGCTTTTTATGAAAAGAGACAGATGGTCATTTTCTGTGCATTTAGATCAAACATGAAAGCCTAACTTCCGTTATCTCCTTGGGCAAGTGCCATCTTTCTGAATCCTTCAAGTATAATTCTGTTTTGAAAAGTAAAAATCCACATGCATGCTCAACACAACATTTCTACTGGTATATGTAAAGTTACAGCTAATTCTCAGTACAAAATATCTATCTCATGTATTGCTATGCTACTGCTGCCAGCCAGAAGACCAGAAGGGATGCTGGGCTCCTTCACTTCACTAGCACAACTGTTAACCATTGCAAATTGCAAATGATCAAATGAAGGCAACTTTAAAGCATTACTGCCTGCTAGGTGAATTGTCATAATATGTGCATGCTGTCTCTGCAGTACAAGGAGACTGCCAAACTTCACCTCTCGCATAAGTTGCTGTAGCCTCAGCTGCTAAGCCTCTGCAGTGCAATTGTTAGCTGCATCTGGCAAGAGCTGAAGTCCCACACGGCCCCACTTTTGCAGCCCAGATCACACATTCAGTTATGCAGGAGCTGCTTTGAGCTCCACGTTTGTGGCCCTTGCTGTAGCACTCAGCCCTTCTCTCGCATGTGCACAATGGCCACTCAACGAGCAAAGCAATGGAGAGTCAGATGGCAAGAGGAGGCGGTGAAGCTAGTGGCACTGCTGCTGTGTGCTTGAGAGTAGTGTTTCTCCTCTCCTACTTAGAGATGCTCAAGAATGAAGAAATGACCAGACAAAGCCAAGTGGTATAGCTCTGCATCCATGGCCCAGAACTGCCCTTTGCTGAGCAACTTAATAGAGTAGGGTAGGAGGGTAAAGGTAAATTGAGAAATATTTCTGGAAATGCTGCCTATGTTTATTTGGCAGTTCAAAACCTGAGTAGCTTTTCTGAGTCATAGCTGATTACCAAAGCTGCCCCTGTAAAGGAACCCACAAGCTCATTTTGAGTAAATTTGATACAGTCTGCTGGGTGCCGCAAAAGCCCAAAGGACCTCAAAGCTCAAGAACTGTGCATGTGAAACATAACTGGAACATTTGCATGGGAAGATTTGCAGAATTACTGTGCGCAGCTGTATCAGTTAGTGATACCCTCTGTCAGGCTGGGTTCTGACCAAGTTACTCAGGAGAAAGCAGAGCTGGGATCTCAGCGAGTCTTTGGGTTTGAAGAGGTCACTTGGACCTTTTCTGACCCAGTGCTATAAACAATTCCTGACAGATAACCGATTAAGCTGTACTAAAATCTTCTAAAGCTCAGGCAAATCTATATAGAAAAACATACCAAACAGCATATATCCTCCTCTTTCTACCTTTTTTCATGCATATTGTTTTGTAAGGAAATAGGCATTTCTGTATCCCTTTGGGATTTTTGTCTGACAAGCATCCAGTACACTTTGAAACACATCATATACAGTGGTGGCTTGTAGGGAAGCTGTGTTTTCTGGCTCCTCCTATGATGTATCTCTAGGTAATATGTCTGTATAAGAAGAAATTTATTACACTTAAAAAAAAAAATATTGTTGTGTGAATCCCTTATCTTTCTCCAGTGAGTGACACCTATATACACTGCTGTACAGCATGTATAAGTTCATTTTTCCTAGCCAACCTTTGCAGTCCAGCAGTGGACAGATCAATTATTTTATAACTAGCTCTCTTTATTGGTTGTACAGAGTTATCTAAAAAGTGAGTGAAGGCATAGAGAACATGTGAAAGAAGTCCTGCTACACCTGTAGCATGACTTACCATAGGCTAGATCAAGATAAACCATTACGGTCAAAAACTGTTGAACTTGCTACTGTTATTGAAGCTGCCTACACTCTTGCAGCAACAGTGCTATTCCTGTACTCCTAAAACCTGAGTTCTTCCCCATCTTCAAAACATGGATCCTCTCAGCACTTTCTAGGTGATGCTCAGATGCTTTGCTTTCTGTTTGTAACAGGGAAACTAAAGTAAAAAAAACACCTAAATCCTGAGTCACGCCCATCACCTTGTTCTATACACCTGTATCTGACTTGTAGTCATTCTGAGTTTACCTCGTCCCATCCACCCTTGCTGTTGGAGTCATCAATACTTTCCTTTGATAGACTTTGGAACATTTTACCTGTCTGATGTCAGTCAAGTGGTATAACTTAAAGGACTCATGGGATGTGTGGAGACTGTTGTGCACAGGGTCTCCCTGGGGTTTCTTCTCTAGACCTTCAGTTTGGATCTCCCCTAACCAGTCTCAAGAGTGTTGCCAGCATGCTGAGAATGGTTATCCTTCCTCTCTCTGCTCAGCCATAGTAAGGTGACAGCTGGAGTATGGCGTCCAGTTCCGGATTTCGTGGTTGGAAATGATTAAGGGACTAGAGCATCTCACATAAAAGCAGAGACTGAGGGAGCTGGGGTGTTCAGCCTTTTGTAGAGAAGGCTCAGGGGTATTTTATGTGTAGAAATACCCCAAATAAGGGTATAAGAAGACAGAATCAGGCTCTTTTCAGTGATGCCTAGTGACAGGAAAAGAGGCGATGCTATGTAAATGTAAGAAGTTTTTGTGTCTTCCATACCTGGAGATGTTCAAAAGACAGCTGAGCTTGGTCCTGAGCAACCTGCTCTAATTGACCGTGCTGGTGCAGTGTGATTAGACTAGGCAATCTCCTGTCCAACCTCAGTGATTCTGTGACTCTATGAGACCATGCATACATCAGAATGGTGACAGAGACACTAAAACAAAGTATAAAACACTGTAGTGTTCAACATGTAGGAAGGAGCTCAGCATCCTAGATTTGGCCCCTATAATCCCAACACGATGCCTGGGAGAATAGAGTGGGTCAGACTGGGATCCACAGCAGTCAGTGTATTGACTTTCCCGTACTCCCATCCTGCACACATGTCCTGGCTCTCTGGTTGGAGAGATTTCTTCTACAAACTGGTCCCCTGCAAAACATAAAAAAAATGATTCTATGTTTCTATGTTGAGATTCACTGAGTCAAGAAGAGATAGCAAGAAGGCTCACAGGTCCTTATGGTTAGGCTGCTCCTTTGGCAAGGGAGAGCCCTGAGTTTGGGTTCTTGCAGTAAGGATGCACAATGCAGAAATAGTCTGGGAACAGTGACTAGAACTGAAGCATCCCTTTCCTAGGTGATTGCCTTTATTGCTGGATCATAGGCTCTTCTTTGTCCTCCATTTTTGGCTGCAGCTTTGTATGGCCAAATGCCTCAGCTCCAATGAGAAAGGTACGGACAGACCATTTCTCTCCTCAACAGCCCATCATTTTGGTTAGAATTTTTTCCGGGAAGCAGAGGTGTACATTTGAACCTTCTCAGGATGGGATGGGCACTAAGCCCAGATCTATCCTTTCCCAGAGGAGTGCTTTAGCTGCAGAGAAGCAGGGCCACTTCTGCCCTTTTGAAGGAAAGCTGCAATGGCTGCTGTGTTTTTCACAACACTCCTTCCTTCTGTTGAGTGTCTGATATGCTGAGGATGTCAGAGGATGCCTCAGGAAATCCAGGTCTGATATCTGGTTTAAGCTGAGACATATGAGAGAGGCAATGAGCCCTGAAGAGAGACAGCACGCTAAGTCATGTGTTTTAGGTGCATTAACATGTGATGGACAAATATGATGTGGGAGGAGGCTCTCAGGATCACACACTCAACATGGGGAGCCTGCACTCCTTGGTCCTATGCAAGGTGCTCTGGTTCCTTGTTGACTTCACCCGGGTTGGCTTGCATGGGGTCACATTTGTGCATGATAGTATGATTCCAGCAAGTCATCATTTTTACCTCTGAAAACCACCCTGGATGGTCACAGAAATACCATATGTGTGAACATTCTTAAGGTATCAGAAGGTTTTTTATTTTATTTTATTTTTCCCCTGGCTGTATACAGGCCCCATGGATTATAAGCAATGGGGACAAGTAATGCATCATTCTAGATCTGGGGCAGATAGCAGCAGACAGCATTGTCCTACACATCTGGAAGATGTTCACATCTCTCCATTCTCTTTCCAGGTACTTTGGTCTGTATCAGGAGCAAGCCCATCAAATTCTGCCCACAGTGCCTTTTATCCCCTTTATTATTCCTCAGTTCTAACCCACAAGACATTTCAAACATTAGAAATGGTTCAGTGCATAATGGTTTTCAAAAACATTCAGTATCTCTGTCTAAATGAGAAAAATAAATATCTAGGGAGCTTTTGCACATGTCAACAGTACTCAGTGAAGCAATATGTGTAGGCAGCACTGGAAACAGTGACAAAGTGAGTATCTGTGCATAACTTGGTAATAATATCATCACTGTCTAGACAACTCAACAATTAGCATCCAGACATACCGAAGCCTTCTTTAAGAAGTCTCCAACAATAAAAAAAAAAAATGCCTCCATGGGGAAGAAAGCCACAGCTCTCTCTTTGCTACCTTGCACATGTACATTTAATTTTAATTTCATTTAAAAGGTTGCTTTCTAAGATGTGCCAATTTTCTCAAGGCCACTGCTGAGTGCACGCTTGCAAAAACTACAATTGATGAACATCTTCCTGTTAAAACATCTGTTTTAGTATTCTCTGTGTATAGCAGTTGCTAGGCAAAACTCTGTTTGATATGGTAATTCCCATGCACTATCCAGGCTGCTTCTCTTTTTTTTATTTACTTTGAAAAACATTATTTTCAAAAATGTACCAATATTGGGAAAAACAAAGACTTTCTGCACAAGGATATGACTTCCATTGAGGTACCTTTAAAGGCCTTACCCTAAGGCTTGACTATTCTGTAATGCACAGGCCCAAGTCTATTCTCATTTGCTTCCTGACTTTTGCCCGTCCACCCAAGACGGCAGATCACACCACGACAAACTCAAGGCATAGGCAGAATTATGTCCTCTGATTTTATTACACAGGGGTTTTATTGCTTGTACTGGAGATTTTGTCCCAGAGGGTACATGTTGAAATGACATTAGATCCTTCTTATTTGGAGGATTGACATACCAAGGCAGGCACGAAACTCTACAAAACCCCTGGTTATTCCAAGTGCAGGCAGGGATTATCTCTTCCTACCCTTCAGGACTTGGCCTCACTAAGGATGGGCTGTAGCCTTTGGGGACCCCTTGTCAGTAGGACACAGTTCTGGGTGCAGGCACCATGAATGCTCTTTGAAAGGTTAGTGCTGGGTACCACAGCTGCCACGTAGAAAAACTCCTGCTGTCCAGGAATGCAGTGAGGAGTCCCTACTTGACGTTTAAAGCAGTGAATATTTGTGTGCATGATTGCTAATGACATCAGCAGCACCTTCATTGCAGCAACTGCTAGAGACGAATGTCTAAGGCATGCTTTTATTCAGTGGTCAAAAGCCAAGGCAAACACAAATGATTTCAGTCATCGTTACCTTTTTTTTATACAGCACAAGATGAACTATGTTGGGAAACAGAGCCCTGTGGTGTCTTTTAGCCCCTTGGTGGGTTGCAGGCCAGCAGCCGAGTTGGGTTTTAATTGTATTCATTGCCTTGAGGGCCAACCCCAAAGCCACAAGTGCTCATACTGTGACTCATGCTCTGCTGCTGCTCTGAGTGCTTCTGATGGCTTGACAGCTCCTTTTCCCAGTGAGCAATATGAGCAATAACACAAATATATAGAAAGACCATCAGAACTTGACAGGGCAGTAATAGAAAGACATTGTTCAAGACATTCTCTTCAGCACTTCCCACACTGACTTAAAATGGGAGCAGGGTGAAGTGGCTCAGACTAAACCGGTACTTGGCTCTGCAGATTTTGGAACAGGGAGGAACCATGTGATGCATTTTTTAAATCTGTTAGCATAAACTCTTTGGTCTTAGCACTGTCAATGTCTCCAAGGTGGACAGGGCCTAAAAATTATGTATCTTTTCCCTGGGCAGATCAGTCAGACTGCAACATCCATGGAAATGCTATACTCATGAAATCAGGAGGGTCAATAGTTGAGCTAAGCATGTCTAAGGTTCATTTATGACTAGGATCAAAAACATGTGAAAGAAACTCCCACCCAGAGTTCTGTGGATGACATGAACATTTTGTTGAAATGTCTTTCCCCACCCAGTGGTAAGGAAAAAACCTTGGTCAATTTTTCAAAGGCTCAGCCTTGGGAGGGGATGGGACTCACCAGCACTCCCTGTGCTCCAGCCTGAAGCTAACTTTCGACATGAACAACTGAATATAGCTCAGTAAATGGCTACTTATTTTCCCACCTGTTTCAGCCCTTGTAGGAACAGCTAATCAATAACAGGCTTGTATAGCTGGCAAGATAACTGCATGTGTCTATATGTGCATGTCTATGCGAGAAATGTCTTCCTGATCATCTGTGATAGATAACTGCTGTTTACTTTTCCTGCAAATGAGAACATGCAGAACAAAATCTCCTTCAGTTTCCCTGAAAAATCAGGATTTTTACCTCTCTGCCCAGGAAGCCATGGGTCATACATTTCTGCAAGACAACACAGACGATACTAGCAGGCATCCAAAGTCCCCAGAATAGAGTCAACAACTGCAAGAGATCTAGGGACAGTGGCTCACCCTCTTCTCCTTCCTCCTTCAGAGAGTGACTCTGCAGGATAGGCAAGACCGATCACGGCTGTCAAGGTGGTTGCTCCTCACATCTGCCCACTCCAACTTTACTTCTCCTGACCTAATACCTTGTTCTTTCTTCACTGTGTTTTTTTCAGAGGGTGTCCGCTGATATGCCACAACATATTACTGTCACTATATACATTTCCATGCCACAAGAGGAGCAGTTTTCCTTGCCATAATGCACACAAAAAGGGAAATGCTGTGTCTGAGCTTCATTTTCATTGTGGTTTGCTGAGATTTTAATATGTACGTCAGTTCTCACAATGCCTTGTTTTTTCTGCTCCTCATTTAAAGTCAGAAAGGTCAGCCTGCAAAATGCAATTGCAGTAATTGCATAGAGAGCAGCTACTGCGTTACAAAAGTTCCTTTTCCCTCTTCATTGGGCTGGTGGTGTCTCGTACTGCATTTTGCTACCCGGGCTGGTGGGCTGGTGTACGTCAGGGGCCTGGTGCTGCCTCCTCATTCCTTCCCTCCGCTTACTCAAAAGCCTCCTTGTGTGGTGTGGCTGGGCACTCTCCAAAAAATTGGCTCAGAATTCACTCCTGAAAATGACTGTGTGAGGCACTTGGCCACCATTGTGATCAGTGGTGCTCTGGAAATGCAACCTTTATTTGTCAAGTGTTAGGAAGGGGTCATCTGTGCTCCTGATTAACTTGATGAACTTCATTTGCCTGAAATTGAGTTGCTCATGTAACATGTGCTCGTGTAGATATGTGGGAGAAGAAGAATAAATTCCAAGTACAGTTGTCATCATTATGTCCCATTTGAGGTTTTTAGAGTTTGTGAAAGTTGAAGCAAAATGCAGTGGGGCTATTTGTGTGTCTAACTGGGGAAGCAGGTAAGAAAAGCCCTCCATGCTAGTGCTGCTTTTTGGATGTCAAAGCTGCCCTGGAATACTTTCCCCGTTGTCAGAAGAAGCATGTGTCTTGGCCCCTGATCTGAAGTCTTTTAAGGGAAATGCTCTAGTCTGGAAAATTATTATACTGCTTCACAGACATATTTGTGAAATCAGAACATCACCACACAGGGCATTATTTAATCTCTGCATAGCTTCAGACTCTCTCCCTGGACCATTTGGAGAACACTTTGGACAAGGCAAAAGTATCTGAGGACTCCAAAGGAGGGCAGGGAAGCAGGGAGCATCACTTCCCAGCTCAGAGAAAAACAGCGTCCCTATTCCAGACAAGCCACTGACCCAAAGAAAAGAAGGAAGGAGAAACTCAGTTTCAGGCTCCTTCCCTCTTCTGGGTGAAGCAGGACCAGCTGTTGCATTCACAGTCTTCAGGGAATGTAGTGCATGCTTAATTCATCACGGGCAGCTTCCCTGGGAGATCGGACCGAGAGAAGGGAGGGGACGAGTGAAGCAACTCCCAGGCCAAGTTTTCAAACAATTAAAGCACAAAGACTTCCTTGAAAAGCTCCACATTACAAAGCCATTGGAAACTTTGCTTGTTCATGTAAGTAAAGGATGGAAAACTCCTTACTGATTCTTTCAGTGCAGCTAGAAAAAAAAAAAAAAGCCCACATAACTGACTCATGTTCCTTTAAGAGGGGTTTCCTATCAAATCCCTTGTGAGTGTGGTTGCTGAAGGCAGCAGATTCCAGCAAAACTTCTTTCACCAATGGACACAATTCATCCTATTAAAAAAAATAACACTGGCTGTCCTGACTGTGTAGGTGGGTGAGAAAATGTTAACAGCTGCACTCACGAATCTGCGCTGGAGGAGCAAGCTGCCAAAAATACTTGTACTGTGAACAACTGTTCTAAATTTGGTTACCTGCTTTATATTATTCAGTAGCCAGGCTCTCTCCTTGCTCTTATCCTATTAGATACGTAAAACACAAAAACAAAACCCTTTCTATCAAAGACCTCCAGCTGTCATCAGAAAACCGGGGCATGGCACTGTTTGCTGCGTAATCGAGTGTTTGCAGCGTTTTTAACAAATGAGGAGGAAGCAACCCATTTGGTGCTCAGGGAGGCACTGATGACAGCCCTGAAGGAGGGCTGAGCCTGAGAGGGACCAGCCCTGCCACACAGCAAGGAGGGGAGGAGAGCTGAGGCTCTCTGTCCTCCCTGAGTCCCAGGTTCATCTCCTCCATCCCTGCAGGAGAGGTGCCAGGCTGCCTCTTCGCTATGCGGAGCCACCGCCACCAGGGGAATGGAAAGTGACCTACCCTGCTCCTTGTGCAACACACCAAGCATGCCCAAATGCACCCCTTCGGGCTGAGCATGAGAAGGGTTTGTCTTCTTCTGGCCTTTGGAGGAGGACGTTCCAGGGACGTTCCCGTACTGCCACTGGAAGGTGGCAAGCTGCCCTCCCACAGACTGGGCAGTTGGTGTACTTCCATTTTACTGCTGCCCAGTGCCCTCTGGTTTGCAGCCAGGACATCTCCCATGGCCGGCTGTGAGCTTGCAGCAGCAGAGATGGCCTGGTGTGGGGGTATGCACAGTGACCCGTAAGCTGCATCCTCATCTAAACCCGGGAATCTTCTGTGCCCTCGTTCTGCCATGCAGCACTACCACTGTGAAGGGACTGCTGAGCTAACTGTGAAACACAAGTTTTTCCCTCTATTAAAAAATCATACTTTGCCACTGAGACACAATAACCACTTTTGCCTATGAACCACATCTTTAGCCTTTTTTCTTTTCTTTTTTTCTTTTCTTTTCTTTTCTTTTCTTTTCTTTTCTTTTCTTTTCTTTTCTTTTCTTTTCTTTTCTTTTCTTTTCTTTTCTTTTCTTTTCTTTTCTTTTCTTTTCTTTTCTTTTCTTTTCTTTTCTTTTCTTTTCTTTTCTTTTCTTTTCTTTTCTTTTCTTTCTTTCTTTCTTTTCTTCTCTTCTCTTCTCTTCTCTTCTCTTCTCTTCTCTTCTCTTCTCTTCTCTTCTCTTCTCTTCTCTTCTCTTCTCTTCTCTTCTCTTCTCTTCTCTTCTCTTCTCTTCTCTTCTCTTCTCTTCTCTTCTCTTCTCTTCTCTTCTCTTCTCTTCTCCTGTTCTTTTCTCCTCTCCTCTCCTCTCCTCTCCTCTCCTCTCCTCTCCTCTCCTCTCCTCTCCTCTCCTCTCCTCTCCTCTCCTCTCCTCTCCTCTCCTCTCCTCTCCTCTCCTCTCCTCTCCTCTCCTCTCCTCTCCTCTCCTCTCCTCTCCTCTCCTCTCCTCTCCTCTCCTCTCCTCTCCTCTCCTCTCCTTTCCCTTTCCCTTTCCCTTTCCCTTTCCCTTTCCCTTTCCCTTTCCCTTTCCCTTTCCCTTTCCCTTTCCCTTTTCCTTTTCCTTTTCCTTTTCCTTTCTTTTTCTTTCTTTTTTTCTTTCTTTCTCTTTTTTTCTTTTTTTTTTCTTTTCTCTTTTCTCTCATGCAGCCCGCAATTTTCTGGATGAAATGTTTTGCTCTCAATTAACTGTGGATGCAATTTAATGAGCAGGCCAAATGGTGATAGTTAGGCACATAACTAACATCTGGAATGTGCAGTATTAGTGGCTTAGTTAAGACCCCTTAATTAAAATGAGGTCATTCAGTCCTCCCTTCTCCGTTTGTGCAGATGATATATACTTAATACTGAGTACTTGCTGATATGTTATTAGGACCACATAAGCCATCTATTAAGTACCAGGGAAATTGTGGCTTTGATGTGTCAGGTACCTAATGAAGATGAAATTCAGACTGGGAGCCATATCATGTCAGAGTGCAGAAGAGATCTTTCTGCAAGCTTTGCTCAGTCTTTCATATGAAATACATTCATTGCTTCGGTAAAAAACCCTGCCAGTAAGCCCTCCTTCTAAGACAGATACAGAAGGTGCCCACTTAAGGAGCAACAACACGTTATTCAGATACCTCAGTGACCGTTGGCAAGATCCCTCGGGCATCACTCACCCCTCTGTAGCATCCCCTGGGGAATGCCACACTGTTGGCACATTTCTCAGACAAAATCTGGAACTGTTTTTCCAAAGTCCATAGCACTCTTGGCCAGTGATTGGTAGCTAATTAGAGACCTAATTAGAGTTCAGCTTGGCAAACACTGTTTTCCCCACTTAACATTATACTCTCTTTTTGGAAAGATGACATTTTTGCAGTCCCTGAAGTAAAGCAGGGTGGGCAGGAATTGACCTCACCTCTCCAGCTGTCTGGAAGGGAGGTGTCTCCCTGAACTTGTCAGCCAGGCTCCCTCTGTTGTCAACAGGGAGAAATAAGCACAGGCGATTCGTCTCACCTGTCCGGGAGACTGAGCTGAGGTTGGGGTGAGCTGTCCCCCAGCAGAGTCTGTCTCTCTCTCTCCTTCTCCGGGGACACAGACTATACATGCAGCTTTGAGCATTAGATCACAGGCTGCAGTGGTGTGTACTGGTGCATGTTGCAGATAGCTGCAGCTCAGCAGGGCATAGAGACCTTCCCCTTGGGACAGCTTGGCCATGCATGAAGCTACCTGAGCTGGTGACGGGAGCAGCTGGGGCTGCTGAGGTCCTGCCTCAGGCTGATAATCCAGACCAGGAAGCTGTGCCTCTGGACCCAGGGGCAGGAGACAATGAATCTCGTAGTATCTCCATAGGATCAGTGACATTTTGGTTAGGGCTTCACATCTATTAGTCACTTGGTAGGAAGTGCGTGGGGGTAGGGGGGAGAAAATTCAAGCATTGTTCAGTAAGTGTTATAAAAATGTCACATGGTGCTTAGAAAATGCTCATACTGCAGAAGTCTCAGACGTCTACAGCCTTATCAGCCAACCAGCTGACGGTATCAGCCTGATAGCCATCCTGCTTCTGATCTCATTAGAACCAATGAGCCTCAGGAAAAACTCCCCCGATATTGGCAGATTTGTGCCACGCTGATACTGGGGTTGATAAAAGCCATGCAGTGCACACAAACTAAAAACCACTGCCAACAGTGCAATTTGTCAGGAGCTGCAGCAGTGCAAAGCAGACCAGTGGCTACATCTCTGTGGTCTATGCTGTGCTGGGCTGCAATTGTTTTGCTTTCAGACTCCAGACGCTTGATCCTCAGCTGTATCTGAGCCATGCTTTGTTCACCTTAGGGACTGGAGGAATAATGTCTCAGTGTTGCATTTACCCCTCATGGCTTTCTAAACCTCAGCCTTGAGGCTGGTCTAATTTACACGTCTGTGCCTCCAGCCTTAAAGAGGTATTTCAAGCACCTGGGGATGCCACATGCATTTGCTATGTCCCAGCTATGCCCCAGCTGGCAGGGACCTCTTAGCAAGTGCCCAGAATGAGCCTGGGCATGCCTTCACATTGAGACAGACTTGCCTGCTCCTGGAGATGTTTTTTGGACCACTTTGTCCTGCTGTCTTAGTAAAAGCCTAGCCTGCAGGAGGCAAAGGCAACCTGCACATAAGATCTGTGCAGGAAAACCTCGTGTTATAAATGTGTATGCAAGGCAGCAGACAAGCTGTCTTTCTCCTATTTCAGCGCCTGTGAGCTCGGCATCCAATGGAAATAACTGGCAAGAGGACAATCTGGCACATGTGGACATGTATAATCAATTATCTCCTGAAAGCTACAGGAGAGGAGAAGGCTCATCTGTCTGCCCTGTGCTTGGATTTTGGGGTGATTGGAGAGACACAGGCAGGCTGTGGGAAATATCAGTCAGTGGGCTGAATTTCTTTCATACTGGCTCCTAGACATGAAGGTGGTTCTCCTAAAATCCTGTCAGAGGACTGCAGGAAATGTTGTGAGTGCAGAAAGTATCCAGCATTCCTAGCAGTGGTCAGGCTGCCAAACTTTAAAATAAAATTAATGGATGCCGTAACAAGTAGTGAAAAACTACATTTTTATTTTATTTTATTTTATTTTATTTTATTTTATTTTATTTTGTTTTGTTTTGTTTTGTTTTGTTTTATTATTTTATTTTAATTTTTTAATTTAATTTAATTTAATTTAATTTATTCTATTCTATTCTATTCTATTCTATTCTATTCTATTCTATTCTATTCTATTCTATTCTATTCTATTCTATTCTATTCTATTCTATTCTATTCTATTCTATTCTTTTTCTGTTGCCTACCCCTCTGTCCTTTTTTATTCCAGAGGAATGTTAAGAACTGCAGGAGCTGCTAAATCTCCATCCTTAGATAAACAGCAGGCATGGGCCAGAATAGCCATTGCTAACTTTAGAAATGCTCTTCTTCCAGCTGAGGAAAAGTACTTTGGTCTGCAAAGCTTTGGTTTTATTAGCTCATCACTATGTCAACATCATACAAGAAAGTCATGTTACCATTATCTATACAAAATAGATTAGATGGGGGGATGAAAAGGGCTTGAAAAGGTAAAGATAGAAATAAGTTTAGTTTCCTAAATGTCAGAATGAGGCAGCTTCTGTCTTCTGTCATGATACTGATAAAAAAATAGTGTTATTATTCTAGTCGTTTAACTTGTTAAACTATTTATGTTCTCAACACAGATATTGTCTTCCTTGGTCTTTAATTGATCCTTAACCCCAGAGGAGGTAAAAAAAAAATAAAAGATTGAAGGATTAAAAAGCCCTTTTTTTTTTTTTCCCAAAAGACTTTGTTGGAGGGAAGTCTTGCCTGGCCTGTTTCATTTCTTGCACAGGGTGAAAAACACTAATGATGCTTTGGTAATGAAGGGGCATGGAGAAGGAATAGAGGAAAAAAGTAAGAATGGGAAAAAAAAATAAGTAAAAATTTGATTTTCATTCAAGCACAAAAATCCACAACTGAAATTGTGCTTCCACCTCAGCAACCCTTTTATGGGATCTTGGATGCTTAGGGATGTTTGTGTAATTGCTTCTTGTAAATGATCTTCTACTCTGCAACACTTTACAGTAAACCACTTTCCTTTGCCATCTGTTATCCAGTTGTTTTAACTGGGTTTCCAGTTATTTGTATCAGTCATTTACAAGAACCTTTTTAACCTCCATAAAATGAAATAATTGAAGCCTATCTTCTTGACTCCTTTAGCATATAGTTGACATGTGTTTTTAAAGTGAGGGACATAGGGTTAAAATTCAGCGTGTAAGCAGCAGTAATTTGTAAATCAGCACTAAGCAATCCAGCAATGCCAAAAATCCTTCTTTCTGAAAGCTCTGTGTGTACATGTTTAATTGGAGAAAGCAGTTTGGGGGACCTCCCAATGATTTTTCAACTCTAGCTCGGTTTTTGAACACGTGCCATTAGCAGCCACTGGCTGGTCAATGTAAACAAATATTTTAATGACTGAAAATACGGTTTGTCAAGCACAGAGGTACTTTATGCCTTTCTAGAAAACAGTGTTTGTTGTTGTCTAACAGCTGAGAGATGAAGAGTTAAGGCATCCCGCCCCACCTGATGCTACACGAAAGAGCAGCAACAAGCAGCATCCCCTGCTAAGGAAGGGCTCCTGCGTCTCCAGTCACCACCATGGCAGGCGGCCACCCCTGGCCATCCTCTAGCCCCCTGCTCATGGCAAGGAGCAAGATAAATGCTGAGTTTGCCCATGGTTTCAGGCAAATTTGCCCTGCCAAAGTTGAAATGCACTGGCACAGCGAGGGCTCGGTAGTTCATGGGGAACCAGGAATGTTAATGGGTTTGCATTCTGCCTGGGAGAGACAGTGGAAAGGAAAAAAAAGGCCAGGGGGAGGGAGAGAAAGAAATCCAGTGCAACTACAGGGTGACAAGCAGAACAGGGGAAGAATAAATATGAAGGCAGCGTTGGAAGAGAGAGAGACCAAAGAGGTTAAAAGTATAGTGCTACACTGTGTCCTGGGTAGGGGCTGCATGGAGGGGGCACCTCACCCCTGATTCATACAACAGGCCTCCTTTCAGCAATCAAAACAGATTCCTTTTTTTTTTTTTTTTTAAATTGAAAAACAGTTTTAAAAATGTGGATTGCAATTACAGGCAATAACAGTGCTCACAAAGGCAATCTTGGCCTGCAGGCCATGCCCAGGGGCTGGGACCCCGGCTATTCCTCTCCAGGGCTGGCAGCCACTGCCAAGGTCATCACACACCACTTCTCTACAAATAACCCAACAAATCCATCCATCCCCAGGAAGAAGAGGCGCCTGTATCCAGCCGTCTTTTGCAGCACAGCATCTGAGTCACCCCAGCCCCAAAGGAGATAGGGCTGGTGTTAAAACCCCATGAACTGAGAAGAACCTCAGGTTCCAAATGCTCTGAATTTTGTGAGTATTTGTAAAAATAAAAGCTGTCTTTAATGTCAAAGCAAAATAGTCAGTATTTTTTTCTTTTTACCATGCCAACATTTATCAAAATATTTTGAGAATTTCCAACAATAATAAAACACATTAAGAAAGTGAGTGTCACAACAGCAAAATGCAGCATTGTCAGGATG
Source organism: Anser anser (assembly GCF_964211835.1). Taxonomy (NCBI): domain Eukaryota; kingdom Metazoa; phylum Chordata; class Aves; order Anseriformes; family Anatidae; genus Anser; species Anser anser. Next base: position 113,921,251 of record NC_139720.1, on the reverse strand, counting down.
TTCCTACAGCAGTGCCTCATCCCCACGGGACTCCATCTCGCTCGTGTGCACACTTCAACAGCAAATTGAATTCTTGGTAGGTGAGCTTCCAAATGCCTGAAGTCAATGGGAGGCTTGCTATTGACGTCAGTGGAGCTAGAGTTTCACTCAGTAAGTGATGGCAGACATTGTGAAATATTTTCTAACGGCATTTGCTTGTTAAACATGACCAACTTTTTGCCATCTACTCATGGCTTCCCTTTCCTATGCTCCACTTCATCATTTCTGACCTGCGCTGCGCAGCCCTGGCTCCAGAGCAGGGCGTCTCTCCCCCTTCCCAGGGTGCTGAGTCAGCGCTTAACAGGGACATTATTGTCCTTCAGTATCCATTATGCAGCTTATTTTACTATGAAAATTCATAATTTGGGAAGAGCATATGGTTCTGATTCAAACTGGAGCCTGCATTTGATCCTGATGTAAACAGACCAGCTTTGGACGCAGAGACTCCCACCATTTGGCAAATAGCAAATATTTCGGATCCATTCCAGCTCTCCCAGGAGTGTATGAGAGGCTTGCAGTTGATTTCAATAGTAGCAGGCTCTAGTGAAATAGAATATTATAGAAAACAAGATATCCCTGTAATCCTTCAAATTTAACTGTTCAATGAGAAAAAAATCAAGGGGGGAAACTGAGCTGAAAAAGAAGCAAAAGACCAGAGGGAGAGAGGCTATGGACTGTGGCAGAGAAAAAGAAAGTGCAGAAAAGTAAGAAAGAATATCGTCAGAGGAGAAAAATGGGGGAATAGAGGAACATAGCCAGATAATATTATAAATATATATATATATATTTAAAAACAGAACCCAGAGACAGAGAAAAGAACTGTATTTTTTTGGGCGGGTTTGGAGAGAGAAAGAAAAAGGAAGTAAGACAGAGGGAGTCCCAGGTCTGATTCACCAAGATAAATGTTAAACATATTTATGCTCATGAGTAGCTACATTGACGGGCCTGGAGTTAAGCACGTACTTAAATGCCTTGCAGAGCAGTGACAAAATAAAAATATGCAGAGGAGGGAGACGGTCAGAAGGGAAGGAATGTAATACAACACTTTTAAAGAAAAAGTGCCTATGAGAAAGAAGTGGGTAAGGACATCTCTTACATCCCTGTGACAGACAACAATTAAAAAGATTGGGTATAAGTTGAAGAAGGAAGATTTTAGATATATTCCAAAGATAACATCAGGGGAAAAAAATAATGAAAGGGGAAAGGGCTCTGGTTTTAACACAATGATAACAAGAAAAGTTCTGACTTTTTTATAGATGTCCAGATCCTGGAGCTTTACTTGAAACTAGCCCAACAGCAAATAAGACTTCGGAAGATTAGTTTTACTGAAATAAGAATTGTTCTCAGCTTGGCTTTACTTTGAGATTGATAAGCAAATAAATGCCTTCTGCTTCTTCCCTACTTTGTGTTTGACATCCCATGGAAAGCTCTTGCCAGTCGTACCAACCAAAGCCAAGGCAGCCTCTTGCGAGAAAGTCTTTAGCAGCTATTTCTGCACCTGCCAACAGACTGGTGATGCCTACCTGACATAGCTGCACGACTGATTGTAAGAGACAAGGTGGTGGCTGTCTCTGGTCCCTTTTCTCAGATGGGTTAATGGGAAATGGTTGATTTATGGCTGAGACCAAGAGGATTTGCAAGCTCCATGGGATTTTCTGGCAAAAAAAAAGAATAAGCTCATGAATTTCACAACCTATTGGCTCTGTTGAGGACTGATATAAGTGTATAACTGGGCCTCCTCTACACTGGCCACATGAGAAAAAAAGAAAAAGTAGAAAGCATAAGTTATTTCCTTTTTTGTTTTCAAGCAAACACCCCCACAGTCCATGTTGCTTGCCTTTATCAACAATCCTGTCATCCTTGTTTCTGTATTCTGGAAAAACTTTATGAAACTGTAATATAAATTTATTAGGCAGAAACAAATTGTGAAAACTTAAGAACTGCAGAGTACAACCTCCACTGTGTTATTCTGCAGAAAAATTCCAGCTTCCCACTAGTAGCATGAATGTTATTCTTAATAACTGCTTGAAGTTTCCACATACTCATAAAATTCCTTAAAAAAAGATTAATTAGAAACACTGAGGAAATGGATTTAAAACAAAACAATTTTTCTCCACACCTCTGGGCTGACATTTCTTGGCAGCTGAGATTTCAAGCACTCACAGCAGAGTTAACAGAAAACTCACTCTTTGTATATTCAAAGAGCAAATCTGCATTTCACTGAGACTGTTGCAGAAAAGACCAACTCCACTGGTTGGAGACGAGTGTACAGAGACACCCCTCATCCACCCAATCTGACTGGCAGCCATGGGGTGCTAGGGTTTATTTCTTTTGTTAGTGAGGTCATCCATCTCTGAGAAAAAAAAAATAGAGAACCCTCTCCATAAGCAAAGTCACACCATCCTCTGGGAAGCTGATTTCATATTTTTTTCCAGTGCTGCCCCTCATGCATAGGAGAAGCTCTTTGTAAACACCCTGAACATTACCTCATTATTTTTCTTGGTAGCATCAATACTCCCGTTCACTGCGATGCCTACAGAAAATCTGGCAGAGATTAAACCAATCCCATGGTTTAAGGTCCTGATCTCTGTTATTGTCATCCCCATCTCCCCTGTATCCAGCTGTTATGTGCCTCACAGGTAGACTGAACCATCTCAGGTCAGGACATCTTTTTTTTTTTTTTTTTTTTTTTCTGTCCTTCTTTTAACAGCTGGATGCAAAATCCATGTGAATGTTTGATCAGAATGATTTAACAATATTTCCATTTCTTCAGCATAGCAGTAGCAGGTTGGTCTATAAATATCTGCCTGACTCAGTGAGCTTGTGTGTCTGACAGGCCTTCCTATCCCTTCTCCTTGGGAAATGCAATTTTAGTTGCCTGGGTGGAGTTGTCCCTAAAGCCGAAGCTCTCACCCCTATGTCCCTTGGCCATGCATTGTTAACGCACTGACAAATTGCAGTCAGTTTTTCACACCCTGTTAAAACAGTACCACACCTGCAACTAGACCCTAAGAGGAAAAAATAGCAGTTGTTCAGGCAGCATGATAGGAGGAAGAACAACTCAGCAACAACGTATATATATATTTTTTTAATGAGGATTTCTGTTTGTATTTTGAAGTGATGCAACTACTGCATTGCCACCTGTAGAAGAGATACTGGAGAGCAGACTGCAATGCTGGCATAAAGCATGACTGTGGCATTGCAGCTTGGTTCTTGCAGGGTGAAAGAACTCCTATTCCCACTGTTATTAAGAAGGGAAAAGTACTGCCCCACAGCTTTTTTTGTGTGTCTGCCATGGACCCGCCGTTATCTCTGGCACTGCTGTATGTCAACTTTGTTGCGTGAAGGTCCCCAAGAAGGCCCCAAGGAGGAAAGGAACTCCTGCGCTGTGCAAGGATCTCATTTCCAAACACCCAGAGCCCTGGTTAAGAGTCTTGGATAATCTTTCCTTGCCATGAGGACTTCTCTGAAAGCAGTGACACAGATTCAGAGGAAAAGTTGCATCAGAGAATCCTGCAGAGCAGCACAGAGATGAAATTCTCTCTTGAAGACAGCTGAAGTGGTGGTGGTTGCTGCTAAAACCAAGCATCTGATTAAAACCAAACAATCATTTTTTTTTTTTTCGGGCTTGAAGAGGATGCTGTTTGCTGCCCTTTGCCAAGAGTTTGTGGTGGCTGGTGAATCAGACAGCACCACCATGCACTGGATTTTGTACATTTTCATGGGCAGCTGGGGGAGAGAGCTAGACTTGTAAGCACCTATAGGCCTGGAAAGAGGTAATGACTTCCACTGATGAACTGTGTGTTTGTACATTGCTGCCAAGGCTGACACCTAGCCTGCATTCACATGCCACGAAGGGGAACCTAACTTGGAAACCCAAAGTCCCTCTTTAGATGCACATCCCTTGTGTTTTGGTCCTTCAAAAGTCAGAATTCTCCTCTGAAGACTGCTGTTTTTCACAGATTTAGTGAAAATCTAGATCAGTTTGGTTTTCAACTTTGGTAATGCAGGTAAGCACCTAAGCCTGAGGACCTGAAAGTGAAGATGAGAACGCATATTTGGATTTCCAGACCGTTGGTTATAGAGCCAGCCAGGTTATTTAGAAGCAAGATGCATTATCTATATGAATACCCAGAGAAATGAATGTAACATTGATAGGTCTAAAAGAGAGGGCAACGGTGGTCAGGTTGCTTATGCTGGAACAGAGGAGACATGCACTTTTGAGGCAGGTACAGTGAGCATGCAAACATTTAACACAAAGCAGAGCAACCTCAACAGCAGACTAGGAAGGAGACCTACAAGGGACCTTATAATAGTAGAGTTAAGGCAATACACTAGGACGTAAGAGATGGAAGGGAAGGTTCATGCTCTTCTGGAAGGAATGAAATTTAAATCTGCATTATCCACATTCCTGTACGTGCTCTAAGGACCAGACGGTGGAGGAAAGGGACACATTTCTCCCTCTCTATGTCTTGTGTAAGGCCCACTCTCACAGATGCACTCACAAAATGCTGGTGGGATGGGGCCCAGACTTTGAGACCAATGGAGATCACTCAATTTGTGAATGCCTACAGTGTTGTTTTATTTGTCGAACTGCTTGTTATGACCAAGACGTAAAGACTCATGTGGGAGCCCGTACCTCTATAGTATAAGGCCTAGGTATGTAGAAAATTACTGGATTAAAGTAGGGTGGCTAGTATAGGCAGTTCTTCTAGAGTGGCAACTCAGTGGGAGGTTTAAGGATTTAATTCTTGTCCTTTGGCATATAGATGCTTTTGTGGATCTTATGTGTCAAATCCAAAGGCAGACCCAATGGCTATACAACCTCCACATCACCCTGACTTTCCTGCTCTGAGCCAAGTAGAGTGAAGTTTAAATTTGCTATGTGTAATCATCATTACACTAAATTTGAGTCCTCTGTGCACATTTTAAAGAATCTAAAAGCAAATATTGATAGCCCCGGTGGTAACTAGACGTAAAAGAAAAAACCTTGGGCAACTGATGAAAGACAGGGTTGTGGCTATAACATGGGAAGAAATACACACCAAACCGTAAGAAGAAAATTCCTAGTTGATTGGTTCCTAATGTAGTAAAACAATTCACCCTGGGACTTGTAAAATAACTATGAGAGCTTAAAGTGATTCAAATTGGCAGTTCCAGCACAGTCCCAGAGGACACGATGCAATAGCCATGTTTAAAACCTATTACTGGGTTCCATGGAAGGCAGAGGGGCCAGCCCAGAGCCACCACAGGGGGTAGGACATGGGGGCAGGATGTGCGCCAGGGCTGGGGAGGGCTCCTCTCTCCTTTTAACCTCTCTTCTTAGCATCGTTTATGGGAAGAGTTGAGAAACTTTGCCTCCAGGATGCCCAGCACTGCCGCTCCCTCTGACCTCCCAGGACCCTTGTACAATTCTTGCGCTTTAAAATTTCTTCCATGTGAAGATGTACTGAAAGTCCCTGCAGCGTTTTAAGTATGGGAACTGTTCCTCAAATAGGAAAAAAATTCAAAATGGAAGGTCCTTTCTAACGTTTGTGCCCACCAGAGTTAGACATGAGAAAAGAAAGCAATCTAGGTCTTCTGGTTTGTGCCTGAGGTATCCCAGGAATAACTCACCCAGGTGGGTTATGAGACTCTTAGCAGATGCTAGCAGGGACAACCACAGGCCCTTGAGATGCAGTGATGGCCAGAGCCATGGGACATGTAGACACCTTTTGTGTACCCCCGCTTCACTGTATGCCAAATGGCTGGATGGTACAACACATAATTTCTATGCAGCAGTTTTCTTTAGCTGAGCTGTATTAAGCAAACTACCAGGCGCCATGGGATAACATGTCAGAACTTGACTCTGAAAGCACTCCGCAGGTATTCAGGGAATTATAATAGCTTTGTCAGGTCAAGGTCTGAAAGCTGTTAAGTCTGACATCACTTGATCATCCAAAGTTATGTAATGCTGGTATTATATTTTATTGCACGGACTGTTTTTCTCTGCTCCTTACTCCTTACCTCTGAGCAAGCTAATTTGTGCCACTGCGAGTCCACCTGGGCATGGCAAGCAAGGCCAGCTCACACCCACCTTCTCATTTACATGGTCCCTTATGGGGACAGTCCTCGGGGAGCCACAACCTGGGGTAGCCAGCAGTGGCATCATCTTCAAAGAGCTGTGCTACTTGCAAATGGATGCCTGCCCCTAGACTTATATAATTAAGCAGAAAACTGAGCAGACCAAACAGCACAGCTATCCCTGTCTGTTCCCTGGCTCTCTGGAGACTAATGCACCAAAGAGATCAGCTGAAAGTGAACAGAGAGATTTTTGCCCCTCATCTCCATACTTACTGGCCAATGCAGTTTAAGACAGATGGTATGGACAGAAAAACACGGAATATAGCTGCTGGGTATGCACTTGCACAGAGGTCAGACATGGGACAGCACTACAGCTCTAATTCAGCCAGTAAGGATATCAAAGCATTGCACAACTTTGTAGCAGAGGCTTTGGTGTTGGATATTCTGTGCTCCTGAAGGTTTTTCCCAGTACATACTATAAAGTTAGAGTTTCCGTACTACTGGTTCATGACCTGATTAGCATAAAGCTTGCTTGCATGTCTGCTGGAGCTGCAGTTGTGTTTCCTAACGATATTTCAGGCACAGCCAGAGGAAGAAGGCAGCTAAGTAGAACATACACCTCTAAAGATTATCTGTGGCATGAGATTTCCTATGATTATTCACCATATTGGTGTAGTTTCCTCACTGCTCTGCTCAGGGCTGTGACAGGAGGCATGTACTAGCCCCAGCTTTGAGAAGGCATGAAGCTAAGAGGTGTGTCAAGACACACGGGGCAGTGCTCATGCTGGAGGAGCTGACCATGATGCACCAATTTCCTGCACTTTCATCCTCACCAAGGCAAATGATACTTTTCAGCAATATAAGGGTATCTGTTGCAGAGTTATCAGAGAAACAGCAGCTCCTTGCATCCAGGATGAGCAGTTTGATGGTGGAGATATCTACATACAATGTGATGTAACACTGTTTAATTAGAGCTTGCATGCTTCCATTCTTCCCATTAGGTTCTATGGAATTGGACTCACAGAAGGCAAGTTTAGTATAGACCAGCTTCAGCCTGTTTTTGTTTGTTTGGTTGGTTGTTTTGGTTTTGTTTTGTTTTGTTTTCTTCCATCATTATAAACACATATTTGTGCAATACTCACTGCACCTGAACAGAGGCTGCTACCACCTGGAAGGCATGCCATGCACCTCATGAACAAACAGGAAAGGATGAGAAGTTCCTGCTCCCCCAGTCCCCCGAAAAGGAAGGGAAGTGAGTATGACTGAAGGGTAGCCTGTGTAGAACTGTTGTGCTTGCCTATGCTGCATTTCTCCTCCATGAATTAAGTTACTCATCTTGAACATAAAAGGCCAGGCCAGTGTCTAGTCCTGCTCCCAGTGTGATGCTTGGGGCAAGGCTGTGTCAGGTTTAAGTGGTAGATTATGGATCATGGTGAGCATTTCAGCAGCCCTACTCTTGAACACATTCAGCTCATTCTTACTGACACCTCATTTTGAGAAAGCCTCTTGGATTCATTTCCCTCAAAAGAAAGGCTCCAGTCTGGAAACCCCAATGAGTGAAAGAGGACACAAAGTTTTCCAGCTCTGCTCTCACCTTCTCTGAGCAATGGTGTACACCTCAAGTCATCTATCAGCCCCCATGACTCTCTGGCAGTCTACTTTTGATGTGTTTCAGATATTTTTCAGATATTTTTCAGATGTTTTCAGATATTTTTCATTTAAGTTTTCCTGCCTTTCAGAAGTTGCATTGCAGAATCTCTCTCTTGGCTTGCCTTTTTACAGCTTCACCGTTAACTTGCCAGAGCACACGATCACTTATTTCCTTGTTCGGACACATTTTATAACACTGGGACAAAGTGAGAACTGGGACACAACTTCACCTATGCACCTCCTTGCACTTCCCTCATGGGGAAGTTTCACGTCAGATATTACAACTTTGCACCTTTAAACATTTTTTTTTTAGAATTGTGCAATAAAGGTTGATTTTATGTGTTTGTTGTTTTGTAATTGTTTTGTTTTGTTTTTGTTGTTGGTGGTGATGTGTTGGTGTTTTTTTTGTTTGTTTGTTTTTCTTTCTTCCCCTCCTTCAGAAGCTGAGTGAATGATGTGTTTTTGTAAGCAATGGCTATTCAGTTTCCAGAGGAGTGCCTGCAGAGACACTTTAGGCTAATGTCTGTAGTGTTAGTTTGCTCCCTGTTTCATGCTAGGCTTCTTGACCCATCAAATCTTGGGTTAAGCATTTAGTGTCTTTGGCAAGAAAAAACAGGCATGGCTGAAATGACAGTTCACTGATCCTATATTCAACAGAGACTGGGCTCCTTTTGCTCAAGACTGTCTCTGACATGAAGTGCTCACACAGTCACACGCCTCCTCCAAACTTGTGCCTGCACTCAAATTTTGAGGTCTGCAAAACAAGTGTGAGGAGTGAGAAAGGCACTGAGAGGTCAGAAATGACTTTTGGAGCTGTCCCAGCTTGATTTCCCTGCCATGCACCACTCACACGCAAAGGGGTCACAGTTGCTTTTCCAATCAGCAGTGTCGTTTTATGCTTTGCTATTGAAAATGTGTGACAAGCCCCATCCCACGGACAACCGGCGGCAGCAGCCCTTTACCCTGGGCTCCAGGCTGTGCTGCTCCAGAGGAGCAAGGCCTGGGCCTGCCACGCTGGCAAACTGACAGCCAGTGTTTTGGGCCTGGCCAGGCCACCTATGCAGCATTGCCTTCCACTATTTTATTTAGCCAAGACAAGCCTGCAGTTTATCTTAAAGCTGAAGACGCCTTTTTCATACATGTCTTTATGTTTGTTTACAATGTAGTGACTAGGCCAACAAGGCTTAGGCTCCTCAAGCAGAGGAGGCCTCCAAGGCCACCAAGAGGGCCCTGGTAGTCCATGTTTAGGGCACAGTGTCCCAAGTGCCCTCATCAAGAGGTGCTGGTGTGGTTCCTGTGTTTGCCACCACTTCAAGGGTCAGTGTCAAAAGGTGGGAGCAGGGACCTGGAAGGACGAGTCTCCTTGTGGTGGCTCAGCAGGCAATGGTGATCCAGACTCCCTGCAGACACGAATACAAAGCACACTGGGCTCCAGGGCACATTTGGCGGTGGGGGGCAAAAGTGTTTGTCTATCCTGGGGGACCCTCCTATGTGTGTATGCACTTTGTACCTCAACGATGTTAAAATCACTATTAAAAAGCTGCAAGCTGTTTAAGGGGGCTGTCTGTTGCTGGATGATATGGTATAGCCTTGTCAGATTTTGCTCGTGTGGATTTTTTTTTTTTTCCAGAATCTTTTCAGATGCCACTTGTGGATGATGTGGCTGGCATATAAGGGAAAAAAAAAAAAAAAAGAAAAAAAAAAGAAAAAAAAAAGAAAAAAAAAAAACGTGCTGCAGATCTTGAACATCAGCAAGGCCATGTTCCATGGCTGCTAATAGAGTGATGCAAGACCCAGCAGATGTGCAAATGCAAAGGACTGTGTGGCAGAGCTATGCTAAGCTACATTCCCCCGAGTTCACCATCTGGCTGTAGCCAACCAACAGCTTATGGATGTGGGAAGGCAGCCAGCTTGCTCTGCCTGGCCAAGGCAAAGAAAGACCACAGGTATGCTACTTCTCTTTGCTGATCCTCAAATGAAAATTATTAAGTAGCTTATTCCCCAACATGTTTGCCTATCCTATGCTCCTATAGAATCGAAAAACTCAAAGGCAAAGCCAGAAGGGCTCATTTCTGGTGTCCTGGCTTAAGACTGGTTTGTCTTCCTGGAAGTGGAGCCACAGAGTGTCAATACTCTGAGACAGTTCTGAGTTTCCTGAAAATTGATCTTCATCAACTTTATCTCAAAGAATTATGATTAATAATGTTCTACTATTTTCAGTTTAATCTGAACTTCTCATCTTCTTCAGAAACTGCAGTCCTGATTCTGTCTCTGGCAACCTAGAGTACACACAGAGCAATTGTTCTGATTCAATGGAGTTGCAATAGCAATCTGTAACTGAGAACAGTTTAACAGTTTTTGGCTCTTCAAACCAATTCTACAGTTGCTTCATATATCCCCCCTGCAATGCTATAAATATTGGTGCTATTTTAGGCTAATGGTGTTTTCCTCTATAAGCCTAGCCCCATCGGAAGTTTCCTGCCCATATTTGGGTAAGTAACAAAAGACAAATATGATCTTTTTTTAATTCCTTTTAAGTTGTTAAACTTCAACAATAATAAAGGTATTATGTGGAGTCATCTCAAAAATATATCCCATATATCATTCTAAGATAAAGATCTTTGTCTGAGACTTTGTCTGAAAAGGATAATGTTTCACTCCTGGCGCCTGTGAGTCTACACTTTCTAGCATAATACATATTTGTTATACAGTTACTAGACCTGGCTAGGTACAATGCCCAAAAAATCAGTTTGCACTTTTTTTTTTCTTTCTCTTTTTTTTTTTTTTTTGATTAACAAAGATCATCAGCCCATTGCCCCTTCTCTGCCTGGTGGAAGCTAACTGGAACCCCAGGAACTTGCGAAGGCAGTAAGAAAGTGCCTATGTCCCAAGGTATTATCCATGGGCTTATAAGTTGTGGTGGAACATAGAACGGCCTGCAGTCATGGAGCAATTGAGTATGCTTTAAAATAGCCACACAATCATTTTCTTTGGTGGAAATTAGGGGAATGGAGATTAGGATATGCCCAAGTGTTGCAGGATGGTCATGTGAGAAATCCATTTATACAGAGGTTACAGCTCTGCTGAAATTCTCCTTAAAATCTTGTTGAATTTAGGCAAAATGTAATGCTCCACACCCCAGCATTCAGAAAACAGTGAAACACTGCTGGGTGTGTTCTGGATAAAAAATATTTGTGTGTTTCATTTTATATTAAGGTGTTTTCATTTTTGATGTTTAAGAAACACCTCATGCACCCAGGTACCAGACATAAATATACCCATGTATATACAAAATATAAAGGATCAAAGTAGACCAAGAAACCATGGGACTCTTTAAGGCCTAACCCAAGGCGGCGTGCTTGAGGAAGTCCCCTAGGATTTTCTTCTGCAACCTCATCCACTGACATATCTCCAGTGGCTGCCACGCTGTCAATGGAGCAGCACCTTCTGGCAAAGGATGCTCCTTTGGGGCTGAGGGGTCCTGGGGGCTGCTGCTGACAGCCAGCCCTCTGTAGTCACTGCATCGACCTCATCTCACAAGATCTGAGATGCACTAGAAAAATTAATTCTCTCCCCCTTATCCCCATGTTACTACATCTGTGGTGTGGTTTTCCTCTAATCTTCAGCCAGACCCCAAAATCATAAATATATAAATAATGCAAAAATATAAAACTCATTAAAGAAGTTAAATGTGATATACTGAAGCTAAGTTAAATATAGTAGCAGATTTTGCAAGTTAGAAAAAGTAATAGAGGTTCCTTGTTTATAATTTATAAATTGTTTTATTTGGTGAGTAGTATCCAAAGTTAATGGCTTTAATAAACTCTTTATAAACCAGAGTGCTTATCTCCTGTACACCAAGGGCCAGATGGTACCATCTGATTCATACTGCAGATTTCTGCAATTTGGCTTCATTAATGTGGCAGACAGCAGTTTCCACACCTCACAGAGGTATGTTCTCATCTTCCAGAAATGGTGGAGCTCTGGAGCCATGTGACTCCTCTGTTTGCATTGGAAGGATCCTTCACAGGGGTGTGATTTCAGCAGAAGGAGGTGAAACAAGCCAAAAAAATTAAGCTGCATGATAGCACTAGAAAAAGCAGATCTGGAGGAAAATTTGAGCTCAGGTTAGTGCTGACCTTAGCTTGGAAAATCATATGCTCTCCAACATCCACATCTATACAGCCACTAGGGAGCTGCCTGGTTACATGTGATTTTACCCATCTGTTATTTAAATCACAGATCCAAACTCAAACCCTGGAGCTTGCAAAACTGATGTGGATCAGTGTCATCCCGTGGATACTTTTTCTATAAACAGCTGAAGGATCTGGATCAGGAAGTTTTCCAGTCAGAATTACACCCCTAACTCCCCCAGTTCAGAACACTGTCTACGGACAGGGGTGATGAATATCTGTCAATTCCTCTCTCTGCCCCAAAAAGAACTAATTGCTGCTGCAGTGCTGCTTCTTCAAGGGAAATTCATTTCTTTGCTCCCACAGTGATCCCCATAGGTGCTGACTTGTAATAGTTGATTTTCTTTAGTATGCTATGGTAAGAATTTCTAAAAAACTGGAAATAACATCTGACTTAACTGCAACAGGGAATTCCCTGCATTACTGTTATTGTTTCCTTTTTATCTCTTTCCGCCTGTATTGCTTGTAGTTTAATAGTGAGACAGGGAGAGAAGAATGTCCTACCAAATTCCAATAAGTTTTCTATGAAAGGTAAATATCTAGTAAAGCGTCTTTTTGTTTTCCTCTCAGTTCCTTGTATTTTTCTCTACTTGACTTTCTTATCATTGTGTGTTCTCAAAGTTATCAAATCACTATTTTGTGCGTTCACTAACCAAATGCTGGAAAAAATAATTGGGGAAAACAAAACATTTTATTTATTTATTTATTTATTTATTTATTTGGGGTGGGGGAAGGGGGGGCAGTTGTTACGTATGCCAATTCTCATTACATTTACATAAACTGAAAAAAAAAGAAGCATTTCTAAATGATGTATTCAGTTCCAGAAAAATGTGGAAAGTATGCTTTTCACCTTAAAGTCATTTATCAAAAAGATGTGATTTAAAATACCTTTACAAGTAGTTTTGTCTAATTGAAATTGTCATTATTCACTGAATAAAAAAGATTTTCAACCCCAAAATATAGCCTACTCACTGTAAGAGAAGGCCGTGGTAGGCTAAGATCAGATGCTGCTGGTTGGCTCGTTGATGGGGCTCAACAGTGTGAGGTGCAGGATCCTCACAAATATGGTTCCCTGGGAACCAGGGGAAGGAGAGTTTCTTGCAGGGTAGGCTGGGAAGTGATGATCTGACTTGTAGATATGTCACCAGGAAACCAAAGTTTATTATAAAAGAGAGTGTAGAGAGAGAAATTCTAAAGAAAAGGGAACTGGATGTCAGGATGAGTGGGATGAGTGGAGGCCTTTTCATTTATATTTTTGTCCTTGATATGTCTCACTAGCTGATGTGTCGAGGTTGCAGATGTCTAACCATAGCCTCCATGTGCCCGGGAATCCTCTTACTGACTTCTGTGGTGGAAGACTCTGCATTGGGCTTGACAAACTGCTATGCTTTTTACTCCACTGGTGGTGAATATGCTTAGCACAGAGAGAAGTTGTGCTCATCCCTGATGGTCCAGAGCAAGGCACCTCTGGGCTGAGTCCCCTCCAGACCCTGCAATCTCATTTCTTTCTGCATCTGAGCAAAGAGCTATACATGACTGGAGCTTGTCCAGATGTGGAACTGCGCTGCAGCTTGGGAATACATAACACAGACTAGGTACGTCTCCTGCTTCCTGATCTGGTCCTGCAAGGTTTTAACTGTCATGGTTTGAAATAAAACCCTTTGGGTGCTTTACTAATGAGGCAAATCTCTTGCATTTCCTTTTTCCAGAGGGAAAGTGACATTGTATTATCCCTTCACCATCTAAGTAAAACACAATCATCTCTTAAGTCTTCCTTATGCATTTCTAGACATGGTGGTAATGAAAGAAAATACTCTCCTGTGAAAAGTGGCTTGCAGAGGGGCCATTCTAGCCCTGAGTACTATGGGGAGCATCCTGAATGAGATTTCAGCATAGCCACGCTCACCAGGGGTTAGCCCAACATGGCCACATAGGCAGTACATCCGATGAAGTCTTGGACCTTCTGTGCAGGAGAATTACACAGGCAACAGTCTGATGTTGGGCCTGCTGTCCATTGACAGCTGGGCTTGTTTCTGAACTGGAGACTCAGGCCAAGACTATGTTAACTTCTGTATTAAAATGACACCGGATTGCATATTATCAGGGACTATCAGCTGAATCAGATAAATCTTATGGGAGCTTTAACGCATTCTGGCAAGTAATATTTCCTACCTTCTTGGAAAAGAAATCCATCCTTCTTCAAATTTTCTAAGCACAGGAAGTTTCATCTGAATATGAGGGGACACTTCTTTACTGTGAGGGTGACAGAGCACTGGAACAGGTTGCCCAGAGAAGCTGTGGAGTCTCCTTCTCTGGTGATATTCAAAACCCACCTGGACGCCATCCTGCACAATGTGCTGTAGGTGATCCTGCTTGGCAGGGGGGTTGGACTAGATGATCTTCAGAGGTCCCTTCCAACCTCGGCCAGTCTGTGACTCTGTGATTCTCTGCATAAATTCAACAACTGAGGCAACACATTTGTAGGAACTCATGAACATGCAGCACATATTCCAGTAAGTCCAGCTTGCTGCTTATTACAGTATGGAGTAGATACTGAGACATGATCAACTCAGAAGACAGAAGACAGAAAATATCATGATGTGTGAAGATAAAAGGATGTGTGAAGATAGTGGTGGTGGAGTGATTATTCCTTATAACACAGGAGGAGGGGGATGTCCAGTGACTAATGAAAGTGTATTTAGAAAAAAAACATAATGGGGAAGTATTTCTTCTTGAAAAAATATTCGTGGAAATCATTGTTACAAAATTCTGTGGAAACCAAAGTGGATATAATGCACATAGTCTTTCAAAACTTTTTTTTTTAATTAAAAACTTTTTAGGTTCTTCAGTTCCTACTGAACACAGTGAGCCAAAACTTTAGCACAGCAAATTTCTACATGGCAGAGAATGAGTAGGTAACAACGGGCAAATAGTTGCTCTGGATTGGTTCTGTTTCTTACACACATTCCCAAAGCATCTGCTGGTATCCCCTCCTGGAGATGGCCTACTGACCAAGGTACTAATCCAGTATGTCTGCTGCAGCGTTAGTCATTGCAACTACATTAATACAAGTGGAAGTGGAAGAAACACCTCAGTGACCTTGAATGGTGTGTTTTAATTGAAGGAAGATTCCAGCTATGTGAGAAACGACAGCCCTGTGGAGTGTTTGTTGCAATATAGGAGAGGATAGATGGTGCTCAGAGCACACTGAAGAATAGACAGGCCAGTCTACACTCAGTGGTACCTAGGGGTTGCATTGACAACATTAGCAGATGAAATCCTATGTTTATTCAGGAAGAATAACACTGGGAACACCTGTTTGAGTAGTAACCTATTTGCACTCTGCTAATGTTTCACGGGTTGCCTGTCCTCACCAGCTGGGTGCTGTGCAGGCACTTTGGGGGAGCAAACAGGCAGCCATCTGGGAAGCAAGCCGCTCACCATCCCGTCGCATCCTCTCGTGATTCTTGGGGGAATGCCAGCCAATGAAGTTGCTGTGAAAGTTTTTCTTTAAGAATATTATTCACCACTTCATCTGTAGCAACAGCACTTCTGTACGTGATGTCCTCCATGTCATTGCCAGTCCTCTGAGTCATCAACTCATGAAGGAAATGACTTTGTTTTCTTTTGGCTTTCAGCTAAGCATCCAGCATAAGCACTTTCTTCTGGTCCACCTGGCTTCGTCTCAGCTTTATATAAAGTTTTCCCAGGGGCTTGTTAAAATCGTGCTTATGTTTTCTTGCCTCATGTTTGTATAGGTGATGGGGAGGAGAAATTTCCTGTGTATGCCTTTTTGAAAAAACAACATTTGGAAAATCATGGAAGTATTTTCTTACCTTAAATAAATTTCTCAACCTTTCATGTAGCCAAAAGAGAACCACAACAAAAGTGTATTAAAAATATATATATATATATACACATATATATATATATGCTCCTTCTTCCCCAAAACCCATTTACAGTTTGAAGAGATGGAGAACATTTGTTTGTCTGTTCAAAGACTTATGATTTTTCTAGCACTCACCCTGTTGATCCCACAGCCCTGTCGTGTATGGCTGTTGCTTTTGATGTTGAATATGTTGCCAGAGTAAGTTTCAATCACACCCAGACCAGAGAGATATTTGTGAGCAGTTGCTGGCTGTTTAACTATCAGTTGCTTTGAGTGTAAATGCCGAGTCTGAAGATGGACAGGAGAAAGAAATAAAACAAAACACGAGCGTATCTTGATACTAGGTGGAGTGGGATCATGAAATAAAGGAAGCCCCACTTTGGATTTTGTTTATGGGGACTTGTCTCATATAGTTTGCCTATTTTGTCAATAGCGGGATTGTTCATGGATCAAACAAAAACAGAAGAGGAAAATCCATGGAGGTTCAGAGAAACATTTAGTGCATGTTTAATTCTCACACATTTCCAGCTATTGATGAGTTTCAGTGTTGTCTTGATTAGAGGTCATTTAAAGCATATTCTTGAGTTTTTTTCTAGCTTGAAGCACGAATAAATTATCCCTTTTTACTAAATTGTGTAAGGACAAAACTCTTTTCTGGACTATTGTCTGTAACTCTTAACACTATTTTCAATGTTCTAAAATAAATACAGACAATCTGGCCTCAGAGTTCAGTCTCATATTTCAAAAATAGTTTGGTGGTAAAGCAGCTTTTTCTTTGTGTTTTTCTTTTTAAATGCAATAGTAAATGCTTGAGAACTGGGACAAAAGTTAGTCCTTGCACCATCCCATCTATCACCGCTTCTTCCAAAGTTACAGGGACTGAAGAGATTAATTTAAGAATACTGGTGTGCTGTCACTCAGCTTGTTTTTGTTGGCCTGACAAGCTACCAGCTGCTACAGTTTGTTGCCATTTCACGGGCAT
The DNA here is from genome assembly GCF_964211835.1 of Anser anser. Lineage (NCBI taxonomy): Eukaryota > Metazoa > Chordata > Aves > Anseriformes > Anatidae > Anser > Anser anser. Next base: position 113,904,435 of record NC_139720.1, on the reverse strand, counting down.
TTACTGAGGTATTTAACCAAAGTTTTCAATAATTCAGCACCGTGGCCCTTCTTAAATTATATGGCATTTTTTAAAAGTGATTGCATCCTGAGGATGTGGCAGGCAGCACCTGCAGAAATGGCTGAAGAATCAACTTGTTGGCCAGTGACTGTCCCTAGCTCTGTGCCCTGGCTGCTGCAGAGTATGCTTGTGCTCAGCCACTGAGTGCTGCTTGCTAGGCTTTATCATCCTTGTGATAACATCATAGAGCAGATTTATAGACAGCAGTTTGCTTCTGTTTTTCCTGGAAAACTTTGAGGTACCAGGGGGTCTCTGTTGGGATGAGGAGACAAGGAGGAGGACAGGCAGGAACTGTGGTCATGGCTTGAAGTAGGCAGGAGAGCAAGACCAAGACACAAACAGCCAGGGGATCTATGTTCAAAGCAGGGTCTGGGGCTGGGAACAGAGCTGGAACCAAGTCAGGGAGCTGAGCAGGCACCAGGAACCTCAACTGGCTCAGAAAACATTGCCGGGCTCATGAGTCTGGCAGGGAAAGAACACACTGGGTCATGGCAGCACCCATCAGTGGGCGGTGGCCAACTCACAGGCTGGTTCATGGTCTCCTGTTCTGGCTGGGTGGCCAGCAACAGCTCCTGCACAAGGCTGCTGCTTCGCAGGGACTGTCAGTAGCCTGGCTGCAACCTAACTTAAAAGCCATGAACTACAGTATGCTGTGTGAATATTTCCACAAAACCACATGTGATGATCTGAACTACAGATAACTTATTAACAGAGCAATGATTTTCTTAGTAATAAATTAAAGTGATTGAGAAGTACAGTGCTTCAATTTGGAAAAGCACTTCACTTATCTGGTAAAGACAAAAATAATGCTATCAGAAAACATTCCCGTATTTCCTAGGCCGGTACCCCATGGCTCTGGCAGAAGCATGGGCCATGGGCACCGGGCCTGAATTTCTTCCTTTGTCAAGAGCACTCCTGCATGGCCACGGGCTGGGACAGAGCACCTGTGCTGCAGTCACCACGGTGGCTCAGGGCAGCCAGTGAGCTGATAGCACTGCAGCTGTGGTGGCCAAACTGGCCTGAAAGGCAGGGCAGAGTGGCCAAAACACACTGCCAGCTGCTGCAGCAAGACCTGCCATCACATTTACATTTACCTCAGGTGCGCCTGTTCCACATGCCTGTGCTTACAGGCTTTGCACAGCCTTGTCCTCCCTGTGCTTCCATTCCCTGTACACAAAAGGAAAGGGCTGCCCTACGTAAGTGCTCATATTTAGTCCAGTTTGACTCAAGAATGCCTGTTAGTGTTGGTACTTAGGATAGTGAGGCAACTGTTCAACACTAACTTCTGTGGCTCGTGATTTTGAAGTTAAGTGTGTGCATAAGTGTTTTGCCAAGTTGGAGCCCCATGCCAAGAGCTGGGAAGCTGAAGTTTGGCAGTGAGACAGCAAAAGCCTTAAATGACTTTGGCTGCTTTACCTGCACGGCAACTGGGCCTAGGAAAATTCACAGTTCGCACCTGGCAGTTGAGATAATTATCCTATCTCTTGCAAAAACATAGTAGGTGCATTGTTTGACTTATGAAGAGCAGCAACAAAGTGCAATTGCTGAACTGAGATGTCAGCATAAGAGAATAAAAGTACTGAGGTGAAGGCTTTGATGTGGCAGAGGACAGTGGCCCAGACAGCAGGCATTGGACTCCATCCACTTTCTACCTCTGAAGACACTCCTTACATTGCAAATCCCCGTCTTAAATGCAAATCACCAATAAAGGCACTCTGTTCCATTGCTGCCTGGTGAAGCTGAATGCCAACACACAAAAACAGGTTGCACTTGTAGAAACACACCTTGTCACCAAATGGAGGAACTGACTAGCAGCAACTTCTGAGGATCCAGAAGATCAAATGCTCATCAGGTGTGTTTTATCCAAAACTTGCAATTCATTTGGCAGGCACAAACAAGATGATGAAAACAAAGCATATTCTGCTCACCCTTCCCCTTTCCTAACCCCAGGGTGTCACAAAATAAGAAACCAGGCACTTGGCCACCCCTTGCTGTGATGATTTTGATGTCTGTGTGGCAGCACTTAGAACAGAACTGAGGGTGCATTGTGCCGGGCCCTCTGCAAACCTCTCCAGCCTCTTCCCCAGACGTACAGTCTCTGGACTTTAGTAAGCAAAGCTACACCTCTTAAAAGAATTATTATTTTTTTTCCCTCAAAAACTGGCTGTAGTTCAGTGGGTACAAAAACTGTGTGGGGGTTCTCCTAATTATTTAAATACAGTGGTAAAATTATGAATAGAGTCTTCCTGGTTCTTAGCCAGGCTCCAGCAGAATGAGACCTGTCTAGCTAAAGTTTTCCCTCAATATCTTTGAATCATTTTTTAAAGTATCCTTTCAGTTCAATTAATGTTGCTTTCTCAGCATATTAAATCTCTAAAGGATGAATGAAGGCAAGGGGATGAAATAGAGAGTATGGTCAAATGATATGGTAGATATGACAGCTTTTTTTTTGTTTGCCAAAGGTCTCTGACATTTCTGTGAGCATTACAGACTGGCAGCAGAGTAGTAGAGTGTTAACATTCACATCAAGTCATGCATTTTCCAAAGTCCTACACTTGACATCTGCCACTGAGTCCCCAGGCTCTTTTGCAGTTTAGCCACATGCACCTGAAATATTATGTGAGCACTTGTCATGTCAACCACCACTTAGGCACTAGTAATGTATCTGAACAAATAGCCTCACACTGGAATCAAAGTTTTATTTGGTTTTGTAGCACTTACAGACCAAATGGGTTTCCGACACCTTAGCAACTGATCTGTGCACCAAGTGAGCCTGCATTTTAATAATGGTAAGGCAACCACCAGGTTTTGAAATGGGAGAAGATTTCGAAAGACTTAGTTCTGACAAGTACCCTGGTGAGGCAAGGAATTCAAGACAGTTGTAAGTTATAAATATTCATCTCCAACTTGCTAGAGATAGCTGGTAAAACAACAATCTGAGCATCTTTTCCCTGGGAAAACCCTCGATGGAACAAAGTTCCTTTTGGGAGCCAAAAGATGGTTTATCAACATCAGCAGATTCACACGGCACAAACATGAGAGCTTTCAGAATAATGAGCCTTAAAATGCTAAATCTGAGAAAATAACAATTCAGTTTAGAACTATACTTTGCCTGCCTGGTAATGGAAATGAAACTGTTGACTAGACTGTCAATGTTTATTTTAAAAAGGCATATGAGCCTATGCTTACATCTAACATCTTTGTAAAAGTCTAGCTCTGTCACTGTGCCAATTCAGTGTAATCTCTGAACAACCTGGGCTAGGATTTTGCCTGATAATCACTTCATTTAGCTCACCAGGCATTGCCAAACTCTATGCATCGGAAATATGTCCAGTGCGAGATGGGCTTTGCAGAGGTACCTCTTTAGCAGCTGAGGTGCATGGATAGCACTCAGCTCACCAGAGGGAGCAAAGGTACGGCTCTATGCAGCTTCCACTGGCACCCAAACCAAGCAGGGGCACCCTAGCCCTGGCAATGGCACCCACAGTGCCCCAACAGAGAGGTGAAAGGAAAAAAGGAACATATCAAGCAAGAGTTATGTGTCTCTGGAGGCATGTCAGTACCATTTGGGGTGGGTAAAAGAGTAGGTGGGTGGTAGGAAAGGAGCAAGTGCTAAAGTAAAAATTACTACCAACGAAGATAGCAACACAGATAGCAGAGTTTAACCACAGAATCCACAGTACATAGCTACCGAGCCTGCCCCAATTATAACCACAAAATACAGAATCTTTAACCACAGTAATCAGATGATATGACCAATATTCAACACAAGGATCTACAAAGAACTGCTCGAATACTGGAAAACAATTTCAGGAACACTTGTTTTAGATGTTTGAAAACATCCGTTCAGAGCAGTGCCTCTTCACCACATGAACTGTGGAGGTGCCTTTTTCTCAAAAAAAAAAAAAAAAAAAAAAAAGAAGTCGTAGCAGATCAGTTTATGGTCTGTGATGCTGCAGAAGGGGAGCAAGCCCTGGAGCACAATTGCACCACTGCAGTATGAACAACGTGTTCCTTGCCACAGGGGTCACCCTGAATGGCTATCTTCCAGCCCTTTGTATTAGGGAATACATGTGCTTCAGATAGCCAGATGGTCAGAAATAAGGCCCCAGAGGTGTAGATCTGGCCTCAGATAATTCCCTTTCATTGCTTCTAGTCCCTGTTGGAGACTCCAACATGAGCAGGCCATGAATGATCCCCACTCATGCTTCAGGTTTAGGGTACTGAATTCAGCCCACAGGTCACTTCATAACACTATGGACCTTTGCTCTCACTTTGTCCTTGGCTGAATGCAGCTCAGCAGCACGTAGTTCTGCTCCCAGTTTCAGAGCAGACTGCTCCAGCCCCTCACCGCACTGGCTTTGGGCTGCATTTTCTGGCTACATAGCTCTGTGTGAACTGATGTTCCTCGGGAACACAAGGTCTGTTGTGCTCAGTGACAGTCAGTGTAAATATTTTAAATAGCAATGGGAAGCTTTTCATAGTCTTCAAAGCACTGATCTAAAATTCCAGCTGCAGATTTCATGTGGTTTATATTAGAACACGATGCTATTGCAAGTTGGAATATAAGGCTAGCATTAGCAATAAAAGGACACAGTTTCTACCTCTTTAGACTCGCGTATCTTCTTACAGATCACCATTGTTCATAATGGATTTCTGGAACCCCCTGTTAAAGAGATTTGGGTCTCTCGTAACCTTTGCTTAACCAAAGAAGAGCAGTTTCTGAAATCAAAAGAGAGCATTATTCACTCTGTTCCTCAGAAAACAGAAATGCCTGCTATTGCCTTGGGTTTTCCTTTCTCTTTTATCTCATTGCGTGATTTGTCCTCCTCTGTCTCAGGGCAGAAGACAGGATACCTGGAAAAAGCTGAGAAATAATTGTTGTCAAATAAACCCATCCACTAGAATTGAAACTTTACATCAAAGCTGAGGAACTGCAACTTCAGAATAACCTGAGAGGCATTTATGTGTTTGGTGAAGATTGTAGCAAGCAATTTGAGCTAAATGTCTGTACCTATTCTAAACCCAACATGATTCATAAAACAAATCAATAATGTATGTTTCCCCTCTCTCCTAGTCCATTGCCTCAGTTTCTGTGACCTGCTGCCAAAAGAGTTTTAAAAGGATGAAAGATGCTTTGTAAGTTAAGAACTATTAATGAGAACTGGAAATGGGATAGAACAAAAATATGTCTTCAGATGCTTTGAAGAAAAGGTCATCATGGTGGGAGATCCAAATTAAAAACAAACCTTCCTCAGGGGCACAGGCAGCACTGATCTGAATGAGGCAGGTGAAGAAACATGCATCTAAAGATACATCATATAACATCGGAATCTGTACTGTGATAGCCAGTGCAAATGAGAGGAAAGTATGGGCTGCTGCAGCATCTTCTCCCTCCTTTCTCACAAAGGCACATGGAGCATTCATTCTCCGATAAATACATGCCTATTCCTGAGGCTGAACAGCATGGAGGCTGTAAAGTTATCAATACAGTTTAAGCTCAGTGGGATTGACCCTCAGTGGGTTCAGGAGCTTAGGGTCCCCTAAGCTCTAAGTCATCTTCCAAAGTCCTCTTCCAAATGATCATTTGCTTATGGATGAGTTGTGAGTATTGTATCTGAGGAAATGCATTTTGTCATTCAAAGATGATGTTTCTCCTCAGTGACTGTTAAATTCCAGGTATCTGGATGTTATTTCTCATACAAAGTCTTTTGGCCCCTTTACCTACCAAGAAATTGCCAGAACAAAGAGGTTACGAAATGCAAGGAAACACTCCCAAGTTGCACTAAGAGAGGTTTAGATTGGATATTGAGAAGAACTTCTCCACAGAGAGGTTGGTCAACCATTAGAATAGGCTGGCCAGAGAAGTCCCCATCCCTGGAGGTATTTAAGAGACATGTGGAGGTGGAACAAAGAGACGTGGTTTAGTGATGGGACTGAGTAGATCAGCTGGATGCTTGGACTTTGTGACCTTGAAGGTCTTTTCCAACCTAGATGATTCTGTGAAAACATGTGCCTCAAGAGGAAATCCTCCAGGCATGTTTTAGGGAGAAGCAAGTTTACCATGGAACGGAGCTGGCACCGGTAAGCCTGTAGCCACATGGTGAGCAAAAACCTCTGTGCTCGGGGCTCACTTCAGTCTGCAATGATCATGAAGAAAACAGTAGGATGGTGCCCTCATCATGAAAGTAAACCTGCTCTTCATACCATCTGATATGAAACTATCATAGGCTGATGAATTTAGAAAAGAATGACACAACATTTTGTCTACAAACTAACTTATGTCCAAAACCAGTCCTTCTTTTGGTTGATTTGGTCGATCTCTTATGAGTTGATGGGAGAGAGACCATTTCAAGCATGAGGATTGTGACAGTTCAAAGAAAGGTGTGTGAAATCTTCTAGAAACACGTATCAGGTCACATGCCCTGAAAGAGAGCTGCCACTTCATTTCATCAGGAATGTCCTCCAGACAGATCAGTGGGGAAAACGTGTCTCTATAATGTGGGACATGACACCTTCTGAAGGTCACTGTGATGCTCTTACATACCAAATCCTCCATCCCTCAGGGAGCCCCTGTCTGCTTGGTTTCTGCTGGCTGTTCTGCGGCTGCTGAGATGCCATCAGATGAGGAGATGCAGAGAAGAGGCTCTGTGCCCATCACAGGGTTAACGCAGCCCTGCAGTACTAGCTGTAGTGACCCATGAGTTTCCTTCCAGCTCTGTGTCCCCAAAAGGCCTCTGCTCCTGAACTCTTTGTCAGACTTTTCATCATCAGAAACATAAAAAATCAGCAAGGTTCTCTATTCCTCATTTCAGCAAGTAAAAATTCTCCAAATATTCAAAGGTGGTGTTTTATCCAACACTTTACCCTGCTGTGATCATGAACTATGGTAAAAATCACCAAAAATAATCATAAAAAAGACTCTCAGACCTTGCAGCCTGATTTCTTGGCCAAAGTGCTCAAAATAAATTTGGAGTCAAATAAACACCACATAAGCACCCACACTTCCACTCGCTGCTCTTTATTTTCCTAAGGAAAGGGGAGAATTCAGCTTGCAGAGCATTGCCAGGGCTTTGCTGAGTCACGTACAGCTGCGCAAGTGGATGTTAGACGAGTGCCAGGCCCTGCCCCTGAAACTGGAGACCCTTCTGCACAGGTGCAGATGACTACATGGGGACACAAGCAGGCAGGAGCCAGCGCCAGAGGCCCTGCTCCCTCTCCCTGCCCCCTCTGTCACTGGCCATTGCATGTTCAAGGTGAGTGTTGCCTTCTTCAAGCCAAAAACCAAGGCCGTGATTGCTTGTGTTTGCAGGTGGGGCTGGGAGGAGATGAAAGTGAGGGTTGATACAGTCTTTGGCCTCTGCAGAGGTCACCAAGCATTCAGGATGAGAATCTTGGAAGAAAACATAGCACAAAGTTCTTCATGCCCCAGCACAATTACTGTGTTCCAGCTCTAGTGGTGACCAGAGTGAATTGTGTCTGCTTTCCCCCCAAAATAATTTAACTATGTGGACAAATAGGTACATATACATAAAAGGAAATACATTGATTCCCCTCTTCTTTGTTAAAAAGCACTTATACTCACAGCAATGGCCTTTCAATTCAATATAACAGACAGCTGCTTATTTCTACTGCCCATTTCAGCATTCAAAAACTGGGACTTGGGGTGAAAAATACAGGACCATTCACTAAAGGACTTAAATTTCACGTGCTTCAAAAAAAGTCTCTCTAACATTGGATCTGCTTTTGCTGTGTTGGCAAGACACAGTAGTGTCTGGAGACATCTGTTGCTGTTTATACTAGTAAGTAATTTGGTACAGTAGGAGCGTATCAGTAGATAGAGCATTTGGTACTGAGTCACATATCCACAATGTGCAGTTGGAGGCTTTACTTTGAACTAAATTGGGTCTGGTTCTCAGGACCAAGCATCCCTATCGTGCATGTGGTTCAAAGCTGTCTATGGGACTCGTCCTGGGTTCAGCCTCTCCTGACCCAGCAGAGATTAGGGCACATTTGGCCCACACCTGAGGCACGGCTTCCAGGTTAGCTTCCTCTGAAAAGAATCTAGTTTGCATGGGCTAAGACAGTCCTGTGAACCGAAACAATGTGCAATAAGCAGGGGTGACTGAGAAATTTGCTTAAAAAATGCATGCTGCCCTGAACCAAAAAGCTAATGAGTATTCAGGCAGTGGAGATCAGGCCTGATTATGCTCAGTGGATGTACAGTAGCTGCCCAGAAAGTTCACAGCGTGAGTAGATAGAACAAAGAACAAGCAAAAATTAAGACCCTTTCAAGGCAAGTGTCTTGCCTGAGATCATGAAGATCAACAATGATCAAAAGTCCACTGCTTTACCCATGTGAGTTACTGTCCTTCAAAGGTCAGCCCGTTAGCAGCCTGTCGAGCAGGCCAGGTTTGGGGAGGAGGTGTTAATGGGTGTCTTTCTGCACTGATGGTCTCATACGTAGTGTATGCTTTCTTAACTGAACAAAGGACAGCAAATATTTCTGTAGCATGTCTTGCTGATTGTGGTGCACCAAAATGCCAGGTTTTACACCATTTTGAAGCAGCATAATACCCTCTGACTGGCTGGCCTGCTCCAGTCTGCCTGATCACCTGGCCAGACTCATTCAGAGGAGGATTCAAGCCTCAAGCCATACTTAAGTGAAACCCTTCAGAAAGAGAAAAAAAAAAAGTAGAGTCAACGTTACTTCTATGAGTCTGGCATACAGCAAACCTGACCACCTGACCGTGGTCAAAACTGACAGTCACATTTCAGCTGTGCTATCATCCCCATTGTCCTCATGAAATGTTTGCCTATCTTTTTTTTTTTTTTTTGTGGACATATGGGTCACTGCAAACATCACCAAATCTAGTTGCTACTATTTTGACAGACAACTCATTCTCTTGTTTCTAATTGCCAGTTATTTAGGCTTATCTATACAATCAAAGTCAGTCTTTCAAAAAACATATTATATAATATTTCAAAAAAACAGATTTCTTTCCTTAGAGTTGTTGCTCATGTTGCAGTTCAGTACTTCCCTGCTAAAGCTAGGCAGAGAAGTCACACTCCTTTTCTTTGAGTGGAGTAAACCAAATATAAATACAGGAATCTCTGACTTACTTGGAAGAGCTGGTGGTAAAAGCTACAGCTAGAAATGTGGAGCTGAGAAACAGGTTGGTGCAGTTCACTGGAGATTTTCCAGGGTTGCTAACAATTTGGTTGGTAATTCCACGGTAAAGTCCCAGTACAGCAGTACTGTATTTACTTCCGTATTGAAGCACTGTCTGCACTCACTGCTCTGTTTTACCACCCGGTTCTTCAAATGGATTCCCTGTTGACCTGAAAGGAGAACTGAGTTGAAAAACCTGATGCAGTATGACTCTGTGACACACACGGTATTAAGAGGATGAACAACACTTCTCTAATGGTCTTTATATCCCCTTCAGGCAATTCTATCTCCCAGGTTTACTCCAGTGAAGCTACTTAAACATTACCTCTCCGAACATGGTTCCTTCATCCTATAAAAACTCAGACATTATGCATTCAAAAGCACCAGTTACTTTCTATGCCACTTTTTTCATACTACTTCATGTGTGTGCTTCTGCTTCTTCTCTGCAGTTACTGTCACACACATTGCACTGTGTTTGTTGCTTGTTGGGCTCTTGTTGGTGTGGATGGAGATGGTGAAGGCAATGTCTTGTGGTTATTTCCTAAATCTCTTACTAGTTCAGAAGAAATCATTATCTTACTTATTCTTTTTCTGGTTTTAGGCTGTCCTTCACTAAGAGGGAGAAGTTGATGAATTTTGATGGTGAAGTTTTCCTCTGGACTCCTGTGGTGCACAGCCCCACACCTGGTGCCAGAGCACAGGATCACTTTCTCCATAGCCAGGTGTCTGACAGGAGGGGAAGTTCTGGGGAATTTCTGCCTCCTTTCTCCTGTCCAGTGCCTTTCAGAGACACGCTCGATGCTCTTCCACGGCCACCTCCCATTTCTCACTTCAGCAACGTTTTTCCAGTGAGGTCCCAGATGCTGGTCTGTCTCAAGTCCTCACAGAAAAGCCCAGCTTCATTCTTGCATACTAAAAAAGCAAGGTTTGCACTATTTCTGTAAATCAGTGTAGAAATCTGACCATGATAAAAGCCTGTAACCTCACCGCTTTTCTCTCCTTTTAATTTTTATTTCATCATGGGTCTGTTTGGATGTTGTGGCCATTACTAACATAGACACTGACCACAAAATAATGAAGAGGCAAAAGTAATGCTGATATACTAAGCATCGAGTGCTAAATCAAGGTATAGTAGTTAAAAAAAGAAGAAGAAAAAACAGGCTCAGAGTAACATATTTCTCTCTTCCTCCTCCACCTTGCACCTGTTCCCCCCGACCCTCCTTTCTTGGCTTGTAAAACCTAATGTTTTTCCCATAATGTGTGGGCAACTTCAGTCTGTCTCAGTTTCTGAGAGAAGGTGAAAAAAGGAGAAAGTGAGTGACTAAGAACCGCAGCGAGGGCAGATTTTCAGCGGGTGTGTGCCACTCATTTTGGTAGGGCTCATGAGGGAACATGAGGCTGGCCCTCAGTTCTTCAGTTCCACCTCTCTGCTCACTGACAGCCTCAAACCTCTTGCAGTGCAGCAAATGGAGCTGATGGGGTGAAGAGATTCAGTGTTTTGGCCACCAGCCTTGCTCCCTGCATGGCAGCAGCCAGGAGGAAGCTGTCCGAGGTCTCAGGAGAAGATGTTCTGGGCAGGCAGGCCAGCGGTCTGCCGGTTGGGTCAATATGCATCTGTGCTGAAAGGCATGCTTGCTGGCACCTGTGGCTTCGTGGTCTCAGTTTGCAGTGGGATTTGTAAGACGAGGTGTCCTTTTTCCATTGATGATGATAAGAGCAAGCAGGGGCAGCTGCTGCCTACTTGAAATAACAGCAGAGGCACTGGTATCTTGGGATATTCAAGTCAACACAAGTTGGCCTTGAGCGTTTCGAGCTCCGGCTTAAAGTATAAAATTGTCTTTCAGATGCAGGAAGTGGATCGCCTGTGCCAGTAAGTGAGGTTCGGTGAAGGTGAGGTGACTTAGTCGAGCACATTGGAGCCTGCCAGGTCCCTGGAGAGACGGTTTCTTTTCTGCCTCCCCACCCAGGCTGTCTAGGACAGCCATGCCTTCAAAACTGCCTCTTCCAACCTGCTGCTGCTCGGTGCTACCTGAGGCAAAAAACAGCCCTGCAGCAAGGGGAAGGAGAAAGAAATCGAAACAAGAAACTCATCAACTGCCCCACCCTCCGTGGAAAATTTTGGGATACCTTCTCCTGCCACCCAGAAGATTTATGGAGCCTGACCACAGGACTTCCCTGCACCTCTCCATTGCCAGGGCACCTGTGGCACATGGCTGTCCCATGGGGCTGGGTGGAGGGTATCAGCAGCACTGTCGGGTGCCACACAGATGCTCCCACCACTCTGGGGACATTTGGGCTCCAGCTGCATCAGGCCAGCTCTGCTGATTCACACTGGCTGGGGACCAGGTGCCGAAGGAGAAAACCTCCTGTTGCACCTCTCTCGCTACTTGGAGTTTTTAAATTAGTTATTCGTGGCAATTCTGATTAATTAGAGGAAAGGCATGAGTAACTTTTATAAGCTGCTCACTTTGCGAGTAATGATGTAAGGTGATTGTAAATGAAAGAGATTAGAGGAAAAATGTTATGGTCTGTGTAATCACTTTCACTGTTGGCCTTGAATAATTAGTCAAGTTCTCTTATTTTTTTCATCGGAGATTTTCACGTTAGAAAAGAAAGGGTGAAATAGTTGTAAAAAACTGAAAATATAATGATAAAATCCTAGACTGGCAAGAAGAGATGAAGATGTCTTTAATGCCTAGTGGAGCACTTAGGTGAAGTCGTAAGAGGTGTCTAAAACAGAGGCAGTAACTGAGATGAACCTTTTTTCACTTCTCACTTATATACTGATGCCTGATGGGAGAGAAGACGTGTTGCTCTTAGGCAGTCTTCTCTAGTACTGATTGGGCTGACCTGGAAAACATTATGGATATCACACAAAAGCTTATGTCTCTGAAGGGACCTGTCACTGTTATAAGTAACGTTTGACTTTGGTGTAAAATGAAAAAGCTTCTGTGCTGGCAATAGATAAACAGACATTTACAGTGTAGTTCTGTAAAAAACTCAGAAATGTTGAG
>NC_139720.1:113827189-113887189 GCF_964211835.1 Anser anser | reverse complement strand
GCTGATGTACTGCGAAGTGCTCCACCGTGTAGTGCTAATTAAAAGAGAACGTCAGGAGAGCTCTAATCATGTGTCAGGGGTCAGCAAACTGTATTTCTGTAATGGGTAAATGTGGGTACTGAGAAATTCAAAATCTCTTTTTCTGAAGCACTTTTTGCCAGCAAGTTTTACCATCTCTTGTCTACTCAAGTTTTATTCTCATTAAGCACATAAAGAGATTACTGGATAATTCAGCTAATCTATCTGTGCTGAACAGAGCAATTTGCACCAGGCAGCTCTGAAACCACATCTGTCACCTTCAGCAGGCACAGATGCAGTTTCAGAAGACACTGTAGAGGTGCCCCAGTCAAACCCCAGGATACTTTGCTATCTGTTCTACATACCTGCACAAAATTCATATTTGGTGGAGAGACAGAAGCAGCGCTATCACTTAGATACCAATGATCTTGATGCAAATTTGAAGGTTTCCCTCAGGGAAGCAGGGCCATAGGAACTTCACAAAGCTGCATAAGAGCAGCAGTGGTTGTTTTTTTTCTGCACTATCCTGTATCTAACAACATCAGCACCAAAAAACTTGTAGGCAGTTCACCAAGTCCTGTAGTCATTATTTATAGCATTATCTGCATGTATGCGAACTTCCTTCCCATCTGTGCCAATTAGTCACTGGTGCGTGCTCTGAAGAATAAAAGAAGGCGTTCCCCTACCAATATACACATACTGTTTTAGATTAATTATCTCAGTGCAAGAGGTCAATATTTTTAAAGATGAGACCTCCAAAATTTTGTGACACCTCATGACCACGATACGCGGTGCCTCTGTTTAATGGACGAATGGAAACGATTGATTATATGTTGGTTTTGATTTGCTATGTGTGCTGACTGGCTCTTGGAGATAGACATTAATTTCGTAGCAGGAGGTACAGAAGTACCTCGCCTACCGTGTCAGTCATTCTTAAATATATCTGCTCGTTTTATTGTTAACAAACTCTAACAGAACATCATCTTCTGTATCTGGGAGGAGCAGTGCTAGGGCAGGTATCTCAACACTGAATTCTCTGAGAAAACTGGTTCAAGAAAACATGATAGGAAAACCTTCTTTTCAATGTTGTTAATCTGAATTAATTAAATGACTTCCCAGTAAACAGTCAGACCCACTGTTTTGTTTTCGGACTTCAGCTTTTTAATGCATGCAAAGACATTTTTAATTTTGGGTGTGCTTTTGGAACATTTTTGCTTGCTTTCCATTTGCATGCTCTCTTCACCCCCTTATTTCAATTCCTCTCAATACTGTCTTTAGAACTTACCTGTGTTTGTTTATGCTGTTTCTGTCAGCTGCACTAAATTCAGATTTCCATTTTCTGGTGCATACCAGCAGAGTTTGCATAACCTCTTGAACTCTGCCATTTAATCTCATGCGTGCTGTTTTATTTTTTTTTTTTTTTTTGTCCATTGCTTCCCTTCCAATTTAGCCATATATACCTTCCGTAGCTCCTCTTATGGGCTGTGCAGGGTGTGCACTCACTCTCCCTGCTGAGTCTGAAGATTCTGATTTCCCTGTTTTTGACATTAGGGTCTTTCTCAACAGCTTCCTCCATTTTTAGAAATCCCCCTCTCTGAAGTTCACTGCTACCAATGTAGTTTGGGGGTATGGTTCTTCCCTTACTGAGGTAGAATTGAACTATACTGTGGTTACTGTTGTTTTTGACTTAACTGGAACTGCTTATCAAGTCAAAACCAGTTGTGCCATAGAAACAGTTTTTCTATGCAGCAGCTCTTTTTGATACAGAGAATTTCCCCTAATATTAGCCCAGCGTGTACGTGGGCAGCTAAAATCACCACATACTCTGTTCTGGTTGACTCAGCTGCCCAGTCTTCCTCAACAAGGCAAGTTCCCTAGTCCACACCATTAGTAGGGGAAAGCAGCATGCATTTTTCAGGGCTGCCATGCTGTTTAATAATACATTTGACCAAAAGAAAAAAATAATAAACTTCAATCTTGTTACTCCATCTAAAGCTGGCCTGGTTGGAAAATTTCCGAACTGACACTTCCTTGGCATAAACCAGAAATGAAATGAATGTAGTGACCAAAATGAAAAGAATGCAATGATATTTCATAATTGAGGCATCCGGTTCTGAGGGAACAATAGGTTTCTTTTCTTTCTTACTGTTTTCTCACACTGTCTGCTCCTCTAGATGCAGAAAGGCAAGGAGGGTGGAAGTGTTCCCCTCATTCAAAAAGGTGAAAATCCTCTAATAAAACATAAGAGCTCAACTTAATTAAGAGTTGGTTGTTGTTAACTAGGCCTGTCCTCCTCCTTCCTTCTCCCGCGGCAGAGCAAAGCTGAGATGCCTATGCTGTGCATGGAAAGCTCTCTGCCACAGGGCGAGCTTGCCTTTCATACCCCAAATGGCTCACAGGGGACTTCAGCATCAGCACTGGGCTCACTGGTATCCCCAGCACTGCCCAGGACACCTCAGCAGAGGTATCAGTTCATCACACAGAAAATAACTCAACTGTAAACCAGTTGTTGACGTGTGCAGAATGATCAACATCTACTCAGTACAGACACAAGTAATCAGAAAGGTGTAGTGTACGTGTCTGCAGGCTACACCAGATCTGGTTTCCTGCAGCTCCTCAGCTCTGGTTCTCACGGGAGGAACCTCACAGCTTCATTAGCGATGGTCTGACGAGTGCATGTAACACCCAGTAAGTGCTGGCAAGCTGGTCACTTAAACCCTGGCTGAGCAGAATCCTTCGGCACACGCCTCGTGGTGGATCAAGTTCAGTGCTGGGCTGAGGAGGGACCAGGACATCACTTTCATCCTCACAGCCCTGCTGCAGCAATTCCTGTCTGGTCTTCAGCTGCAAGCTGAGCCTGCTGCCTTGGCTGTCAGTAAGTTTCAACAAATATTTTAATGTCAACAGTCAAATTTTTGTACCACGGCTGCATCTATCTAGTCTGGAATCACTTAAACCATGACAGTTTGAGGGTTTTTCCTCATTATTTTGGAAGATGAGATTTTTTTTCTTCTTTACATGCACCAAAGCCATTGACTGTACTATGGCTCTGAAACCAAAACCGCAATTACAATGTTTATTTTTAGGACCCTGGCTTGTGTCACCAATTTAGAGAAGATGTGGTTAAGCTAACAGTCACTCACTTCTATTGCTTGCAATTTTGTGTTTCACATTTGTATAAAGCCTATTACCAGAACAACAGAATATTTCTGTTCCAGGACCATAGATAATTGATAATTTAAGAGGAAGTGAATACAACTTCTACATTTCAGTTTGTCAGTTTTTTTCTCACTCAATTTATGAACTAAATGTAAGTAGATTCTTCCTTAAAAAGTCAAAATAGGTAAAAGGGGATTTTTAAGATATCACCACAAGCATTAGCCTCTTGTCTTGGCAGACACTAAGAAACAAATGGCCATTGAAAGGGTGGCCAACCTTAACCATAATCCTTGACCGTAATCAGGATTGGCCTGACAGCTAAGCTTGTCACTGCAGCTGTGCATAAAAGATTTTAGCTACAAAGCAGTACCAGGTCTTGTGTGTGCTTTCTAGAATCATGCTGCTGCCTCAGAAGTTGGTCTGTGGATTCTTCCAGCTCTCTGTAGCTTAGCCATTTAGAAAATTTCGCCTGTGGTCATGTTTGATGGCTCTGCTCAGTGCTCAGCCATTTGCGAGAAGTGAACACAGCACTGAGCCGCTCTGATCTGGCAGCACTCTACACTCATTTTGCTGAGGAGCAAATGACTAACACATAAGACTGAAAAATCCAGTCTTCTATGAAAGGATGCAGTTGAAAAAGCATTGCCACTTATAATGCAAAGCATTCTGGAGCATGCACAGGTTTTAACGTGGTGCTTCTGTGTCACTGGAAAAGCCTTTTACACAAGAGCATTGGCTTTAGCTTGAGAAGAAAGTGGCACCTCATGTCGCTTACCAGCCATAGTAGAATATGTCTTGGTCTTATAAAGCACCTCCCAGTTCAGACGGGCAGTATGGGGTGAAGAAAGAGACACTGCACAAATGGCATCCTAAGGTTTGTGCTCGGCTGAGCTCGAGGACGGTCACAGGCAAGCTTTCCAACATCACTCTGAGCACATTTTTGTAGGAACCTAGCTCATGCCCAGGAATCACAAATGACACCAATAATTCATGTAGTGTACCTCAATACCTCAGGCTGTCAGCTCAGGCACGGCAAGGGCATGTGCCTGGCCCTATGCTCATCCCTACAGCTGCTCTTACCCTTTGCAAACACCAGACCCTGAAGCTCTGATCCGTGACCCGGTGCTTTGCGAGTGGTGACAGCCGTTCAGTAACAGCCAATATATACCAAAGGACTGAGTCAGTTGTCGACGCACCGAGTGAATGGGAAATGGTAAAAGGGTGGTTTTGTGGCATTTGAGAAGGGGGAAAATAAGTGACATGGTATAGATGGGTGTGCAAGTGGCTGAAAGCATGCTGCTTGGTGGCACAGGGAGAGTCTCTGCTGAGACCTTGAGGACTGAGAATGCAAATGAAGAGGGTTGAGGTGAACCAGCAAAGACTATGCAATACCCAGGACCCAGAAAGTCACTTTAGCAAACAGAAGACAACAATTAACAAGGCCTTTGCTGGAAGGGAATAAGTCAGGAAGGAAACAGTTCTCATTAGTATTAGATAGCAGGCAAGAAAAATGTAATAGAAACCAAATGAGGGATAAAAAACTGGAAAAGAATTAAGTTTCTTGGGCAGACACTAAAAACAATCCAGAGAAATTCATCTGCTGTTTGGAAAAAGAGATCAAGGATTAGGTAATTTATAAGGCTGGTGAATCATTTGTAGTGAATAATTTATTTCATGAACGTGGCCTCTTTTTCTGCTCAGAAAACGTCTGCTAGCAGGTTATGAATTAATTGACATGCATTTGCCGACAGTTTATGAACAATGTTTGGTGTAGTTTGTTCACATGTACTCTTTGAAAGAAGCAATCTTTAATCTGCTCTGGCTCTGGTTAGCGAAGCAGGTGACTTATTTCTGGTTTTCTCCTTCCTTGCCTGATGAGCACTGTTGTTAATCCTGCATGCGAGACTGAATTAATGACCGAGCCTGGCCTCTAGCATGGCCCCTTTGGGTACTGGGGGTTCCCCAGTTTGAGAGATTGCTGCTGGCAGGCTTGTCCTCTGTACAGATGGCAGATCTTACTGTCAGAAGGCGCTCGCTCGATGGCACTGCTTAATCAGAGGCTGGGAAGTGCGTGCAGGTGCTAAATCCACTTCCCAGCGAGACGCTGCAAGATCTGCTGGGGTTCCCCGAAGGGGCACAGGGCTGGTGGCACGTGCATGGACGGGGATGAGCTGGCTTGCAGCGGGGCTGCCCCCTTGCTCAGGGTCTGCTGGGACTCTTAGGTGCCAGCTCCTGCAGCCAAAGGGAAAAAATAACATAGGCATAGGTTTCTGATCACACAGCTGTGCTCTCACACAGCCTGAGGAGAAAATCCAAAGCCACAGCATTGCTTATGGCTCTCTTCTCACTATCTCTGCAATGAAGGTTAGCCAAAACATAGGTCTGCAAGGGAAAAGCAGACACTGGAAAAGGGGGTGTGGAGTCCACAGAGCATTTCTGCATAGGCTGAATGTTTAACCGTTTGATGACAACAGGGATATATACTTCCTACTGGGACTTACTAAATGCTTTGTGAGAATCCAGGTATTCACAGAGGCTTTTTTTTTTTTTTTTTTTTTTTGGGGGGGGGGGTAGGACTGCTTTACAGGAGGGCAGCACACTCTTAGGAAAGGCCAGGGAAGAAATTTACAGGTTTATCCTGTTTATTACTCAAGGAAAAAATATATATATATTTCTGCTTCATATAGATCTTTTTGGTGAGAGGCATTTGTACCAGAGAAGAGCTCTGCATGGAAAGAATGGCAGGGTCCTGGCTTGTGATGAGGCTCCCTTTGGCTTCACTGGGGAAGCAGTGGGAGTGCTTAGATACATCTTTAGGTCACGTTATGACAGAAAAAAAAATAACAAAAATCTGCTGTTCTCGTCTGCTTACAGAGGTTGTAGAGGCTGCCGCTAGCTGAAGCAAGTTGAAAGAGCTAAGCACCCTCATTGGTTTTAAGTTGACTGTGCCTCTTTAAGATGTCTCAGTTAGAAATTGAATCTAAAATCATATCCTGAAATATTTAATTCTAAATGAATGCCACTATTTCTGCTTCACTGCAGTACTTGTCCAATTAAATCTAACTTAAAAAGAAGAAGAAGAAAAAAAGCTCCACATATATTATATTAAATGACTTTCTTGTCATATTTTGGAATTAACAAAAAGCAAGAAGCCTATTTAACAACTTGCAATGTATATGATTTTAACAGCCAAACTTAGAATAGCTGTTCTTTCATCTATAAATTAAATGTATAACAAAGCCATAATTAAAGACCTCACTAGCAAAACTTTTCAATAGTGTGTTCTTTGCAATGGACTTTGAAGCACCTTCAATTGGAGCAATGGGAATTCTCCTGGACAATGCTACAAGCTGCAGATACAGCTTAGTTAATTACAAGCAGAGCTTTCAGTATTTATTCCTCCTGCCAAAATCCGTATGCATTGCAACAGTGAACTGTTTTTCCCTTGTGCTTGCTTACTAATGCTGCTAGAATGTGAATATAAAACAATACCTGTCTGTCTTTCTTGATCCTAGACACGATTATTAAGCTTTCACGCTAATTTCCCTGTCTATCGAGTTAAGATTGGATTAAGGAGGCAGAATTTCTATATGCAGTTAGGGTTCCCTAAATATTTCAGTGCAGCACTCAGCAACTGAAGGTACAAGGTGGCTATTGTTTAAGTCAGGGGGATCTCCAACAGAGCCTCTTCTCACCTCCTCAGAGGCAGTGCTGATGACCACAGCAATGGGAATTGCTCTCAGCATACCTGAGCACAGAAGGGAGCCCAGGAATAGCATCTGCTGTATAAGACTAGTGATTTTTCTCAGCACATTGCACACATAAATTATGGGGTCTGACCATAGACATGTCCAAGGATTCAAAGCAGTGTGAAGGCACCACACATTGATACGTGGGAAGCTCCCAGATTCCCTCACCTAGTACTCAAATAATCCTTTGTTCAACTCTGTCCTGTAGCTTGAACGCCTGCAATTAAATCCAGAGAGCTGTTTAAAATAACAGACACATGGTGCTGGAGTGGTGCTCCCGAAGCAGAGTCCCCTTTCCAGCCAGTCCACGTGAAACCTTTCAACCTCTGGTCACCCTCCTCATGGATTTTCACATTCTTACAGGAAGGCTGGTCCACAGCATTCAGCCTCCTAGGGCTGGAGATCTGTGGTTTCCAGGCAGTAGCACACAGCAAACACAGGCTTCCTTCAGCAGTACTTCCACAAATCCATGCTCCTATGCCTTTTGCCCTATTTCCCTCTCAGCCTCTTCTCCCCAGAAGCTGCATTATTATTATCTGTTATTTACTTGTCTGTTGCTCCCTTTAAAAATTACCAGCTTCAGACAGACAGACAGTCCCAGCTAAGCCAGGAACATGCTTCCAGTACACAGTTATCTGGCTAGGGAATCGCATGAGATATCTGGGTGGTGATCAGAGGGGGGAATAAACCGAGCACTGGTATTTTGGCTATGACACCAAACATATTCGGTATCTCAGCTTAGCTTTGAGCTTGATCAGCTGTGCACTCACAGGGGTGTTGACAGGACTAAGGCACGATCCAACATGTTGAGCAGCTACACTGAAAGGCAAAGGATGCAAACAGATAATTTACCAGCATCTAACCAGTTAGTGGTGAACGTGTAGAATTTTGGGTTATTACAATTTTTAGGTACAAAAGCCTTTCTGCGTCTGTACCACCTCCCTTGTACACGTGTAGTGTGCTTGCTGTAAGTTCCCCCACCAATGTCTGCTTCCTCTTGCAGAAGACAGTTCAGCCCTTTCCCCTCCACGTGTTCCAGAAATGTGAGATTCCACCAAAATGTCCTTGTTTTTCTGCTTCAGAAACGCTGGGGAAAAGAAGAGGGCAGCACCAGCCTCACATCGTTTCATTCTCCTACGATCCCTCAGCATCCAACGCAGTTGCCCCCGTGGCTCCCACTGTGACGCCTTCTCTGTGGGACCACTGACCCTACCTGATGCACCTCCAGCACATACCACCGCTGCAAGCCACACCAGTACCAGGAGGTGTTCAGGCAGAGCAGGCTGTGGCATAGTTCAGCGAATATGATGAAAAAAGCCTGCATGGACTGCCTGGGTCCTCAGTCAGATCAGACCCTGCAGATACAGGAGGAATTCACATTAGTGTCCCAGTACTTCCCAGTCTGGATGCAGTCTGTCCAATTATGCCTGAGATTCCTACATGATTTCAAACCCTCCTCCATTTTCTCCATTTTAACTAAATTCCCTATGGAGAACACTATCAAGTGCCTTCTGGAAGTCCAGACAAATGAGATCGACTGCATTTCTTTAGTCTGGAAAACCAGTCATTGTCATAGGAAGAAGTTATTAATCTGGAGTGATTTAACTTTGGTAAATTCCTATTGACCTTTTCATTTCATTTTCCATTTACTCCTATCTTTAGCTCACCAATAACACATAAAGCTTCAGTTCAGATGCTGGGATCAGATTAACAGACCTGTGGTTACCTGGACTGCTTTTTTGCCTTTCTCAAATAGAGGAACTACACTTGCTGTTCCTCAATCACATGGGCCCCACCAAGCACAAAGAGTAATTAACGGATCTGTGCTGCAGAAGGGCAATTTTACACGCAAATTCTTTCAGAGGTGAAGATGGAGAGTGCCTGGTTCCCCCGGTTTGAAGGCCGTGAATTCTATGAGCTCTGATTCCACCCCAGATGTGACCATTCCCGATACCACTTTCCTTCCACTCCCGTTAGTCACCACATTTTTGGCGCCACACTTTGCATCCTCACTGAAAGCTGAGGTAAAGACAGACCGCTTACTGTAGCTGTGATCTCTCACTCAATAGCTTCCTCACTTCTTCTTTTTTTGTTCTCTTTTTATGTATATAACTGAAGAACATTAAGTTACTGTTTTTATTTCCTTTGCAAGATCTAAAACGGCTTGATTTTTGATAATTTTCTTCCTATGTATATACTTCTGACCTCTAAGATGTATTTTCCCTTGCTGATGGGTCCCACTTTTCACTTCACATAGGCTCTCTAATCATTCCTTATTTTCTGTATTTCACCTGGTTATTTGCAGTAGGAATATTGCCTTTTTCTGCACTGTCGCCTTGTCCCTTTTGCTTGCACCTATGACTTAAGCACATTAAGCACATCAGACTGCATGTTGGAGTATGAACTGCTCCATCCAGATGGCTTCAATCATTAGGTCCCTAACTTTGTCAAATTTTTTCTTTTTTAAATCAAGAATCTTATTAAGAGAACTGAATTAATTCTTAATCATTTGACTGAAGGTAATTTTCTACAATCAGATCTTCCAAAATGTCATCAGTATTGATGAAATCAAGTCAGCAATCAC
Source organism: Anser anser (assembly GCF_964211835.1). Taxonomy (NCBI): domain Eukaryota; kingdom Metazoa; phylum Chordata; class Aves; order Anseriformes; family Anatidae; genus Anser; species Anser anser. The sequence continues at coordinate 113,877,679 of NC_139720.1, read as the reverse complement.
TTGTAAAGAAATCTGTTGACAATCATACCAAAGGATATATGGATCGTGCTGTGATTAGCCTAGGTCTGAGAAGCTGAGCTTTCCCACAAGAACAATTTCTGTCATTATTTGCCTCTAAGAACTCTGTAGAGATCTCAATCCATATCAACAACGGTGCTTAGAGCTCTCCCTGCTTTTTTCTTCCCTTCAGCTGGTCAATCAGGACTGACTCCCTTCCCACCCAGCCTTCATCCATCTTTTCTGTTTACATTCAAAACTCTCTGGGACTGACTCTGCTGCCTTGTACAGAGTGCAGTCTTGATTTTGTTTGGTCCCCGGACACTGCCATAATTATTAGTCATGTTTATATAACTATCCTGTATCATCAGGTTGTTATGACACATTTTATTAATGTGTTGGAATCTCTTTGATGCTGGGTAGAGCTGTGAAGCAGAATTATACATCCCCAGTAATGTTTGTAGCAGCGGGGTAAGGCACGCGGGGCTCATATCCCAGTGTTGTCTATATTCCTTGTGGAACATGAGACAGTTGTTATTCTAACCATCGCATACCTCATCCTTTTCATTTAAACCAGCATCAGCACAATGGCTACTGCTAGTCCAAAGTGTTAACAGCTGTGTTAAGTGGCAGCCAACCAATTTCCTGTAACTTGTGGTGAGGTAGCCAGATGCAGAGAATATCTATATAAAGACATCTTTTTTTTTTCTTTTCTTTTCTTTTCTTTTCTTTTTTTTTTTTTTTTTGTGGAGAGGAAATCAAAAAAAGCCCCTTTTACATTTGAATTTAGTTTCCACATCTAGGCCAAGAATAGTGTGAGGGCTAAGAGCAAATGCCACCATCCTGACATCCCAGTGCGGGGTCAAAAGGCACTACGGGGAAATAGGATGCAGTTTACTCAAGGTCAGATTATAATTTTGTGTCCCTCTCAGCCGACTGCAGAAGACCAGCTTCTCCTCTTTTACTGAGCATAACCGACCTTGTTGCAAAATAGGTGTTTACTGTCATACACGTGTGCCTCCTGGCTTGAACACCACGGTCTCTCTCTGTGGTCTGCGCGAGCCCTCCCCTCCCTCCCTGCGGGACGCCGCATGGTGCTGCAGACACCCTTCAGAAGGCCGTATCTCTCAGGCAGGGGAAACCTGTGCGGTGGGACAGAGGAAATGAGCCTCGCTGCCGGGCGGGCAGGCACGTAGCCCTGCCGCTTTCTCAGCACTCACACGCACGGCAGCGTGGGGCGAGGTGAGGTGAGGCGCTTCATCTGGTCACCGCGATCCCACGGGGACGTAACCCCGGCGTCCTGAGCCCACGGCAGCGGGTGGCACCTCCTTCACAAGGACCAGGCCATGCGACTGCCTGAGCGGAAGAGGTGGTTTCAGGCCTGGTTGGAGGGCATGGTCACAGAGAAGCAGAGCACAGCAAGGCCAGGAGTTTCCTCTATGGGGCAGGAGGCACTCTGTGGTGCTGGCAGGCCCCAGCACGTGTCAAGGTGGCAGCCTCTCACAATCCAGCTTCCCCTGGAGACAAGTGGCCAGGCAGGGGCCCTGGTACCTTTCTGGGTCAGAGCTCAGGAAGACATTTAGTACTTACTTGGCTGAACAGGCATGGGCTCAGAAAATTGAGAGGCTCCTGTGCCTGGTGTTACAGAGACTGCTTAGGGCTAAGACTTCCTGCACTCAGCTTCCCTCCCCAGCATCCATGCAATGTAGGAGAGGACTTGCTGTGGACTTATCTGAGAGGACTTATCTGTGGGCATGTTGCCTGTGTACGTGTGCACACATGAAAGATTGTCCAAATTCTATCAGGCTGGAGTAGGAAGCTAGCAAGTGATGAACAATACTCTTGCAAGGCTTTATTCACTAAAATGCAGATCTGCCCCAAATCACTTAAGACAGCACACAATTACATCAATATTATGGGGTGAGGGAGGGTAGACATAGGCAGAAGGGAATGGAAAGTAGCTGAGGACTCATGCTCTTACCTCTGCAAACAGCACTATGGGATCTTTAATGACTAGACACGGTCAGGACCTCTACTTCATGTCTTGTCTGAGCAATTTGCAATGGAGCCCCTATTAAAACCTTTCTGGGGGTATTGGTTTTCTCTTGACTCAGAGGGAAGACTGCTGCTTGAATCACTAACAAGAATCCAGCAGCACCTGGGTTTTCATTGGCAATGAACCACCCATGTACTGACCAAGTGGGAGGCTGTTAAAGAACAATTTCCCACCATCTGGGGGAGGAAAAAAATCATTCACTGTGCCACACAACTGTCTAAAATCTGTGACATAGGAGTGAATTCTCTTCTTTAACTGGGGGGAAGGAGAGGGGGAGGAGGGGGGGAGGAGTAAGGCAAACTCAGAAACCCTTCCTCAGGGGGGAGAGTGCCATTTTACTGAGTGAGCTGCTTGGACATTGTTTTGTGTGTGTGTGTGTCTAAATTCAGTCCAACAACATCCCTGAAAATTTCCCTAGAGCAGCTGAAAGCATGATGCAGACAGCAGAGTGCTGCAAACATATCATGTAGACATCTGAACTTTGCTATATTGGGAAACAGCAGCAGATAATAACTGTATGAGCGGCCTCATACCAGGACTCTGCCTTTGGGGCTCTTGTGGTACCAGAATCCCTTCAAGGAGCTCAGAGACTTGTAATTATAAGGCTTTACACACCGCTTGTTGCCTTCATCTTAAAGGTTTGTCACAATACCTGTAAAATAGTCTTCTTAGAAGTGGAGGGTTGGAAGTGCAGCTAACGATAGCAAAGTTGCCCTCTTCAAACCACATACAGGGAAATTCCTGATGACTGTGACTGCTCTGTCCTAATTCCAAGTTCATAATTTGTCCCTTTCTGGGCAAGATCCAAAAGCTCAATATGCCTGGGTTACACTCAGCCAGGTTCTCCCAAAGCTGGATGTGGTTAAGCAAACCTCAGCCTTATTTATGCAGACTTTTGTATGTGTCCACACAAGCATCTGTAATCCTGTAGTAACAAATACAATGGCAAATCCTCATTCAGTCAGGAAAGACATGCCCGATGATCAGGCTGTATCTGCTACCACAGTGGCTGAGCAACAAAAAGACAGCTTTAATGCCAAATGTAGATCTCTGTACCTAAAGGTTTCAGTTCCCACTCGTATGTGATTATGGAAACAAGACTCACTTGCCCACTTCCAATAAATGAGAAACATGTTTCTTAGAGGCAGTATGCTTCCTATGCTTGTAGTATAGTGAAGCTGTTGGCTTGTCTACTATTTTTGACATGCAGCTGTTACACAGAAACATCTGATAGTTTCTTTTCTTCAGGCTCAGTTGCTGTGCTGTCAGGAAACAGCCTTTGGTTTCAGTTCTTGTAAGACGTGAGCAGGTATGGGAGGCGGTGCGATACCTCAGTAGCACAGAAAAACATCCTGCAGCCCACAAAAGAAAGTATAGATACAGGGCAGGGGAGGCAGATCAGTTTCCAATTCTCATTACAAATACATGCTTTATGAAAAGTGTGATAAATTGCTAGTTTAAAAAAAAAATCACAAATCAGAATGGTATGTATGTTTCTTTTCCACTGTGAGACTGGAGAATGAGTTCATTCATTTACAAGGCAAGATGCTGATACTTTAGGTGAGAGCAGCTTCTAATCAACAAATGCAAAACTAAATGCTAATCCAATCACTAGTGACACACAAGACTTAGTAATGTGTTAGCATAGGGTAAAGTTGCTCCAAATCCACCATACTGCACAATATAAGCATGGAAGTGGAGAAGTTAAATGGAAGCCTTCTAGTGCCTAGGATGGCATAAACCAATGACCTAAGCATGTATATCAATTTAATACAAGCTGCAAGAGAATATACAATATTTTGTAGGATCTACTATCACCCTTACTTGGTGTGGGGGAAGATTTAGCTCTCTCAGGGAAAATCTCTATATGGGCAGATGACATGCTAAGAAATCCATGTGCCAGTCACAGAAGGAGTCAGCAACAGGTCTTAGAGCCTGCCCAACATATCATAGTAGTAATTATCTTCTTTCTTCTTTAAATCCTGTCATTAACTGCACTAACTACAGTGGTATAAGCAGTTTCCTCTCCTCCCCCAGTGAGAACAGTGCAGTTCAACCCTTGCTTTGCAGACTGCAGTGCACATAGGTTTTGGGGGAGGTTTTGGGGTTTGTGCATTTGTTTTTTCTAAACCTCAGCTGCCAAGAGCTCTGGCAATCTGGCCCTGTATCAGACTTGAAGCCTTTGGCTTCCACAGGCTGTGGCTTACACTGTGGAGAAAGAAAAGGTGAACAACCTTTCATGTGAGGCATTTTAATGCTAAAGCTGTGAAATCTTTAGGGTGTAAAGGTGGTAAAACTGCTTGCCTTACACAGTGATGAGCCTATGTAAGCAAGTCACTGTTCAGTACCTGGGCTTGGGAGCACCCAAAGTCTTCATGGACCGAAATGGTAGAATGTGGTCAACCCCTACTGCCTATGGCAACAAACCATTGCAGTTGTCATATCTGTTATAACATCCTTCTTTAGTGCGGAGAAGTGGGCTGAGAGTTTTGGGCAGGATAGCACTAACAAATCTGGTTTTCACTTGTAGGAGCCGTTTGTCACCTTTGCTCATCACTGCAACCTTTTGTTGTAGCTCCGGGGCAGCTGGCATGGTGTAGCTGGGGGCACCGACACGATGACAGCGTGGGGATGAGTCAAGCTGGCGTGTCCCCTGGGCGTAATGGTGGCACATGTGCTGAGCCTCTCTTGAGCGAGATTTTAGTTGAGCCTTGTGTACCTGGGTCTGCGGGCCAGCTCCAAGCAGCATTCGTAAGAAGCTACTGCTGTCGTGTCTGCGGATGTTTCAGACCAAGATTTGTCAGCTCTGGCACAAAACCAACAATAACAAAGAAGGTTTGTGACTGTTCCCTCATGTGATCCAGTCTAACAGCTGCAAGTGACCAGCCACTGCATTTGGAAAGGTGCTTGGGAAGGCCCTGCTTTGTGTTCGACCACGGTTTCCCAAAGACCATTTGCTGACTGTGCTCCAGGACAAAGAGCCGTCTCTACATTCACCCTGTGTCATTTTTTCCATGTTCTCTGACAGAAAAAAAGTGCCTTCTGTTCCCGGGGAAGCCCCTGGCACCTTGTTCCCCTCCCCAGGAGCGAGGTCGGCCAGGCCCGGTCACTGGTGTGTCCTCATGTCTGCAGGCTCAGGGATTGCATGGCCCTGCTTCCACCCTTCCCTTCAGCACAGGGCAGCAGGGTGGGGATGCTGCCATTCCCACCTGAAGCCGCAAACACTCAGATCTTGCTAATAACCAGCTGAAGCAGGCCTGTAATTTAGGGCTGCCCACGACAACGCGAAGGAGCAGCAGCTCGGTCCCTGGGTAGAGTAGACTTGTGCATGCTGATCTGCTTGTTAAGCTACTAAAACAACTTTTGTTTTGTCTAGCTCTACATCACACCATGTCTTTAAGGAAAGGAAATCCAAACCCTGGATATAAAACAGAAAGTTTGCTTGATTTAAAAATGCTTCTGTAATGCACAAACTGAGGTAATGGCTACATCCTTTTGAAAAGCAGCTGGTTTCTTTTTCTTTTTCGTTTTCATTTTTTTTTCCTCTCCTACTTTTTTCCAGTATGACAAGAAACTGCTTGCTGAAGGAAGAAAAAAGATTTAGTTGATTCTCTTTGGGCTCTCCTGCTTCTGACAGAGGCAAACTCTCTCTTCCTGCAAACAAAGCTCTAATCCTCTTTGTCTGGATATTTTATTAGCTGAAGTTTAAAACCTTGAACCCTCACTTTATCATGTGTTTCCCTTTACTGATGATGTCACCTACCCACCTCCATCTAATGAGTCACATATAGCAGCCAAACATAAGCGCTGGTAGGATATAGGCCTCTGCCAAAAACTTCAGCCTCCTAACACTTACCTTATTACTTGATGAAATAGGAATATAACTTACATACTAGATGATATCCCCTGAAACACAAAGGCGGTCATTGAAAGCCTATAATTACCTCCTAATTATAGGAACCAAATGCAACAGGAGTTGTTAGCAAAGTGGGAGGGAGGATTGATGCTGGTTCTGCAGTGTAACCAACGACAATTGGGCCATTTGAAAATTATTTTCTTCCTAAACATTTCCATATGTCATGTGGGCATAAGAATACCATGGTAAAGCACCAGTCCCCCCGATGCCCTCTTTCAAAATCGAGAAGAAATGCAGTGGGCGTTATGTGACTGCTGACATCACCACGGAAAGCCAGCACTTTGATGCCTGAGACCCTGAAGAAGAAGGTAGGGAAGGGAATGGAAAAAATGAAGGAGTAAATCTGATGGAGAGACCGAAGGAGCTGGGCAAACCCCTGCAGGACAGATGACTAAGCTTTCCATTCCAAGTCAAACAGCTCCATTTTGGGACAGCAACAGTTTTTCATTTAAACTCCCTACATTTCTTGAACATGCTCTGGGCTCCCTGCAAGAATGTGGCTACTGTCTGTGTTTGAGACTAGACAGGCAGCCTACTTTTTCCACTTGGCTACCTTAGCACAGGATGTCAAAAAGCTTGCGTGGCTTTGATAGAAGAACTTGTTCTTGGTCCCGCTGGATATCTGGAATAGGCACTTTGGTGTAAGCATAAGCATGCAGGGTCTAGACCTCCTAATTAAATTGTCATGTTTGGGACCCGCCCAACAAAACTGGACAAAGTCTGCTGTTGGAGCTGAATAAAGGAATTTTCCAAAGTGTTTCAGCTCTGCTCCCAGAGAAACCAGTGAGACCAGTGTTAGGCTGAGCTTTGAGGGCAGCATTCAAATTCCAGTGTCCACAGGGAAGTGTTTCTGGGGAGGAACTCCCGTGTAGGATGTGCTTGCTGGGACTGTTTGGCTGGGCAGGGCAAAGGTTTTTTTAGATCTTCATGACTATAAATCTCCACTACAGCAGCAGCTGTGGAAAGTGACTACAAAAGAGAGGGAAATGTGGGGGTAGTGAAATTCTCGGTGCAGAAATTTTGAAGTATTGAAATTTAAAATGAAAGAGGAGAGAACCCACAAAATATTACAACCCTTCCCTCTTGAACTCAGTTACAAACTTAGAAAAAAAAATGTAAAAGCAATTAATTAACAAGAGTAATAGTATTAACCCTGTAGAAATGGGCTTTTCCACTTCAGCGAGACTGGTTTATCTGACTGGGAGGTACAAGGTGTCCATCTTTGGGGCAGTGATGCTCAGGGAGACGAACCCTCACAAAAACAAAAACAACAACAATAACAACAGATATTAAAGAGGAAAAGAAGCAGCATCAAGGAATAATGCTGTGAAGAAGCAAAGCTCCTCTATACCTGCTGCCTGATTAAGGCGAATAAAGAGTGGCTTTTGCTCAGCTCTTGTAATACCATCTGAAGAGTGTATGGTAGGATCAGAACTGTGCCCAACTCCCTGCTATATTTCTGTCCTTGCTGAGCTGAGCAATGCTGCAGGGAGGAGAAAACCAGCCATTTGAAATGTCTGTGACCCTCCTTGAACCCTCTGAATTCATACCTACTTCTTCCCCACAGGCTTTTCCTACTCTTTCCTCTTTGCCAGCCATCCTGCTCCTGCCCTTGAGTGACTGAAGCATGGCTTTATATTTGGTTCCAAATTTGAAATGAAGGGGTCATCTGACATCTTCATGATGTCAGCAAGCCGAATATATGATGGTGATTGCATTCAAGGGCCTGATGAGCTGATAGGGAGGAGCGGGGTGGGGTGAGGGGAAAGACCAACCTAGGCCATCAGTAGTCCCTAGGAAAGGTCCCACTGGAAGTAGGAGTCAGCCACTGAGTCAAAGCGCAGCTGTTATGGACTGATTTTCCCTTGCCTTTTCATTTTTTAAGCTATTAATATAATATTGTTTGGTTTTGTTGTTGTTTATTAATCTTTTCTTTTCTTCTTCTTTTTTTTTTTTTTTTCCCAAATGTTGAGTCAGCTGCTAGAAGCCAGGGATTTTGCTGTTGAGAAACTGGAGTCCAGAAGCCATTTGGAGGTGTAGGGAAGAAAGACTTGCAGGTGGTGCAAACCTCCAGTGGTGGCGTTGCAGAACCTTTGTGGTCAGGTTTATGGCTGCTGTCGTCAGCTGACCTGCTATAAACTGTGCTATAAACTGCATGATCTGAAAGGAGCAACCCAAAAGCTGCCAAGGGCAAAGGGAGGAATAAACAGAAAAATTACTTGACATGTTAATAAACCCCGAAACTCAGTGCTGCAATTCACTTGCAAATGATTTCAAAGAAAGCTTACATGGACTCGTAGAAGCTAAGCCTGATTGGCTTCGTGGTAGCTAAAACGGTGTTCTAGGATGGCTCAGGAAGTTCCCACACACAGGAAGGCGGAGGAGGTACCACATCTGACATGTGTCTAACCATCTGCTCCTAGTCATGTTGGAAGTAGGTTACCAGGTAGACAGCCCTTAGGTCTGACCCAGAACAGCTGCTCTTAGGTTACCCAGTGCCCACAGTTTCGGGAATGGAGCAGGAAAATGGCTCCAAGATGGTGTTGTGAAAGTCATCCCATCCCACAGTAGGGGGGAAGGAATTACAGAGGATGAAGTGGGGAAAGGCAATAAGATTGCAGCCTATTTCTCCAGAAATAAAACTCCTGTGCTTCACAGGGGCCAGTACATACTAACTCTGATTCAGAGGTCACTGCAGTTTTCTCCAGTGGCCCTGAGAGGCCTGAGAAAAAGCCCAGAGGAGATGGGAGAAAATGACTGCAAGATAACCTCAGCTGGGGAAGGCATGGGTGTGTGCCACTCATGAGGATTTCTCGCAGATGTTTCTGCAAGCCCCTCTGCAGTCATTCTTTCCCTCAGTGACACGACTCCCACTCTTCAGTTTCTTGTACACACGTCTTCCTTATGAAACCAGTGGCTATGACAGATTTGCCTGCAAACTCTTTGAACCCAGAAGCCCTCCTTAACGGCCCCATCTGATGGTCTTCCTGCTTGAGGTTGCCAACTTGCTTGATGAGAAACATGGACACCCTGTCCTATAGAAGACATTTTACTCCTTATCCTAAAGAGCTTGCAGGGAGCGCAGAGCCTACACACCCTCCTCACCAGCACTGTTCCCCCTGAACTGCTGCATCTTACACCCTGGGGGTGGTGCTGGGGACAGAATCCAGCTGCAGGTCTCCCTCCACCTCTTTTTTTTCACCATGAAAAGGAAAAACATCCTTGCCTTAATGCTGCTGAGGTGGCTGCAGTCCACACTGTGGGCTGAAAAAGAAAAAAGGAAAAGGAAAAGGAAACTAAAAGAAAAAAAGAAAAAGAAAGAAAAAGAAAAAGAAAAAGAAAAAGAAAAAGAAAAAGAAAAAGAAAAAGAAAAAGAAAAAGAAAAAGAAAAAGAAAAAGAAAAAGAAAAAGAAAAAGAAAAAGAAAAAAAAGAAAAAGAAAAAGAAAAAGAAAAAGAAAAAGAAAAAGAAAAAGAAAAAAAAGGAAAGGAAAGGAAAGGAAAGGAAAGGAAAGGAAAGGAAAGGAAAGGAAAGGAAAGGAAAGGAAAGGAAAGGAAAAGAAAAGAAAAGAAAAGAAAAGAAAAGAAAAGAAAAGAAAAGAAAAGAAAAGAAAAGAAAAGAAAAGAAAAGAAAAGAAAAGAAAAGAAAAGAAAAGAAAAGAAAAGAAAAGAAGAAAGAAAAAGAAAAAGAAAAAAAAGAAAAAAGAAAAGGGAAAGGGAAAAATCATTAAAAGTCTGCAGACTCTTGTGCACAAGGGTGCACAAATGTTACTCAGATATCATAACACTTTCTGCTGCCACTGCTGCTGTTGCAGGGAATGGCTGCATACAGGCAACAAACACCCAAGTATCTGGGAATTGCCTGTGTAAGGAGATTATTGCATCTCCTTTGACATACAGAGCCATTACCTACCTAAGCAGCCGTGGCTTCATACTGGGAATTATGCTTAATCCTATTTCTCTAAGAAAACCCTGTTTCTCCAGGAGAAATAGGATTAGTCTCTGAGAGTTCATCATTATTAACTTCATTGAAGGAATTACAGAGACAAAAGATACAGAGTGATTTCTAGTCCCTTGGTATTAGATGGGGGCAGCTGACTGGAACTGACTGTGTTCTTCATGAATTCATTTGACCATGCCAGTCCTTCTCTCAGCAAGTAAACGTGTCTCAATTCTCCAAATCAGGACTTCTTTTTGCTTTGGGACCATCTATCCTAACTGGTGTGTTTGCAGCTCTCTGTTGTTTCCTTGGGGAACCACTTTTCCCGATGGAAAATGTCTGATGAAAGTTATGAATATGGGCAAGGTATGACTTTATGAAAAGCTGTTTACATGTGTATGTCTCCTCCCGTGGCCCCGGCCACCCATGCTTGAAGGAACTTTGCTTCGAGCTTTTCCATTTTGAATTTCTTTCTTTTGGGTTCTGCTCTTTTTGTTTCATTTCCAGCCAAGTTACATCTCAACTGAGTTTAAAAGGCTTTTTTCCTTTTGTGATTCTGATTACAACAATTTTTATTTTTCCATCATCTCAGCCTAAATTTAGAGGTTCTGATGCCAAAGATAAAGATGGTATTCCCCTTGATATTGAATCATCTGATGCAGTAGCACTAAATTATTGAAATTTTCTTTAGCTTTCCAAGTTCTTCTTTTAAGGAACACTGTTTTCTCTTCTCAACATACTGCTAAATACAGAGTGCTTGTTATGCTCTGTTTTAGCATTACATATTTGGATTGGCTTGATTTTCCCAGGACCTTATTGTTATAAGCATTAGATTCACCTTGCAGGAGAATTATTTAGGACTTGGATTTACTGAGGCTTCCAGAAAAGTGAAATGCTATTTCTGCAGAGGGAACAGAAGCCACTGTGATCAATCAGAGACCTTCTCCTAAAATCTGAGTGTGCTGTTCCTGGACTGCAGGTATCAGCTGTCCACATCTGATCCTTTGCACATGACCCTGAATGAGCAGTGGCATCCTGTTCTGCTTAGCACATAGCACAGATAGGCATAGACATGTGGCTGTTTCTCATATACCACAGCTGGCAAAGAGTGCAGCAGGGCAGAGACTGGGGGTTCCTTCCCCATGTGGTTCCTCCATAAGCCATTAGGTGAGCCATAAACTTTGATTTCAAGACCTGTGGGGCAATGAGCCCCACTTTGATCTGGGCTTTGCACACCCTTGGACAGAGGGCATCCTGCCTGTTTGCTGGAACTGCAAGCTGCTACAGCTACACACATATCCAATAGTCATACTTATGGCGGGCAGACCAGTGAGTTTGGGTTCCTCAGGTGGATCTCTCATCCCATGGAAGTCGGTGGCACCTTCCCCATCAGCCTCAGTGGGGCTGGGATGCCGCCTTTCCTTTCCGGCCATATGCTGCTTTGCAAATGGAAAAATGTTTGAAGTTCTGTTTCGGTGCCTCAGACTCTGCTTCCTTTCTGCTTTAAGAACACTTCACTCCAGCCAAAATTTTCCTTTGTCTCCTAGACTCAGAAAAAATAAAAGCTTTCTGCAAATAAGAACACAAGCAACAGAATTATTAGGAGAAAGGATACACTTACGATCCAAAAGAAAAGGAAAAAAAATAAAACTTTTCCCACTGTCTAGATGTCCCAGTCAAGGCCAAAAGAAAGCAGTCAGCTTTGCCAGCAAAATCCTAAGCAAAAGAAATAAATGACATCCCTCTGGTGCCCCTGGATGTACGAAGTATCCGGCTTTGCTGCTGTTCTGCTCCCTCTCTGCTTCCAGTGTAACAGCTGCCAAATTTGTCCTGCCTTGTAGGCATAACACATCAAACTCAGGGAAAAACCAGGTGCTGAGATGGATTCTGGAAGTCTTGCAAAGGGAGGAGAGTAGTGTGAAAGAAAACATAGCTATGTTAAGAAGCTTCCTTCTAGGATAAAAATAGATGGACACACACACAGGAACTGAAAATCCCTCACTTCAGTTTGCTTCTTCTGTTTGATTTCTTTTTATTCTCTCTCACCTTGCTGGTCCCCTCTCCTATCCCAAATGAATAGTTGTGTTTCCCATCATAGCTTAGCTCTCTTTCAAGGCAAGATATTTTGAACTTTAAAAGAAGAAGAAGAAAAAAAAAAAAGTTCTAGGAGGTTTTTTTTTCCCCATGCATAAACCAGCAAACTCCCTTAAGGAAAAATTGAATGTTTAATTTTGCAGTGGAAGCCTTGCAAAATCAGGTTTTCATTTCCGCTGACTGCTTTGAGTGGAAAACTGCATAAACATGAATACATATGGTGCATGCGGGCACACACACACATATATATATACACACTGGTTCCTCAGCTGCTGAATACCTGCAGCTTGACATTTCAGCTTAAGCTTTAGAAGTGAAACTTTGCCAGAGTGGATCTTAAATTAGGAGATAACACAGAAGATAAATTCTTCCTTGGCATCGTTCCTTTCAGTTCAACCAGTTACAGACAGGCTTCCTGCTTGTTTAGCTAGCAGCCCTAAATACTGTTTGGCTTCTAGAAACACAGCTCTGAAAGACAGGAGGATGAATTGTTGATGCTCATCTTAATGAAAAGAGGTAGCAAGGAGAGAAAGTGCCACTTATTGCATTAGAGGAAGGGGAGCAGGGGGGTAAGGTGAATGGGCTGGGCTGCCCTCCTGCATGCGCTGCACCTTCGTCACTGCTGTGCTTCCTAGAAGTCAAGCAACACCTATTTTCTTCTAAAAAGTAATTTAAAAAATAAATGAGTCTGAAAAGGATGAGGAAGCCCTTTCTACCAGGAATCGGAGGCTGGAGAGCTGCCGCGTCGCCGCCTGCCCAAAGCCCCCCCAGCCCAGCTGCAGCCTATCTGCCGCAAACATCACAGCCGTGGCCGTTTGCCCAGAAACAGCATCGGCAGCCGGAGCCCTCACACGGAAGGAAGCTGGAGTGAGCCCTGGCGAGCCAGCGGGGCCACCGCTGGCCCCCAGCACCGGCCCAGTGCCGGGGAGAGGTGGGCAGCTGGCCATGGGGAGAAGAGCAGCGCCCATAAACATCGCTGCTGTTTTTGTAGGTGACGAGGCTTTCCTCTGCTTCCTGCAGTCAGAACGGTCTCGTTAGCAGCTCCTGCTCAGCGCCAGCTCTTGCTCTGCGCAGCCTAACACATGGGCTGAATTAGGAACAGGAAAGATGGTTTCGTCCTCGGTGTTAAGATAATGCCACAAGCTTTGCGTTAGTGTTTGGGTTTTAAGCTTTTCTGGGTGGGTGTCCAGCGGCAGGCAGGTTTGATAAGGAATTGAACAGACAAGTGAATTTTAACCAGACCAAAACTTATGTTTCCCCCCCCATATTAGAGAAAGAAGCCTGATAGATCTGCAGGCCACACCTACAGACAATGCTTCTTGTTTTGCTTTTTCTGCCACCCAGTATTTTCATCATCATCTACTTGCAAAATGCCTTATATGAGGTCTCCCAGGTATGGAAATGCCTGCAAGAAGTCATGCCAACTGCTGCTCCTGTTAGGGAGGGCTTTAAAAACACACAGTCACGAGGTGTTTATTGAGTCTTCCAAATGTTGAGAAAATCAAAACTCGGGAATGGACACGCAAGACTTCAAATAGAAATTTAGCAAAAGTTTTAAGGATCACCACAGGCGCTCTCAGATTCAGGGAGTCAAGCTGGCCTCTTCTCTTTGAGTAACAGAGCTACTCTGCACTAGATTTATCATTTTACCTAGGCTTTGTCAACACTGGCTGCATCCCAAGAAAAGTGTTTGTGTGGTTATCTGTGACTGTGCTGAGTTACTTCCTTAACTAATTCAAAAGTCTGCAAAACAAGATCACAGAAACAAATTATTTTTTCATAAAAAGTGAGACCAGAACCTGTCAGATTTAAGGGTGTTTTGCCAGGGTGTTCAAATGTGGGTATAAATTGGGACTGGGTCAGCTCAGAGCCCTTGAAATCATGACTGGGGGAAGAGTGTCATATGCCATTGTGCTTCCATGAAATCACGAGGTCTTCCTTTCATTTCCACAGTAGATATTGTTGGCGTTGCAGCCAGCAGGCATCAAGGACCTACCCCTCAATCCGCTCTTTGTAAACAGGGATAGAGGGGTTTTAGAGAAACTTTGGTCCCTCTGCAAGCAGTCATCAGCCGTGGAAGTGCTTTCTTCTTCCCAGGGTTCGTTTGGAGGCACATTCCCAGGAGATGCATCAGACCCCTCAGAGATGTGGCCGGCTGCCAGGGGCCATGCTCCTGGTCCCTGCCATCTGGGCAGCAGCAGCCACTCCGCGCTGTGTTGGTAACAGCTCTCCGGTGGAGACAGCAAGTCTGGGAGCATTTTTTCTTTAGATTGGCATAGTTTGGCCATAATGCCTCATATAGATGCAGATCCTCACTGAGGCCCCATTCTTGCAAATATTTATGCCCATGAGTAATTTCAAGAGCATTAGTAATGAGTTGAGTGGGATGGCTCCTGGGTTCACAGCACACACTGCAGAGAGCAATCCTTTTTCAAGAGGGGTTTACGTACATGCTTAAATGTCTTTTGCAGTGAGGATGGACTTAAGTATGCACTTAAGTGTTTTTCGGAAGTGAGGGATGAGAATTTCCCCACTGTCTGGCTTCCATTTTATTTGCTGTCTATTGACAGATATTTTGTGAGAGTTGCCCAGACTCTCTGTGTAAAATTAATGGTTGAATAGTTTGATTTCTGATTGTATTTGCAGTTCTTCCTCCTTCTAAATATAATAAAAGCCATTACAACCATTATTCTCTTTTACATTTGTTGCATATAAAAACACATTCCAGCACTGAGACCTGAAAGATCAGCTTTTTCCTAAAGCACATTTTGTCTGACTTATAAAAGTTTTACGAGTTATAAAACCCCTGAAACAATAAGTTTCTGATGGAAATGATGACTAGAGCAAAAGTAACAGGTGTTGATATAATACTCCTAAAAGCAGGGGATGTGGAAATCTAGCTCAGCTAAAAATATGCACAATTTTATTTCTTCATATTACATTAATACCTTAGTTCTTCAGGCTAAACAGCGGCAGGAGATCATAGGGTTCCCGGGTGAGTTTTTGCCTCGGCTTGTGAGCTCTTAGCAGACAATGTGTTTGCATTTAGGAGTGAGCAGCTTCCTCGAGAGCTCACACTACATCCTCAGCTGGTGTGAACTAGCATAGACCTAAAGAAGCCGAGGGAGCTGATTTAATAATATTTAAACACAATAAGACATCTCTGTTTTGAATTGTGTAATTCAGTGCAGCCTAATGTGAGTTTATTGATGTGGCGTTCTTTATGAGTACTTTCAGGCTATAGGAAAAAATGGGCAAATCCCCCCAGCTAACCTGTTTAGGCTGGGTTTGCCCATACATCTTTGATCCCTGGGATCCACATGTTAGTGAAACCTGCATTTACAATGTAGGCGTATGAACAACTAATTACGCTAGACCCAGGCCTGGGCAACACCTCCCATAGGCTGATAGCTGCCACTTTACTAGACCTTGCCCCCAGCCTTGCACACAGAAAGGATTTGAAATCCATCCTGGGGAACAGGGCACAGACAGGGGATGTGGGTCCCTCATTTAGCAAAGCACCCCGAACACAAAAAGCAACATGATAAAACCTGGAGGTACATCCAACTTGTGCACTTCCAACTGAGGTGCTCCAGTGAAACACTTCTGCATCCTGCTGGGTCCCTCGGACCCTGGCAGTAATTGAGAACCTCCTGGCTCAGGGGCCTGCCTCTGCTCCAGGGTGATGGGGGAAGCTGGGGCGCTCTGCTAAGGCGTCTGTATGAGGCATCTGAAGTTGGCCGGCATGCGTACCCCTGCTGTGCTGCTTGACTAGACTCTGTCTTCCCTTCCTATGGGGGACACCATATATCATTATCTCTTCTTTCACATGTTTCTCTCCTTGTCTTCACACTCCTTGCTCATAAACTGCAGGAAACTGGCCCAGCTGAGTTGTTTTAAGACATGCGTTTGTGACATAAATATATATATATATATATGTACTTTGCTCTGCCTGAGCAGAACTAGGACTTTAGTTTCTGCTACCATCGCATGCCAGCTGCTCGGGGAAGTGATGCAGTATTAGCCTGCTACGGGGGCTTCCCTGCCCGCTGATGAGGGCCCTGTACATTTGTGTTCCATTAGAGGCTCTGATAAGCACTTCCCCAAAAGGGCCAGCCTGACTGATTGTTGAACACCCTTCACAGGGAGGAATATAAATACAATAATGAACTACAAATAAATATCATGAGCTAGGAACTGATCATTACTTTGATTTCTTTCCTAGCTGAACGCATCCAGCTGTGACATCCGCTTTTTTTTTCCAAGTCCTGAGTATGACTCAGCAGTGCCCCATGAGATTTGTGTTGGACACAAGTCCTCTGCTGCTCTAACTGTTTGTTCCTGATGGCTTGCTGTGGAAATTATTTTACAGAATTTGTGATTGATGAATCAGTGCTTTGTAGGGAATCCCCTTGAGCCCCTCTTGGATTGACTCATCTCACTGCTCATCAGGTCCACCTGCTCAAGGCATAACTGTGGTATAACTCCACTCTGCCTTACATGGCTGAGGATCCCAGCTGGGGTGGCACATGCTGCCTGCTGGCACTATGGAAGTAGGTTGTTTGTGGACCTTGGCTTTGTGTCTCATGACTTAGTTCTGAGCAATCCTAAATTAATGTCAATCTAGGAGGTACCTGAACTGCATCAGCTCTCACTAAAGTGGTACAGACAGAAGATGACCCTCGTCAGTGGGTTTTACATGTGGGCAGGTAACTGAAGTATCCTCACAAAGGAAACCAAACAGAACAGCTCTGTGATGATTTATTTTAAAAATATCCTATATTCCTCCTGGGGAAGAGAGGAAGAAGTCAAACTAGAAAGGACGTGGTAGATGGCTGAGAAACCAGAAAGTCTTCTCAAAGGCTGTGCTGTGAGATTTCAATCTTTTTTTTTTTCCCTTTATTTTTCTCAATTGTGTTGATTTATTTGTATTTACATGGGCCTGTGGTGACAGTCTCTGTATCAGAGTATCAATCGAGAGTAATCACAATGTAGTTAGATAGTAACCATGCTTGAGACTTGTAATGAACATCGGTGATCAGGTTCCTACGAGAAAAATCAGTGATTCAAAGCAGAAGTCGAGGCTCTTCACAGCTAAGGTTCCTCTCCTCTCAAAGCGCTGAGAAAGGCCCATCAGAGAAAGCAAGAAGGTGGCTTCTGAGTCAGTCATGCATCTAAATTGCACAATGAGAACCCTAAAGAAGCAGTGGAGTAGAAGGACAGTTGTTGGGATGGGATGATGAGAGAGCTTTCTACAGGACTGGCTCACTAATATGCATATGGAGTTTGCCTTAAGTTTCAAGCAGAGATCACTGCTCGGACACAGCACTGGTAGGCTGTTTTGGGGGATAATTTATGCAAGTTGAAGGTAGTAATGTTAAAAGAGCAAGGTTTCTGGGTGCTAGAAGAATGAGGAAAGGGAGAAAGAAGGAAATACAAATATCTAGCCTGGGAAGACAGCGTACAGATGAGACTGTATGACTGGCAGGCATAATCAAGAAATACATAGTTTCAGCACAGTCCATCCAGCTTTGAAAAGACCAGATCCCAGTCCTAATGCAGGATGTAAATAATCACTATTACAACAAATATGGGGCCTGCCAGATGTTTCATCTCTAGCTTTCCCCAGAAGTATTCTTCAGAGACCTGGAAACATGAGGCTGAATCTGCTGGGTGAAGTGAGTGTGAGCCTTCCCAGTGACTTACGGGAGGTATCTAAGTGTCAACGAAGAGTGGGGGCTTGTAGGTACACACCGAAGCTTTCTCCTTTCCTGGTTATGGGGATGTCGTGCCCCTGGTAGAAGTGAAGGTGAAGATGTGTACCTAGGGCTCATCAGGAGGAGACCAGATTCCTTGTGTTGACCAGTGATGGGGGGCACACCTGGATCCCACGACACGGATGTCACCTCTCTGAGCAGCTCGGAACACTCCTACCAGTCCTCATCTGTGTCTGATATAGCCATTGCTTTTGTGTCCTTTGGGAATGTTTCTTCTGTCAGTCAGTCCATCTCGTGCCTGTGACTTCTTAGAAAAAGTATTTTCTCTGGAGGTTTTTTGGTGTGCTGAAGAAAATAAGAAGAAAATAGAAAATCCATTGAAACTGTCAAATTTTTACTTTTAATGACAAGGCAGGATACCAGCAGCTGATATCCATTTCATTTTTTATTTATTTATTTATTTATTTTCCTCACCAAGATTTCAGGCTGATTGAATAATTGAATTAGTTAGTAATATAGAGTGTGAGTGAAATTTTTGGACATTTTGGCCTTGGACTAATATTGAAAGTAAATTAGGGAAAAGCTCCAGTTGACTTCAATTAGACCAGTGCTGAGCAGTTTTGAAAATCTCACATTAAGTTCCCTGGGGCAGGGACTCTGTTTTGCTCTGACTCTGTGCCTTCCCAGCATTGCTGTGACATTGCTTGAATGCATTCAGTGTTGTGCAATGTGTTTTTACATATCTTTGGCAATCTCTCTTTTTCAGAAAGCCTGGAAATTAGGGGTAGGGGAGGAAGGCACTCAGATGGTCAAGGTGGGGACTATTTCTCATTTTGTCATGGTCTTTAACTTCGGTTAAGGCCAGATAAGTGCTGCCTTATCCAGCCTAACAAAATCTTTAGTTCCTCTTTCACAGCATATTTAAATTAACAAATAAACCCATCCTTGTACCCCTGGGCAGTCTCCACATAAGATAGGACAGGTAGCAGAGCAGTAGGCACCACTGCAGCATCAGCAGGACTTAGACATCCCCTCCAGCACATACAGCCCTAGGGAGCTCAATGGTAATCACGAGGGCTTTGCAAGTTTGTACAGACAACTGCAGGGCTTTAAAGTAAAGTGAAGGTTTCCCACTCCCACTAAGCTGCAGAAGCTAAATATATCCTTCCTGTTTACTCTGTGTGAATTTAGACTAAGCTCCAGTCTATCAAACAAAACGCATCTCTGGCGTCTCAGCCCAACAAGGAGCAGCACAGCCCTGGTTAGTAATACAGCAACGTCTGACCGCCTCTGCCAAAGCTGGCAACAAAACTTGCTCCAGGCAAGTTCAGGGGACAGCTGGTGATATCTGGATCAAATCAGCTCTGTGGTTTAGCTCAGACTTAAGGGATAAGGCATATGCTAATGGTCTTTCTCTCTCCTTTTTAGGTAAGCATTTCCATTTGTAATGAGCCATCTATTTGGGAGGCTGCAGTCTGGGTTTAGAGAGAGGACCTATGCAGTGCCTAGGACATGTTTGGCCTTCACAAAGATTTACTTTCCAGCTTCTCCATTTGTGGTAGACTGACAGCTGTTTTCGAATGTCTCATATTTAACTTTTCTGGTTTTCTTAATGTGTTTTTATTTATTTATTTATTTATTTATTTGAATCTTTCTGTTCATAGTGGAAACCTGTCATAATTCATTGAGACCCTCTGCATCTCACTCGGAGTGCAGAATTAGACCCGGTAATCATGGATGCTCTGGTTTATTCTCTACCCAAAACAAGCATCTTTTGGGAGGAAAGGGTCATGGAATGATGATTTCTCCTTGTAAGCAGATGTGAGGAACATGAAAAAAACTCCTAATAGCCAATCCAGAAATGACCAGAGGCACTATTTTACAATACAGAGTGTACGACCTAGTAAATCCAAACCTCTCTAATGTAACATAGCTATCCCTTCCCTATCTCTCTTTTTGTCTTAAAAAAAAAAAAAAAAAAAGCCAAATTAGTATTTAAAAAATACTATCAAAGATTTAATGATTGTACCATTGGCCATAGTTCAAACAATACAGGCAGGAAAGAATGTACAGCTGTCAAGTGTAAACAGAAATGGGTACAGCTCAGAAGTGCTTCAGACAAATCATTGTATGTCATCGGCTGGTTTTAATTAAGAGCAGACCAAATATTGTCTCCCTCCCCCCTCCTTCTTTCTTCTTCCCTCTTTTCTTCCCCCCCCCCCCCCCCCCCCCCAGTAACTTTAAACAAAATGATTTGTAGTGTATTGTCTTATTGGTGTCTGTCCTTGTGGAAGTAAGCAAATGAATATGGAAATAGCTTCACTCAAAGTTCAAAGCATATTATGACATCCCAAGGAGACCACAAGATTGTAATCTTAAAACTGCAACGGCAATAGGTTAGGCTTGCACCTTCCCACTTTCTGCCTGGTAAGATTTGCTTCAAGAATAGATTCCTATCACATTGTTTCATGTTCTTATTTAAATCACTGTCTTGGACACAGATTTCAGGTTGACCATCTCAACCAAGTGAGTTCCCACTGTTATCTGCTCCATGCTAGCATCAGGTCTGACAGGAGGGAAACCGATTTGCAATATATCCTGTTCTCAGAAATGACACGTTAACCGCTGCTCAGACTCTTCTGGGTGGGCCTGAGCCAGAGGCAATACGAAGGAACTGAGGAAAGAAGATGTGATGCACATATTTGTTTTTATTTATTTATTTTATGTTAGCCTCTCTGGATTGCTCTGCTTGTGTTTTGGTATTGCTGCTACTACAGATCTCTTCTGATGCTGAGACTTCAAAAAGCAACATTTCACCAGTAACTATGTTCTAGTTAAGGACCTGGCACTGAGGAAATACCCTTAGATTTGCTCCCGTCCTAGTGCTGCAGCACAGAACCTATTCTCTAAATGTACCAAACAGCAGTTTCTTGTCTTGCATTGTATTTAGGGCTGGCTTCATACATTTTTTTTTCAGACAATGAGGCAGTTGTATTTCCCAAGCAACAACACTATGGCCTGCACACATATTGCAACCATTTTGAAGGGTACCCAGGAGAAGAAAACATGCTGTCATAGTCCTAAGTGGAGCAGGCCTGATCAGCATCATGCACTTTGACTCAAGAGTGGAGAAATGTAGTCTCCACAATGAATGAAATTATAATAGATGTTCAGGTTTACTTGCCAGCTCACCCTATGTCTCTTTGCTGTGAAGGACAGCAGTAATGGCAATAGTAATCATGCTGTTGATGCTACATAATGAAATGATTGTAAGGTGCTGGGGGTGAAAAAAACAAAAACAAAAACACTGCATAAATCTGTATTACAATGACAACAGGATGGACATCCTGTAAGAAGGCACTCCTGCATCTATAAGATAAATAGTTGGTCAGTGCTTCCTTAACCTGCTCAATATTGCCAGTGTTGAAAGTCCAATTCTTCTGGTCACCAGCCATTTTTTTATTTTTATTTTTTTTTCTGTTACCCTCAACCCAGCCCGAAAGGGTGCTTTTTCCTTGGAGAACAGTTTATAGCTTCCCACATAAAAAGAATTCTTGGTACACATCATCCCGTGTGCTAACGACCACAGAAAAGAGTAGACGTCATTAGCAAATGCAGTGTCGGTTATTTCCATATTTGCTCATAATGAAGAAGCAGAAGCAATGAGAAAAACTCAGTTAATTTGTGCCCACCAGTAGCTCCATACCAGTGCTGATGAATGAAAACTGCAGACAGGCTTCATCTGCACAGGATTTCCAAAACCTCTGGGGGATTGCTAGTTAAATAAATCTTTTTCATCTAACATACTATGGAAAAATTCTTTGTCCCTAAATCACCTAGAAAACAAAATGTCTCCCACAGGATAGTTGACATATTTTTTATTTTTTACAATGCTAAATTTTAGCTATAAATCTGTGACCTGCAGAATGCAAAGTAGTTCTTGGTTTCTCAGTGCACTAGGGTACAAACCTACGTCACAACCAAAGCAGAGGTAACATTTTTTCTAGATGTTAGATGGAGGCTATGGTACAGGTTCTTTTACCATACAGGACATGTGCTACATCTCTGTAGTTACCGAAAGGCCTTCTGATCTAGTCCCTTCAGCAGTTAGGCTAGAGGGTGGTTGGTTTGCTTTGTTTTTGCACTGGCCCCTTGCTTAAACACTGTCAACTAATGCTAAATATAGTGCATGAATCTCTGCACAAGGGCTAAACCACATATTTCATTCTCCTTTTCTACATGCCTTTCTCCCCCAAAGAGGATAGTAATCACAAAACAATGGTTTGGAAGCAAAAACTTTGACAATTTTACTAAGGCTATGTGGAGAGACAGGAGATCAGTCTTGACTCTGTCCCTACAAACAGCCTAACTCATACCAGTTCTGAGACAGAAAAGGAGAGAGGAGAAATGCAAACAACCATAGAAACATGAGATGAATTAAGAAGACATATGGAGATCTTCGTGAAATACGGTCTCTAAATTTACTGGGAAACATGTTTCCTATTTGCTTCACACATTCAAATGTCTGTTTTGTATGCAGCAGAAACCAATTTACTTGATATTCTGCATGGGGTTAATGTAATATGTATATTAATTTACGAAACATAACTCCGCAGTGCACGTGTGTATTTTGAACTTTAATTATTACAGTTATATATAATATGCATGGATTATATATTATGTTTATTGCATAATGCTTGTATCAGGTTTGGTAAGGAAGCCAACATTTCTACCAAGGAACACAGACAGAGGCCCCCCAGATGGATCAGAAGGACTGCCTGAAAAAAAGCCATACTATTTTACAAGACTCAGAAGCCCAGTAAAACTTCTCTACATCCTCATGCAGCCTCCCAACAGAAAATAAAAATCCTTTATTAAATAATGTGGCCCTTTGGGGAGACGTATATGACATCATCTGAACAAATGTATTTGATGAATAATGCATCAGGATGCACCACTCTGCGAGTGTGATTATGGAGCTTGCTGTGTGGGAGGCCTCCAAAATGGACAAATTTTCTACCTTCATTTTCTATTGGAAGATAAAGAGGTTCTTAGGTTTTCTGAAAAATGGGGAGGTGTATTTCCCTCTGAAACCAACAAGACCCTCTATGTGAGAAGGCTTACTCTTAAACTGGAGAGGTATTATGTTACTTTCAGAGCTGTTTCTCACTTATTTTTTTTAAAGAATCTATTCCAACCCAAACTAACTAAGACAAAACAACACCAGTATTGGGGGAAAATCAAATGAAAGAATCAGTTAGTTTCATAAGTCATAAAATTCCTTTTTTTTTCTTTTTCCCTCAGCTGCTTATTCTGTTAAAGTAGAATGCAGCAGTTATTATGTTCCACAATTACACCAATTTCATCAAATTTTAAGCAAAAATACACCTTGTATTACAGCACACGAGTAAGCTAAGGGGCTAAAGTCTGCATCTACACAATGTCTCTTGTGAATATGCGGGGAGCTCTGGGATGATCCTAGCACAGAGTAGAAAAACTTTGAGAAGTGGCTTCTAATAATATTAGTTGATTGATTTTTCTCTTCCTGCTATTGCAGGTCTTCTTTCTGGAAATCACAGGACAGTGCATTGTGAAGAATAAGATCAGCTTTTAACACATGTTTAAAAAAAGACACAGGCTTAAAAAAGAAAAGACCAACAATCTGAAAAATCCAGAAAATCTCTTCCTTCTTGTTTATCTAAAGAAATTAAAGATCAGGGAAATTCCCAAAGGTAATCAACATTTTGTATATTGTTTGCATTGGCTTGGGTTCGTATTTGAAGCTCTATATTTAACAAGCCATCCTGAGAAGGCTCAATAGCCATGGCTAATGGCAATGGAAACAATTTCCCCTTGTGGTGTCTGCGCTGGGGCTGCTGTCGCAGTAAACCCCGAGCTTTGATATCTGCCTGACACCATTCAGAAGCATTACATTAATTAGGAATATAAAACTGAGAACTATTGCTATGTTAATTGAAAGCTCCTACTGATGCCTGCTGGAGGCTCCCCCCATCTTTCTCAGGCACTGCAGCCTGTTTCAGCAGGATGAGTTACAATATTTGCAGAAGCTTCAGTTTTATTGCCATGAGATCGCTGCATGGAAACAGATGTTAGGAGGAGGCTCATCCCTCCGAGCTGTCCCGAAATCTGTGGCGCATGGCCTCTGGTGCTGAGGTCAGCCTTGAGGGTCCATCATTAGCACTCCAATGAGTTTAACTCCCTCCTCTGCCTTTGCTTTTCGTCTTGCCTGAGAACTGATGTGGCGTGCCCATGCTGCACAAGTTTTTGCAGGGGTGGGTGCTCTGCGCTGACCCATGGTCTTACCCAGGGGCTGCTCCTGACCCAGAGCCTGCCTGAGGGAGAACATCCCTTGTCTTGCTACCCCAGGGTTTCAAGAGCCAGCAGAGATTCCCCAGAAATATATGAAGGTGAATGCTGTCCACCCCCTAGACCTCTGTAAGAGCTTTACAAGATTTTTGGAGCCCCAGCTCAGCACAGAGAACACAGGGGCTTCACTCCAAATGAAACAGGAAGAACTTCTCCAGGCATTTTCACACTAGGAAAGTTCTTGGTTCAGCTAAAAATCCAAGCAGAGAAAGATTGAATGTTTCTGGGGTTTAATTGCAGTGTACTGAGTTACTGTGTCACACAGTAGTGTAGTACTTGAAATATCACTATGCTCTGCAGCAAGCAGCTGGCAGCTTTTCCACAGCGTGTGTGCAATGAGTTGTAATCGCCAATCTGATTTTAATAGACAATCTATCAGTGTTGAAAAGGAATAAAAAGAAAAAAAGGCACCCACTGTTTCTTTGGGGAAGACAGCAACAAATAAAACATGCAGGAACACTTTGTACCGAGGGGTTTTTTTAATATCATATAGGCTTTACAAGTGTAATTTAGAAAATCATCCAAATCACAACCTTTAAAAAAAAGTATTTCAACGGCTGATTAAGAACTTCTAGAAATAGAAGAAGTGAGAGTAAAATGTGGAAACTTGAGTTGCCACTCCTGTGGCAACACAGGTAAGACATCTGGGATATTTTCAAGCTTTGGTTTTCAACAGTGGGGAAAACATATGAAGTTAAAACTAAAGAAATAGATAAAGCTCCAAAATATGAACAAAAAGCACATTCCCATCAGAAAAGTTTTGCTTCACAGCCACTCTGGTTTGGTTGCCCCATGTCTTACTTCTTAATGTACATGAGAATTTTGTCAGTAAGGTACATGAACAATGACGCATAATGGGGGATTTCCCACCTTACACCCTGCACCCTCACCTTCTTCCCATTAACAGTGTGAGCTGGGAGATGTGGTCTGGCAAGGATGTCTAGTCAACAGTTTACTGGAAATAGAAGTACCTGAACTACACCTCTCTGTGAAATGTTGCACAAGCTTATCCAGCCTAAAATATATTTTGCTTTTTTTTTTGCCTAAAAATTATTGATATTTGAATTGTTACCAAAAAATCATTTTTACTCTCTCTAATTCAAAGAACGTGGCTACTGTGAAATCCTGTTTTATTTCTGTGAGATTCAAACATTGTTATTACAGATTAAAAAAAAAAAAAACAAAACATAGGCACTGAAAAAGAGCAAGCCCATCCTAACAGTTACAAGTAAAGAGCAGCCATGTGTAATCTAAATGACAGCATAAGCTAATGAAAAATGGCCCAAACTAGTTATGTTTCTATACTTTTGAGGGCCTGGATTTATTAGAAAGAATTTAGTTAGAATCTACAGAGTTCAATAAAGAGCTTTGTCCTGTTTCCAGTGGAATTTCTGCTCAATTTACTATTTCTGTGCAATTCGTTAAGTATGTTCTCTACTCTTGTACGCAGTTATTTTTACTTGATGCATTTTTCCTGTTCTTTTTCAATTACATTTCTAAACACAGTCAACATCATTGGCCTTCTTACTCAGAAGCCAAGCAAAATCCGTGAAAATTGTTGTTTCATCTTGCAGTAAACAGAATGGGTCAGAGATGAAGACTACTGCATCACCAGTGAACTCAAGGCAGATACACACAGGGCAAGCCTAGACCTCAGAAACCCCATGGTGTTGTAAGCCTCATGACAATATTACACTAGCAAAGTTATATTCTAATCTCAAATTTGTATTTTTGGTGGGAAAGGACAGATGCAAAAAGTTTAAGAGAAAAAGGTGTAAGAGTTATCTTGGACAGTGGGGGATGTATGAGCAGAATTAATGTTGTGTCCCCATAATAGCAATGGAAAGATTTCAAGTCGGAGTTTGAAAGTCATGTCGTATGTCAGCTCCACCAAAAAATCAGTCTTCATTCAGGTTAGGTAGTACCTGGCCAGGCTGAGGATGTGGGGCTGAACCCAGGGGAGGGACACAGCACTGTGATGGGCTGCCAAAGGCTGGGTCCCTGAGGCAGGACCCTCAGAGGCCAGACCTGGTGAATGAGGGCCACATAAAATGGGCTGCAGGAAATGTGGTGTTGCACGGCTACTGCCACACTTCAGGATCTGAGGTTAGGCTGAAGAAATGGACCAGTCCTTTCTCAGAAAAATAAATAAGAAGAAAATTGTAAGGTTGCTCTTCCCTACAAGTATCCACCTGAGAGGAGTAAATCACTAGTTCAAATCCCACCTCTTCAAGACTTGGAGTAGCAACATGGAGCAAATTCTCCACTTTTCCGTGGAAGGATATTAAGCATTTGAATAAATTGCAGAGCATTTAGGGGACAGGAAAGTTGCCTATTCACTCCTTTGGGGCCAAAGATCTTTGCATAAAAGACTGCAGTATTTTGTGAATAACCTAGTGAAATGTTCAGGCCTGGGACCTGGAGCCTGCAGGTAAGCACCTGCACCTCAAGATTGTGGAGTCATTGTTGGACTCTCTCTGGCCCAGTCTATAATAGCAACTCAGAAACTCAACTCTTTTTAAAAAGCATATATATTTAACTCTACATAAACATTAGGCAAGAATGACTTCACCCCTTGCCCTCACCAAGATGAAATGTTTCCCTATCTGGTACATCCAGTCTAGCTGTAAAATTTGGTTCTTACACCTTGTTTCTTCTCAGTGTCCTGAAGTATAAAATGCTATACAGTGATAGGGAATTGATCCTGTCTAGAGTTCAGCCCACACAATTCAACTGTCAACTTAACATTATTAAATGGTTCTTCCAGTCCACCAGGAAGTATTAGAGGGTTGTAGGTTAAAGAGCTTTTACAGTTATCTAGTGTTTAATTGAATGCGCCACTACGTGTATCACTTAGACATTTGTTGTCAGAGAAAGTATTAGCATATGCTTTTATACTGAGGGTACGCAGAGTGCCATGTGCCTGTCATATTTAATGTGGTAATAAATGTACAAGAGTATATTGAATTCTCATATTCATAAATGCAGTTGGATGGAAGGTGTGTACTTTGTTTAATACCCTTTACCAAGCACTTCTTAAACAATCAATATTTCATATGTCATAATTGCATTTTACATTTAAATTGAATGGCACTTTGGAGCAAATTGGAGTGGTAGTAAAACTCTGGCTCTTGGTTGAAGGGGTGCATTAGTCAGGGTAGCACTGGGGGATGACCGTGGATGAGTATGGATATTGGACGTGCAATATGTCTGACAGCACCAGCTGGTGGATCTGCCAGTGTTCGACCCACCTTGCTTCACACTGGGGCTCCTACCTGTAGCCTCCTCCAAAACAGCAGGCAGCTACCATCCAGAGGTTTACACCAACCCTGCTGAAGCCAGAGGATGTTATTTCACTTACTTCACCCACCTTTGGATGACCCTTCTAGTGTCAGCTATAGGTGAAAGTGATAGAGTGACTTTGACTCCCATATTTCTTATTTGAATTGCACATCACTGCTTTATTCACTGACAGCTTAGCTCAGTCCCAGCAGAAATCCCGAAGACCTTTTTCACCGGCTTGCATTGCATTAGGATGAGGCTGGACTATTTGGAACAAAGTGCCTATTGACATTTCAAAAGCATGATAAAGTTTCTCCACAACAAAAGATTATGCTCATTCAAAACATGGAACTGAAGAAGAACATACAAGGTACCGTGCACAACATCATGCATGAGATATTACTTAAACCACTCACACAACCACAGAAACAGCTTGAACCTCTCTGACTGTAACACTTGCTGTTTTGATTTGCTGGAGAGTTAATCCAGTCAGGAAACAGAAATAATACCACATGACTCGTCTAACTAACTGACCAGTGCAGCTGAAAATACCGATTGAATGCATTAACTGAAATTTCATAGCATTACCAAAAAAAAAAAAAAAGAGGGGAGAAAAAAAAATCAGTCAAACTGAAATTAGCTGTTGAATTTAGAAGAAAAACTGTGATTTTTCCTTCAGTTATTCATTCATCACTAGTAACAAGTTTTGTCACAACTGCAGAGATAAACGTGGCACCCTCATCACGAAGTTTAAACCAGTCTCAGGACACAAATGACTCAGCTGCAGTTCAAAGAGCCTCTTGTTTCTGTCAGACGAAGGCCAACAATATTTCACACAGGTTTTCTCATGTGAGAAATGTTAACATACACTCAACTGAGTCATTGTGGGAAGTTCTCTGAATATCAACTCAGTGCTCAGCAGCAATCAAATAAAAATTATACTGTTGTTAAGAAAGTGTAGGAAATGTTATTAAGACGCATTTTAGCTTGAACACTGTTCTTGGCCCCATCTCAGACTATGGCAAAGCACAAGAGCAGGAAGGATGCATGGAGCGCAGCATGGACAAGCACCCCTACAGAGACTAAATAAATTGTAATTTGGGGACCTGGCAGTTGGAAAAGTGTAATTGAAAGGGGTTGTGCAGCTATACCTACAAGAGGAAGAAGTGACTGGAGGAGGAACTTGCCATTGCAAAAGAGCTGTGAGCAGCCTCCAGCACAGCGAGGCATGGGTAGGGGATATGCCAGAAGGATTCTTTCCACACAGCGCTTTTCCCACACTGTTTGTTTTTTTTTTTTAATCTGTGGAAGTTTCTGCCACTGGATGTTGTGGAAGACAAGGTCTAGATGGAAAAAAGGGCCATAGGGGACTATGAAACACAGCAAATCTAATGAATCCTACAGCTCAGGACCTCCCTAAAGCACTGATGGCCAAAGCTGGGGAGGAGGGAGAGGATACAAGCTGTATGCCTGCATCATCACTATGTTTCTTGCTCATATTCCCTTGGTGTCCATTGTTAAAAGCAAGACAGTGAACTAAAAGACCTTCTGCTCTGACCACTGTGACTTCCCTTCAGTGCTTATGAAAGGCTTAAGGAGAAAATGCTTTTGCTTGGAGATGTCCTACTACACCTCAGGACAGAGCGGCTTAGCGCTAGGCCCTGATCATCCAGACACTCGCACGCAAGTGACTTCACACGTATAAGTAGCCCTATTAAATTCCCCAGGACTGCTCAAGTGCATAAAATTAGGCATGTGCAAAAGTGCTTCCAGGTGCAGGGACTTAGAAGGCACTTACTGCGGCCCCAGTTCAGCAAAGTACTTAAGCATGTGCTTAAGCCCCTGCAGAAGAAATTTGGTGTGTTTGGCTGAGCAGGCATGGCCTTGTGGCCGTGCTAAACCAGTGATTTACAAACATATAGAGCACAAGCAATAAAATCACAGGATATTTGTTTAAACTCTGATTAAATAAACCAGCGACAGGGCATAGCGTATGGCTTACATGTTGCAGGTGCCGGTTTATGAACTCCACTGACAAGATGAGAGAAGAATCAGAATTCTTCTAATACAGACATCTATTTCTGATCTTTCCTTTCACTGGGCTCCCTAATTGGGCAGAAATTATTTGTGGGCGTCAAGTTATCATAGTCATGATTGTATGCAGCTAAGGTTTTCCTTTCTAAAATCTCTTCCAGATCAATAGGATTAGGTGAGACTGTCATCTGAGTACTCTGATAAACAACAAGAAAAACTTTAAAAAACTCGCTGACTGCAGAACGGAGACACTTAAAACAGAATGTAGTGTTTAGCCCCAGGCCTTGGCAACGATTGAAACAAAATGTTTTGAAACAAAGCAAATTGGCATTTTGCTGACTTTTAATGTACTGTCTTTCCAAGCAAGACACCTGGTTCAACTACACAAAACATCTATTCAGAATTACAGTCTGAGCTTTTGTTATGCAAAAGGTAAATGAGGGCAACATGAACTCTGGGAGAGAGTCAGGTTTGGTGTTTTTTTTTTTTTCCTTTTTCCCTAGGGTAATCTGTCAAGAAGATACTGGTTGCTGACAGGAAACCAAGAGTCTTTTGAGGATGCATTGGTCTTTTTTATTTTTTATTTTTTTTTTTGGAGGTGGGGAAAAGAGGAGGGAAGAATCCAGTGGGGGGAAAAAAAAAAAGCACCAAGTCCAGTAAAATGCACTGGCTGTATTAACCAAAAGAAATGTTCCCATATTTGAATATCAAAGTTTATACCAATGATGCTCGTGCGTGTGTGTGGGCATGTGTGCATCCATGCAGGGTATGCAGGTATATAAGAATAGGGATTTGGGTATATAAGAAGCTGGAAAGGCACGTGTCACAGCACTGGTGGTGTGTTACTTTAACTCTGATGTTCTCAGAGACATTTCCTTAGGTCCCTCCCACATGGGGAGGGATTATGCTTTTATGTTTCCTTGCATGTCCGCTGGCTTGGGATTTTTGTGAGTTCAAATCATTCAAAGCTGATGGATCATCAAATTTATAAACCATAACGATGGACCTAATCAGAGTAACTGAGACTGAAACCCCATTTTTGATATTAAATGCATGGGAGGGCATGAAGTCAACAAAATCCTTGCCTGCTCATTCAGGACACCTCTTTCATCTTGAATTTCATTTGGAAGGGCACAGTATGTCATATCTTACTCGTGCTGATCAGAAGCCCAAAAAGCTTGACCAGTTTGAGCCCACGTTCCTCAAATTCCTCAAGTTCCTCAAGCTTTCAGGCAACAGAAAAGCAGTTTGATGCCCTCTTTCAAATAAAGCAGGGTGATTTTTCAAACAAAATGCTAACATTGCAAAACAAACAAACAAAAAACAAAACAAAACAAAACAAAACAAAACAAACCACCACCAAAAAAAACCCTATGTTTGGTCATCATATCTCACACCTCTAAACAAAATGCACAAATGGGCCTCCACAGCTGATGCAGCCCTTATTCCAGGCCTTTTGGATGTATCAGGAAAGGCAACAGTTGGGTGCATGCACCATGTGGTACTGCAGTGGGTTGATCACTGACGTAAATGGAGTTCCCTTTGCTGCTCAAGGACAGAGCCTCCCACTGACCAAAAGCTAGAAAAGATTTGCTTGGGAACGTTTCAACAGAAAACATTTTGCTAGGACTGCTGAATCAAAACCCTCTCAAGAAAGACTTGGCTTAGAAAATTTTCCCTACTTGAGAAAGGTATTGAAAAAATTAGGAGTTGTCTAAACGTCTCCCTTTGTACTTTCAAAGGAAAACTCTGGGTGGGGGGGAAGGGAGGTTCTCTTTAAAAGCACTTTTCATTTTGTAATATAAATAAAGCAATGTTTTAAAAAGTTAAAAACAAAATGAAAAAAATGTTTGAAGGTCATTAAATGAAACTTGTTATGTTTTGTTTTTGTAAGATACTTGATATTTTAACTATTTGTCCTGACTTCAATGGTGTTTTTTGTTGTTGTTGTTGTTGTTGTTGTTTTTCCTATTTCAAGATAGTAATATTCAAAATCTTAACAATTTCCCATGGGACAGAAAAAGCATATTCTACCCAACTCTACTAAAAATCACAGTAACAAAAAGACAATCCTGACTTTTATGTCTGGACAAGTTTTTTAGGTATGGTGAGCACAAAGAGGGTAAACACTGCTGTTTGGCGGATTCTTCAGGAAAATCAGATCTGCTCTGAAGCATATGGGTGGCAGATTCACCGGGCTGCAGGATGACAGGTCATGTGGCTTCTGTGATTTGGTTCTCCATGATAAAAAAGGTCTTACTACAGTAGTATACAGACAGCAATTTTGCTACACCCTTCAAATGGTTATTAATTAAGGCAAGAAGGCCAGTTCCTTTTTCTGGTGGCTGTCTCGAACGTCATTACTTAATTACAAACATGAGAGTGTTGCAAAGTGCTCCCATAACAAAGTGGCAATGCCACATTTCCAACAAGGTGGGGAGAGAGGGATGGCAGTAGGTAGCTCAGGCATCAAAGCAGGGTTTCCAGCTCCAGCCTAGCTGCCCCAACAACTGCCAGCACCTGGCAGCCCTCAGCATCTATCCCCCAGCCCTTTCTTCCCAAAGCTCCTCTGACTCCATTCCTGCTTCAGGGGTCCCCAGGCTTCCCAAGCCGTTCTTCTGCTTCACAAAACCACAGTTACAGCATGGCTGAGGCCGGAAGGGACCTCTGGAGGTCACCTGGTCCAACCCCCTGCTCAAGCAGAGACATCTAGAGATGCTTGCCCAGGACCACATCCAGATGGCTTTTGAGTATCTCCAAAGTTACACCAAACCTTGTGCATGGGACCCCGCTATCCTATCGCAGCAGTGCCTCCAGCCCCATGCAGCTTTCCTGTCTCAGAGCCACTCCAGCTTCCCTTCCCACTGGTGCCTCCACCCATCCCAAACTCCTACCTCGTGGCCCCAGCACCTTCTCCTGCCCCCTGCTCCCAAGCCCTCTCCCCCAGCTCCCCAGGTCCACTTGTATGAGGACCTACCTCCCTTGCTCCAAGCTCTCCCCCTCCCTGAAGTCTCTCCCATCTCCCATCTGGCCTCAAATGCAGCAGATGTTTAAAATTAATATAATTAATCCCATTCTCCTTGTGCTAACCAAGACAAGTGCAGGCACTAATTCATGCTCCTGTCTCCTTGATGTAATGCTTGCTCTTGGCCCCCAGCCCACATCCCTTCCACTGTAGGGCTGTTCTGCTTTTGGCCCCTCTCCCCAACCCATGGCCCCACCAGAGACCCTTGGGACTGCCGTTGTGTGCAGGGCTCGGCTCTGCCCCACAAACCGCGGGCTGCTGGCCATCCCGGGACTGCCTCAGCCGGCCAAACCTGCCTCCTTGCCTCCTCGTGGAGCCAACACGGCCGCCTGGGCTCCTGGCAGCGATTTCCCAAATCCAGACAGGAGCTGCAGCTAGCACTCCACCTGGATCAAGCCTGGAGGGAAGAAAAAGCGGACATGTCTGGGAAAAAGGAGCTTTATGGTAATTCTGCAGCAGGCACCCAGACTTTTAGGATGGGAGCCGATTCTCTAGAGGCTTGAAAGGGAACGAGGAGCCCAACATCCACGGGCAATGGCAAGTGCAAACACAGCAAGCAGAGGGTTAGGCTAGTCCCATTCTGCCCGGTCAGATCCAGATCTCACACCACATGGATGCTGTCCAAGACAACAAATTACAGTGTAGTCTTTACTCTGACTCATGGCCCTGGGCTGGCCATGGCCATGCCTGCAGGGGTAACAGGTTCCTTGGGGTGGGCGTGGAAAAGCAGCGCTTCTCCGGAGCACCCTCACAAGAAGCAGGTGAGGGTAAGAGGTGTGAGAGAACCAAGGCTGCATCCTCATCCCTCACTTGGGACCTCCTTCCTCTCAGCTGTGATAACATACTAGAACCAGCATTGTGCAGGCATCAGATCCACAAGCTCTGACACGGGCATCCCTGAGACCTGCCAAGAACACCACCAAGGGCATGCATTCAAAAGACAAGAGAAAATGAAACAAAAGAAAGGCCAAGGGAGACTGAAATGCTCTGAATGCTAACAAACAAGTAAGAAACATCACTTCCCTTACCAAAACAGAGTAAATGTGTGAAACCAGGCTATGGTTGAGTGAGTGATGCTGAGGATTCCAGGCGTACTGGTCATACGGGGGGCCACCAGAAACCTGTGACCATGGTGGCCATCTCCTCTGGTGTCCAGCAGGGCCATGGCCCCATCACAAGAGATAAGGACGGGCACAGAGAGCTGGGTCACGCGCCGGAGCTGCACTGCGTGCACGCCTGGAGCACACCATCTCAGACCTTTGGGCTGGGTTTATTGTTTGGCAGAATGGAGGTGATAATATCTGCCTCACAGGGGAGTTGTGAGGCTTATTAATGCTGCGCCTAGTGCTTTGAGATCCACAGAGTGAAAGTCCTTTATGACTATTTTATTGTTATTGTAGGGAGATCAAAGTAGCAGCTCTAATCTAATGCCATCCCTTTTATGTTCATACCACCCACTTGTGTGCAGAAGTCAGCCCGGCTGTGGAGCATCTCCTCTGCCTGCTGGCCTTCCAAGACGGTGAGCAGTTGTTTGTCGGGGAGGTTTTCCAGGGTAACTGGCTGCTAGTCAGTCAGGGCTTGAACCTTGTAAAAGAGTGAGGGCAAACACCAAATTGCATTACAGCTTAGCGGGGCTGGAAATAAACCATTTAACTCCTTATCTTCTCGAGTTCAGAAGATACGTGTGGCTGGCCAAAAATGTGTGGTACCAAGCCAGTGCTCTATTTGAAGGCATTTTAACTGATTGATGTTCAATCTTTGGTCCTTTCTCTATGCACAGACAGTGTTCTTGTAGGCACAGTTGTATATACAGATATATATATATGTTTGTAAGTCACAGAACAGGAGAAAGCAAATGTGTAACTCATGGATTTTCCTCATCCTGTTTGAAGGAGCTAGTGTCAGAATCTGATCTAATCCCAAAGAGATTTTTCTTTTCCTGTAAGGAAAAGCTACTGCTGGGAATCTCAATTTATTAAGTGTATGCACTTGTTTCTTCTTGGACATCAATTTCACAAAGTGCCTGAATGTGTGAAGTGTACATGAAAGTTCTAAGATGTCAAAGGGTGACAGTAAGTGCTCTGTTGACGGGATACTGTGTGGTCCAATTATTACTGAAAAAGAAAAGAAAAAAAAAGGAAAGGAAAGGAAAGGAAAGGAAAGGAAAGGAAAGGAAAGGAAAGGAAAGGAAAGGAAAGGAAAGGAAAGGAAAGGAAAGGAAAGGAAAGGAAAGGAAAGGAAAGGAAAGGAAAGGAAAGGAAAGGAAAGGAAAGGAAAGGAAAGGAAAGGAAAGGAAAGGAAAGGAAAGGAAAGGAAAGGAAAGGAAAGGAAAGGAAAGGAAAGGAAAGGAAAGGAAAGGAAAGGAAAGGAAAGGAAAGGAAAGGAAAGAGAAAAGAGGAGAAAAGAGAAGAAAAAAAAGAGAAAAAAAGAGAAGAGAAGAGAAGAGAAGAGAAGAGAAGAGAAGAGAAGAGAAGAGAAGAGAAGAGAAGAGAAGAGAAGAGAAGAGAAGAGAAGAGAGAAGAGAAGAGAAGAGAAGAGAAGAGAAGAGAAGAGAAGAGAAGAGAAGAGAAGAGAAGAGAAGAGAAGAGAAGAGAAGAGAAGAGAAGAGAAGAGAAGAGAAGAGAAGAGAAGAGAAGAGAAGAGAAGAGAAGAAGAAAGAAAAGAAAAGAAAAGAAAAGAAAAGAAAAGAAAAGAAAAGAAAAGAAAAGAAAAGAAAAGAAAAGAAAAGAAAAGAAAAGAAAAGAAAAGAAAAGAAAAGAAAAGAAAAGAAAAGAAAAGAAAAGAAAAGAAAAGAAAAGAAAAGAAAAGAAAAGAAAAGAAAAGAAAAGAAAAGAAAAGAAAAGAAAGAGTATGCAATTTCATGTCCAAACCTGAATGAAAAGGAGGAAAAACATGAGCTCTATAGAATAAGTCATACTCCCATTCCTGGAGTAAGACCAAACCCCATGGCAGATATGTTTATTTTAATACTTTTATTGTGTTATATATTACTCTAAAATCTGTTCATTTGAAGTTCAGAACCAGAGTGTACAGCTCCTGGAAGCAACCTAATTCTCCACTTGTGCAGCTATTCATACCTGCCTCGGTACGAAGTATAGTTTTGTCTGGGTAATGGAGTTTTCTCTTCAGTAACTGAACTGAAAAGTCATAATAACAAGGATTTAAGAAAATTAGTTGTCCCATAGTGGAAGTGTCTTGATTCTTGTCAAGACCCAAAGCAGTGTGTTTTATTTTGGATCTATCTCATAAGATTCTGCTGAGCCAAAACTAAATGTTTGGGGTGGGGGTGATGTTTTCTTTCAGGTTACTTACACTTTGTAGTAAGAAACAAAGGAAAACCAAACTGTTAAAACAACAACAGAAAATCTTTTTAAATGAACATGTAAGCAAGCCGAAAACTTTGGAGTCTCTCTTCAGCAGTACTGAAACAATGCATTTTGACTCTGGAAATTTCTCTCTCACTGCTTTTAACCTCATCTAAAACTAATCACTGAATTCAACTCAAATTTGTGAAGTTTCAGACTGCCCAAGCCTGTGTTTCTGATTCATTTTTATTTTGCAGAGAAAACAAGAACATGTGTTTAAATGCTTTTTTCTAAATAGAAAACTTAAATAACTTGCTACTTCAGGATTTATCACTTACATCCTCATCCATCAGAAAACCCAGGCCCTACTTCATGAAGTGAAAATGTTCATATATCCTGGTGACAATAAATGAGACCCTGAAGAGTGCAGGAACATCCTGTGAAAATATGCAGGCAACCAAAATTCACATTTTCCACTGGAAGAGTAATGTCAGGATTTTTTCAACTATTCATACATTTCAAACAAAAAGGTGCACAGCTGCTCGCCCATGACCACTGGGGCACTGCAGGGCAACACACCAGCTCTAGGGCAGGTGTGAAGCAGGGCATAATTGTAGTGAGAGGCTTCTCCATATGGCTTATTTCTAAACACTCCTGTACTTCCTTTCAGTGCCCCTGTCAACTACTATATCTGTGTATATTTCTCGTTCATATATCTAAGTATATTTATATATATAATCTATCCTACAGCGCCAATACCCATTTTTAACACTCACCATGTCCCCTTTTTGCAAAAATAAATAAATAAATAAAAACTAAAACAAATAATCCCTACATGACTGTCAGGTCTAAGCCCTCGACCTTAAAGGATTCCTTTGGTACCTTTTTGAACTAGCATTCAACATTAGCAAATCTTGCACTAATACCCTTAATGATTCATAGCCTTTATCTGTCTCTTTAGGGTGAGATTTCCTAAAGTCCTGAGTGTTTGCTGACCCCCCCTCTCCCAGCAAGGTCTGACTTCAAAAACATGAGAGACAGGCCAACACAAGCTGCTCTCAAAAACCCCACCTTCATCTCTTTGACTGGTATCCCCACCCCATCTGAGCATCTCCTGTTATCCTCAGCAGCAGCATATGCCAGCTGCAGGAAGCACAGTCCTGACTTGCACGTACAGTAAATGCTCCCAGGGAATAATATGCATCACTGACCTGATGTACGTACAGCATTTCAACAAGTCATTGGTCAGAATGACAGCAGTATTTTAAGGATGATTGTAGGAGTACATCAGAGAAATTATTCCCCTGCAGGGACGGGTGCCACTCCTATGTTATAGGTGAGAAAACGTCTTTTTTTGGTTCTTTCTGGTTTAAAAAGTCAAATAGATTTGTCAGCATGCAGTGCCCTGGGACTGCCTTATCCTTAAAAGGAGAACAAGCTCATTTTTCCTGTGGTTCAGCAATGAGGTCTGTGTGTGTGTGTGTATTTTTTTTTCCCATGGTGGCCTATTTACGTGATAAAAATGCCTCATCATGGTAAAATACAAAACAGGACCTTCCTTAAAATCCCACCCCCTCTCCTGGGGTGTTTGCCTCATCCAGCTCTTTGGAGATCAGGGTGACTCATGTAAACTGTATCAACATAGCTCATCTTTTTTTTCTTTTTTTTTTTTAAACTTCATTTTCAGTGCTTGAAGAGAGAGGAAAATACTTGTGAAGCAGTGCTGGGTGGAAGCAGGAGGAGGGGTGCTGGCGAAAAAGTGCCTGCCGGCTCTGCTACAACAGACGTGAAAAGCCAACAGTGTCTTCCTCATTAAGACATTTCAGCTTGCATCTACTTACTGCTAAATGCCCTGGGTAGCTTATGTGAGGGTGGCATGAGCAGCATGGAGACTGAGATCTGGCCTCTCTGCAAAGCAGGGCACTTCCATCACAGATGGTGCCCTAGCAGAAGCACTGGGAGCTTTACAAGTGTCGTCTCGATGGCTAGTCATCGCCTTGCTGCCTCAGCCAAACCACAGGTCCTGTCTGTAGGCATGCCCTTGGCCAGCTCCAAAGGCAAAGTGAGCCACCAAGAAGGATGTGAAGAAAGGCCTGTCCTATCCAAACAAGTGTCCTAACTGTGGGGACAGTACTATGGAGACTCTTTCTCCTTCACCCTCTTTGCAGACTTTCTCTACTTTTGATTATAGAATCATAGAGTCACAGAACAACTTGGGTTGGAAGGGATCTTGAAGACCATCCAGTTCCAACCCCCCTGCCCTGGGCAGGGACACGTCCCACCAGACCAGGTTGCCCAAAGCCCCATCCAGCCTGGCCTTGAGCACTTCCAGGGATGGGGCATCCACAGCTTCTCTGGGCAACCTGTGCCAGTGCCTCACCACCCTCTGAGTAAAGCATTTCCTCTTAACATCTAATCTGAATCCCCCTTCTTTTATTTTTAGTTGATGAGAAAATCTCTGATGCAAGAACTTTCTGGCAAATCAGCACTTCTTGGAAAAAACAAAACAAAACAAAACAAAACAAAACACATCCACGCTCCTGTTTAGTAGCAATCCATCCTTGTCCATATGTGGTCCTGCAGGCACAGAGCTGCAGCTACAGCTGCACCCCACTTCTGTCCTTCCAAATAGCATTGTTATATATGAATAGGATTTCAGAGGACTTTGACCCAGTATTAAGATTTATGGAATTTGTGCAGCTCTTAAATGCATTTTTACAGAAAAAAAAATATAATTTAGGTTCCAATAAAATAGTCTCTTCATGGTATTCATTTGCTGTACCTAGTAATCTTGAGAAAGACTTATCTTCATGCTTGACAGAAATCTGCCATATTAGTGACCTCATTGCAGGGTGGGTGTCTGCAGTCCTTGCCATTCACTTACCTGTTACTGATAAAAGTCCCCTACACACCTTGTGGTACGGTCCCCTGATCACTCCACATCGATAAATTCATCTTGCTTGGTTATCAGGCTGTCCAAGGGAAGCTCTGTGTGTCTGTGCTCATGTATGCCTTTGTATCTATCACTGAAAAACTTTTGCATTACAATAAAGATTTTTCATGGGGCACAAGTTCCTCTGGAAAATAAAACAAAACAAAACAAAAGCAAGCTGATTTGCTTTCCCCCAATCCACCAGGACCAAACACTGTGTGCTTACCCCACTTCATGGGGGACAGATAACCAGTGTACCAGTGGACTCTGGGTATCCAGCTCACCCCCTGTCCCCATGGTGTGCCTCAGTAGAGTTATTCTGCCCATGAAACTATCCCTGTGTTGTGATTTTCTCAAGCCCAGTATGCACCAGTTAAATATGAAAGATTAGGTCCTCAACAGAGGAAAATCAAACTAAAGTTGGCAGAAGTCACCTGAAGAGCCTTTTCATCTGCATTTCTGGTTTCTTGGGATGAATTGACAAGAAACCACTTTTCAGTCCAAGAGTACCCGTGAAAAAGGAAAGCCATGCAGGGAAAGTGGCAGGAAGGACTGGAGAAAGAGATGAGAGGGAATGGCTCAAATACATGTGAAAAGCCAAACAAACAAACAAACAAACAACAACAACAACAACAGCAAAAACTTAAGGATGTTGCCAGAATTGATATCCCTATATATTTGTTTTTAAACCATCCATGTCTACATTTTCCCAGAAGGAATCCCTGGAGGCTGTTAATCAAGGCTAAACTACTGGTGTGAATCAGTTGAAGTTCACACCATGCACTTCTCAGGATCATCAGCCGCTCCCATAGAGAGGCAGTGAAGAATCCTGCCCAGCACCTTCCATGGGAATGCTCTGGATTTGGGTTGCTGATGGAATGCGTTAAATCTGTCCTGAAGGAACCCAAAATGAGCATTCATAAAGTAGTTATGGGAAGAAAGTCAGTGGTTTTTTTTTGCCTTGTACAGTATGACATTGTTATCACCATATTTTCTATTTTACTCTAAAATAGAAGCCAAATTTTGCTCTCCTTTATTAACTTCACTGTATAAGATATATTTACACTAGTTGAACAACGTGAGAATAATGTAGAATTGTATTTCTACATCAAATTAAGCAAAGACACTAATGGGTGGGTTGCATGCAATAAATATATAACAAAAATAGAGAAGTAAACAGAATCAAACCTTAAGCTGTAGCCCTGGACCCACACTCTGATACCTTTCCTCACCCTCACTTTATTCCATTCAGCTTTATGATAATGAAAGAGATGAAATGCAAAGACCAGAGTTAAATCCTGACTTTGCCATAACTCACAGCATCTGGTTCATCGTGGATGGCTCTTTCTGTTCCTCTCCACAGTCATGCTGAGGATTTGCAATGCCACTGCTGACTATGTGACCCATTTATTATCTCCACACGTCAGTGTGCTCATTTTTTGTTAATTTAACCAATGAAAGATGTAGCCCTATATCACAAAACTGAAATGAGGGAAAGTGCTTAGCTGGATCTAAGAAAAATGCTGGCTAGATTCCTCCCTGGGAAAACAAAATAAGGCTCTTTATTTTCAGCATCAGGTTTATCACATTCTTTTTCAGACTGACAAAACCTCCCTTACCACGTTTACAGTTCCCACATTGTGCAACAAAACTTGCTCTGACTCATCTGCACAAATCAGTCATTTTTGGATTGAAGTCTCATTTTTGCAGATCAAGTTGCAGTGAAGAAACATCAGAGTCCTACAAACAGCCAACCCAGACTTTTCCCAGAAATTAGTCCTTGCAGACTGTCAGCTAGACTTGGTGCTCCTGCCTGATACATTAAGCGTTTTCACACTTTTATGCATTTCTCCATGAAGTGTTTCTCTCCTTTCCCGCCAAGCCCCACCACAGTGCATGAGTAAGGACTCACCACCACCCAGCTTGCACCTGCCTCCTGTCCATCCTGCCCAGTGGCTTCTAGTTCCTTTATTGGAAAAGATCCACATCCATCCGTTCTGCAATGCTCTGTGTCACCTGTCTCTGCTACACTAAAGGGTCCTGAATCGACTGGTTGTTCTTTGCACAGAGGCTGTTTGACCTTGATTGATGATCCTTGCTGCCCTCCTGCATGTCTTTTTGTGCCTTACTATGGCCTTTTTTAAGAGGGACAGCAGGACTGCTCACAGTATTCAAGACAAGGCCACACTGAGGTTTTACACTGACTAGTAGTGACAGTGGTTTGGTGTGGTTCTTCCTTTCCCTGGGCATGGAGCTCTTATTTCCACAGCACTGTTGCCTCAGGACTCCGTTCCTGGACAGTCACAAGTGACTCAGAGCCCAGCACTGCGTTTTTAAAGTTAGGATTTTATTTTATTATTTTTTTTTCCTGTGGTGTCATCACTTTACGAAGTCGAAATTCATCTGCCATTGTTACCTTCAGCTTAACTTCATTCTGCGAAGTATGAGTTGCTGTATGTGTAAGGCAGAGGGAGAAGGAGAACAGTTCAGCAGTGTTCACCATCACAATGTCTGCAAATGTCTTTAGCAATTGCCTGGTGGTCATGCATTCATAGTAGTCTAATTAATCCTTTCCATTGCCTAACATCAAATACAGACAAGTGTACTAGTTTCAAAGTCAGATTTTATTTTATTTATTTTTTTTAAAAAGAAAACAACTCACCAATGACTGTTTGAGATGTGGGGGCAAGAAACAAATAATTAAAAGCAATTGATGCCATACCAGCTCTTTGTCTGTGAGCAAAGCAAATTATCCAGGGCACACCATTTTCTTCTGTTTTAAAAGTGTGTGCACAGGAAAAAAAATAATCACTATATAAGATCATTTTGAAATAGAGGTACAATTTTTTTAATATTGTTGAAGTATTTTTCACCTCTTTCTCAATGTTTTTGAATTTTTGAAACTTGCATTGTAAAAGTCACCATATTTCAAATTTTGAAATCCCTGTAGCCAGCAAGAAAGAAAAAGAATGCATTTTAAATTACAAGTGCCAGTCTTAGCTAATAGTTATGTTGAAACTACATACAAAAGTTCTCAACATACTCAGAAAAGGCATCGGAATGAAGGTATAAAAGAATTGAAAGTAATTTGTGGTGCTCATGAGCAAAAAGGGGCAAAAGTCATTGCTCACAAGGGGTTTGCTTGTTGATGGATGGACTGAAGATCAAGGCTATGAGTCATTTAAAGCAAAGGATCAGAGCTTCCTCAGCAAAAGGAGAAGGAATCGCATAATCACAGAATGGGTTGCGTAGGAAGGGACCTTAAAGACCACCCAGTTCCAACCCCCACCATGGTCAGGGACACCTCCCACCAGACCAGGTTGCCCAAAGCCCCATCCAGCCTGGCGTTGAATGCCTCCAGGGATGGGGTATCCACAACTTCTCTGGGCAACCTGTTCCAGTTCAGTGTGTGAGGAAATTGGAGCTCCTGTTTGCTGAGGGAAATGGAGAGATGTATCAAAATAATCAACCACAAAAACATTGCATTTTCAATCCATGGCTTTGGAGATAAATGTGGGTTGTTCTCTTTTTCCCCCAAAGAGATGTGTATGACCAAGAAACTGACTCCAGTGCTCTCGGTTGTAACTCAATAAAGGATTAACAGCAATTATCAGGGATAATGATGTCCCTTACAAATCAGAACTTCCAAACTGGCATAAGTACTTTCATTGTAAAATGAGTGAAAACAAGCAGAAAATTTCACTTCACACCAAGCACATCAGCCTGCTTTCAAAACGCTACCTTGCCAGGTTCACCTCTCCTCCTGAGGAGCAAAAGGTTTTGCTAGAAAAGCCATGCTGCCCTCTTACATCCATCGAGAAAGCACTTAGGGACAGATCCTTGCAATTCCTTCCCAAAGCCAGCAAAGCATGGCCAGCTCCACAGCAAAGCCCAGTTTTTGCATACGGGGTTGAGCACCAGGTCCTGAGAAACAAAGGTCAGTGTCATCCGGTTTTAACCGCCCCCAGTGCCTGCGAAGTGTACGCAAGGTTAACCAAAATTTACCGTAACTCATATGTTAAGTGTCTCTGAAGCTGGCCGCCCACACAGGAAGCTTCTTGGAGCAGGTGGTCAGCAGGGCCCTCTGGTCGCGCCGATTCCGCTCGCCCTGCTTGTGGGCTGCTGACTCACTGCCCAGCTACGAGCCCCAACAAGAGGCTGTCAGATAAAATGAGAGGCAAGAAAATGAAGAGGACAAGGTGAAGAAAGCAGTGATCCCGGCCCATGTCCTCAGTGGAAGAGGAGAATGAGCAGGAAACAAGGCCCTGTTGTGCTGGGCTGTGCTCCTCCTACTTGCACCTGGAGGAAAACCATGGCACGGTGGCAGGCCGCGGCAGGCGAGGGGACGGCTGTCGTTGTCATGCCGTTCTGCTCCTCACCTGCCAACAAAAATTGCCTTCTTTTGGAGCATATGCCAAGGGGTAATCCAGGCTGAAGCTGCTT
The DNA here is from genome assembly GCF_964211835.1 of Anser anser. Lineage (NCBI taxonomy): Eukaryota > Metazoa > Chordata > Aves > Anseriformes > Anatidae > Anser > Anser anser. Next base: position 113,834,553 of record NC_139720.1, on the reverse strand, counting down.
GCTCCAACGTACTAAAAATGTTGAATATCTTACCGAGTAACTGCTTCAAGATTAAAGTTGTATGAATGCTGACAGAGACTATTCGTCGTGCTGTTCTTTATTTTTATTTTTTCCTTTATCACTTTTCAGAGCTAAGAAGCTCATGACTGTGGAAAAAAACCCTACTGAACTGGAAAAAGATTTGCCGCTCATTTGTCAGCCTGAAGTTTTGTGTAAGTAGTACTTTCAAGTCACTCGGTATTATTAAAATAGATGCTTTTATTTCAGGTCCTGTTAGAAATTGCAGATGGAAGGGTAACGGAGGAGAAGCTGGTTTGAGGAGAGAACCCTGCAGTGGTGAGAGCGATTGTGGACTGTGATTGCCAGCCCTGAGCTTTCCATGCTCCCCTCTATGACTGTAATGTGTCCATACGACCACCGAGCATGGTGGCTCATCTAGCAGCCAAGGGGACCCCGCTCGTGTCCTTAGGCTGGTTCATGATCCCCTCTGGAAGAAGGAGGGCAAACAGGAGGCTGGGGGGCAGAGGCCGAGGAGGAGGTGGGTGCAGCAGCACTACGCCTTCCTCCCAGGCATCCCTCTGTGGTGGGGGCCGTTGCGTCAGTGGGGACCTTCTTCTTCTAACCCGAATTTAAGGTCTGCCATCACCCTACCAGTCCTCTGAGGAGCACGGTCAGGTCCAGCCTCCGACCAACCATGATATTGATTTGGTTTCTGTTTTCTTTCTTGGCAGAGTCTTTTTTCCCTTGCCACGTCTCCTACTGCTTTCTCAGCAGCACTCATTTTATTACCTCCCATTTATTTGGCACATAAACCCCTGCATTAATGGTGCTTTTGATTTCTGTTGAAAAAGAGGAAAAAACAGTCACATTTCCTAAAAGGGAAGTTTTTGTTCAGAGAGAAGAAAAGGCATCCTGAGAGTGCATGCTGTAAACTGGGTCTGTCTAGATGATTCACCGTGGTTGCCAGCAGACATACCTGTGCAAACACACACCCTGAAGTATTATAAATTAGTCTAGTTGTCTAACACACTCGCTGAGTGCCTAATACTGCTAGTAAAATATGTCCTGGCTTTGCTAGCATGGGAGGATGTTGTAAGATCTGATCTGAAGCCAGTTTAACACAGTGAGCTTTAGATCTGGGTTTAGATGGTAACAAAATATTCCAAAATAGCTCTCATTCAGCAGCGGACATCAAACTGCTGGGACAGCTCTTTTCATGCTTAAGGTGGGGTTTAAATACCCTGCAATATCAGAGTCTATATGGTCAGTGATTGATGCTGAGAGCCAGCACCTTCCTTTCCAGATTCCCTGATTTTGTGTTAAAATCTATGGGCATGAACCATAAACGTCTGCCAGTGCAGCAACACAGTTTAGAGGTGTGAACTCATATGAATTTTTATACCACGATGGTGTGTTAGCTGAGCTATACCAGAAAAAAAAGCAAACCCTGCAACCATAGTAGGAGCTTTTCCTGCTATTAAAATCATTATGAAGAATAGCTCCTTTTCTACAGTAAAGTTTTGTTGGTAGATCAGGACCACATAATCATTTATTAAACCTAAAAATGTAGGAAGCCTAGTGGTGATCTATAGCAAGGTAGGGATACCAGGGAACCCCTTCTACAATATGTTATGTTGGTGAAAAAAAAAAAAAAAAAAAAAAAAAAAAGGTCTTCCTCTTTTGGAAAAAGTGCTATATTTCCAAGTACTCATAGCCTGTGATTCCACTTCCTTCAACTATGCAATGCATTCTAAAGGTGTATGCATTCACAATGCATTCACAAAGGTGTAATAATGCACCACTACAGAAATCTCTTTTATTTGTACGTGCTGCAATATAAAAGGAAATTTTCAAATGCTCTTTCCACATTCCCCAATCACAAGTTGCATTGCAGCCTGTAAAACAACCATCCATGCAGTGCTTTCCAAGAATATTTTGCATGACACATTTTCAGGCAGAAGGCTATTACTTGAAAGCCTGTTTGCATCAGTGGTCTTTTACATCTTGTTGGAAACTAATGTGCTTGGTTTTTATTTTCACTAACTTCAAAACCATTGCTGTGCCTGCATGCTCTGCTACAAGTAGCTGGCAGATCTAGAAAATGGCAAACTGAAAGATTTCAGGAATACAGATTTCCACCCACATTTTAAGCCATCTGTCAGATCTTGTTTACCTGCCCGTGCTCCTTTAAGCCAGTGTAAATAGCTCTATTGCTCAGTGAGGCAGACTCAGCTGTGGTTACACTTCAGTCACAAGCAGCCAGAGTTCGAAGGGTTCGAAGGCGCTTTGAAGCAGTTAGCTTGCTCAGCAGAGCAGTTTTGCCACAACCACGCTAGGCTTGCAGACGAGCTGCTTGATGCTTCTTGAGTGCACCTCAGAGTCCCAGCGAGCTGCGTGCTGCTGCAGGAGCCAGCCCCACGCTGGTACCCAGCTGAACGCCTTAATTACACACGAGCTTCTCTCCATCCCGCTGTAGCAGCTGGGATAAGGCTCCTCCAGCCTAATTTGGCCCCCTAACAGGGAGGCGCGTGGTTATTCTTCCCAGGTCTGGCAGCTTGTCTGCAGCCTCCTTCCAGAGGTACACGCCATCCAGGGAGCCCGGGTAGTTAGCTAGGACTACAGCCCCCTCTCTACGCAGCTGAAGTTAGGTGAAATGAAACCTTCCCTTCATGACTTCTGAAACTGCAGGACCTAAGTGGTTCCAGAATGGGGACCTTTCAGTTCTTGCTATATCTTTATTTCACCACAATACCCAGATTGGAAACACATTGCAGGGATTGTTTGGGGCATATGTTAGTGTCAGATCTGTTCTGTGAGTTTCTGAAATTTGGTATTCCCATGTTTGTAAGACAAGACAGCAGTTTCTGCATTAAGTTTTGGCTTTGATAGTTTGATGCTGTCTCTGAAGCAGATGGGTATTCAGCTCCATATGTCATCCAGAGCTTTGTTTTGAAAACACCAGAATGAAAAAAAAAAAAAAAAAAAAAAAAAGCAATTTCAGTCAGATTTTATCCTGCATCATTGACCATCACTAAAAAGCAGAGCAACATTTAATAATTTTGTGAGTGAATTTGAACCAGACCAATATATCTTCCAGGTATGTCTGCAGTATTAATGGGTAAAGAAATTCATTTGAAACTTTCTTATTGAAAAATGAATATTTTGCAATGCTATAACCTTCCGGGGCGTTTAAATTGGTTTTGCCACATTGCTCATATCAAAGAGGAATTGAAAAGCTGCATGACTCTGATGTGTCCTATTTGAGATGACTTCATTATAACTTCCTTCCATTATAATTAAAAAACATAAAAGTAGTTTTTAAAAAGGACTTCAACTACGGAAGACTTTTCTGCTTCTGAGTCACCTGGAAGAGTTCATTATCCAAAATATATAGTTTTGACTTGTTCACACAAAAATCTCTCCAGCAAATTCTGGTGACATAAAATTGTGTCTCTCCCTGTTCCATATATTTGGGGATTGCCACAGAAAGGAGAAATAATTTTGTTCTATCTTCAGCCAAAAATATATCTATGGTGTGTTATGTTCTGTCTTCTGGTCCTCACAGCTCCTTCCTTCATTTTTGGCAGCATTTTCTCCCCGGCGCACGGTTGTGGCACCCAGCTGTGCATCCTGCCCCATTGCAAGGACAGCTGAGTTGAGAGTGAATCAGCAACACAAACACCATAGTTACAGAGAGGTGGATTAAGACAAATCCTCTCTGAATTTGGCTTTTCTGCGCTGACAGCAGGAGCCAACCCCTGAGCCTCCCAGGCACCCGTGCAGCAGGAGCGACAGACAGCTGAGGACAGACGCTCATCAGATGCCTCTGGCCAAGCCTTCCTCTCTCGCTGCTTAGTCATTAGCATCGGTTAACAGAGCTGTAATTACCTCTTTTTGCAGTGTTGTACGAGGCCTGGCAACACAGTGTTCAGATTTTAATGTGAGCCACAGAGCGTGCTTGTAACATGATTGTATATCAAGGGCAGCCTGAGCACCCAGCCTGATAACCACCCTGCTCAGCTCTGGTCTCAACAGGGAAGAAACAGAGGCCCTTAAAAGTTAGCTTTTCACCAGTAACTAAAAAAAAAAAAAAAAAAGTATACGTATCCATTTTAAACCAATACCTTTCGTAAGAAAACTGGGAGCTGAAGGTCATTTTGTTACATTTTATTTTTAAAAGACTAGTTAAAGATTTTGCACACATGCGCACACAAGCACACATATTTGTTTTAATTATTAATCCAGACAAACTAAAGATTATGTCGTCGCATTAAAGGCTAATGTGATGAAAAGATCAAGGCATTTAATGAAGTGCAAAATTCATCCTACTTATGAAAAGAAATGTTGCTCTCTCCAGGGAAAACTCTGTACAGAAAATGTGGCTTTTTAATGAAAGTTATTTGTGTCTGTTTAATATTCTGGACCATGAGAAAAGATTTGTTGTTGTGTTGTTCTGGCACATTAATAGCGTCGAGTGCAGTACCACTTCATTTTTTCTAACAACTTGAACTCTTTGGCAGACAGCCCCACACTGGAGTGGATTACCTCTTTAGTTTAATGGGATAGTTCATTAGAAGACTTGGTCATGTAATTGGGGAGGATAGTAGACAAATTTTAAGAACTTCCTAGCTGCTGTATGTTAGGCTCACCTCCTATCGAGTTCTGGGAACCCAGACCCACCACAGCCTCTGAGACACTCAGTTAATTACTCTCTGTCTCTAAGCAATTATTTCTGCCCCAGCTTTCTCCTCTCTGATGTTCAGAACTTCCTAATAAATGAGGAGGGAGAATTAAAAAATCAAAACCCCAAATGGGCAAAGATCATCTATGCGAGACTTTTCGAGCTGCATGATAAAGAGCGAGCTAGCAAAGTGCATGTAAAAGAGAAATCCCTCCAATGCAGATGGCTATCCCTGACTGTCACAGCACAAGTTGGATAATCAAAACCTACGAGGGAGCTTTTAGAGCAGGCTACTTTACGGGGATTGCTCTTCCTGACACTCGTACGCATCTTGTAACACTTAGATGCAGCAATTAAGTGAGCAGTTTCATACCACACAGTATTTTACTTACAGTTGAGTACCCCTATATTCTCCGCCAATAAATTGCACTGAGCTAAATTTGGAATTCTTTGTCAGGGGGATTTGAAGAAGAGAAATACATTACAGATGAATGCTTTCAATAGTTTCCACAGATTTAGTCGAAAGCTAAAAATCACCTGCTTGGTTTCCTAAGGTGGTTTTCCCTTACAGCTGAGGTTTGCAACTGATGATATCCTTACAGTGAGTGACAGTATGAAGCTATTTATTTCCAGCAGTAAGGAAATTATATATTATATTACTCACAAGAGGCATTGTGTATTCTGCTCTTGGAAGTCCATATTCATCTGTTAGTTTGAAAGGAGTGAGGCTGTCAGAAGCTCTGAGCACTCCTGGCCCACTCTTGAAGTCAGTGCAAACTGGAGATTTACTTATAGTGATTGGAGTGTGATGACAGCTTGCTCTAAGGAAAACCTGAATTACAGGAGTCATGCAGCAGATGTGGAAAGCTTGGACAACCCCATCACAATTGTCTGTAGAGGAAAGAATGCTAGAGGAGACTGACAATTATTTTTAAGTTCTAAAACGTTCCTAAACCCGGGATGTGTGGGAGCAAGGGAGGAATTTTCACCAAACCATTCTCACACCCTGATATCTCAGAATAACTAGTTTCAGAAAACCATCCTATAAAATTGGTATGCTGTTTTTTTCAAGCCTCTGGATCAAACAAAGAAAATGTGGTTAGGATCACTAGGACTAGGTGGAAGTGGAGTATGGATGACAATCTCAAAAATACACACAAATAAATAAAATAAGAGAATAGCGGTAGAAAGCTATCTATGCTAGTAGGAAATAATGTCGTCATATTGGGTCAGAGATATTGTGTCTCTGGCTGTAGCAAAAAGTGGATCCCTTGGCTAGAGATGAGGAACTGGCAAACGTGGGATGCAGCCTCCTGGTTGCCCTCCCAGACTCCAGCCATCCACAGCAGGACAGCCCCAGGCCAGGCAGGACGCCTATGCACGTGGTAGAACCAGCACATCTCTGTCTCACCATCTTGCCCAGACCCGCTAACTCTGTTAGCACTGGTGATGGCCCCTGGCAAGGAGCTCCTCACATCACTCCTTGCTGCATGAAGAAAAACCTCCTTTTCCTGGTTTTGTGTTTGACTTCTGCTAACATTGGTTGATTCCCTCTAAATTGCTGGAAAAGACAGGAACTTATCAAGCTGCCTTTAGGGACGGCACCTGCAGCCTCCATCTTATCTCACCCCAGTCTACCTAGCCAGCTAAGGAGGGAGAACGAAACAAACAAAACAGCCTCAAAAAATGGGGCAAAGGCACTGGAAAAAAATGTCAACACCTCCCTTTTAAAGCTGAGCTCTGCCTTTTGAAACAAGTAGCCTTGGAGAATTCACTGTGAGAAGGGGAGAAGGGTCATCCTACAAACCCGTGCTGCCAGGATGCTCTGCAGGGCCGTGCACAGCCCCATCGCTGCCTCGGGATAGACACCTCTTGCCCAGGACTTTTCTGTCTCTGAAGTACTTATAACAGGAGAAAGGATGGACAGCTTCAACAATGCTGAGGAGCAGAGCAGCTCCCTGAGCGAGACCAGAGCTGCTTGGTGCTGTGGATCCCGCTGCCATTCTACATTTCCAGACCTCTTAGTACTGGCTTGCTCTCTCCACCCCCAGGGAGGGTGATCAGGGCAATTCCGTTGATTTAAATCCACTACGAATCATGTCACCGTGTGACTCAGATCCTGTAGGGCTGTAGGGACTGCAGGGAGTCAAAACTGACTTACTGAGAAGTTTGAGGTGGCCATGATGGGTCTGGGTGTACTCCTCACTAAGATGTTGTGAACAAACGCATGGCTTTCAGTAGGTGTTGCCAGTTTCCTAACTAGGAGCAGTGTAAATTCACTGTTTTCTTTCAGATTAGAGGCTGCGGTTGTGGTATTGCTTGCTATGTACTTTCCAAACATCGTAGTCTCTACGAGAGGCACGCAAAGTATAAGTAGTAATATATGTTCTGAGTCCAAGAGAGAGAAAATATTGATAGGATGTTTATATACACCCCCAACTTGATTCATTACAGCTGAGATGGCAGAAAAATGGGTCTTTAATATTTATACGTTAACAGCTGGTGTAAATTCACTGTTTAGAGCTAGCCCACATAGGAAATTTTGCCCTAGCAGCTATGCCAGAGTAGCTTCCTTTGTGGACTCTATTCTGGAATAAAAAATCATTTTACTTCATAATAATACTTGTACTCACAACACGGAAATACTGTTCTGGAATAAGGGAATGTTTATTCTGGAGTACCT